>NC_142072.1:22610000-22950000 GCF_059756535.1 Pantherophis guttatus | reverse complement strand
TGACAGGGAACCGCAGCAGAGGGGTGAAAGAGCCACATGAGGCTCCAGAGCCACAGGTTGCTGACCCCTGGACTGGGGGAAGGAAGACAGATGACCAGAAGATGAAAAATGTTGGCCAATCTCTGTCTCCTATTAAACGTGAATTCTCTCCATTCAAATCATAAGTCTCAACCATAAAACTGAAGCCCAGTGGATTGCAATGAACCTGAAGTCTAAGAACAGGCAACAAAGGATAGAGAAATGGGAATAAGGAAGCAAGCCTAAGAATTATGCTAGTATACTCCTTATGCACAGTCACTCACACCCTCGTCACCTCTCTCCTGGACTACTGCAATGCTCTCCACATGGGGCTCCCCTTGGGGTGCACCCGGAGGCTGCAGTTGGTCCAGAACGCGGCCGCGTGGGGGATTATGGGAGTGACGGGGCGCTCACATATAACACCTCTCCTGCGCGAGCTGCACTGGCTTTCTGTGGTCTTCCGGGTGCGCTTCAAGGTGTTGGTGACCACCTTTAAAGCGCTCCATGGCTTAGGGCTGGGGTATTTGCGAGACCGCCTTCTGCCGATAGCCTCCCACCGACTGGTTCGTTCACACAGAGAGGGCCTCCTCAGGGTGCCGTCGGCCAGGCAGTGCCAGCTGGCGACCCCCAGGGGGAAGAGCCTTCTCTGTGGCAGCGCCTGCCCTCTGGAATGACCTGCCCCCTGAGATACGCACGATATCAGACCTCCGGACTTTTCGTCGGGCCCTGAAGACACACTTGTTCCATCTAGCTGGGCTGGCTTGATCCCATCCTCTTAGTTTTTAATCGAATTTTGGTTTTAATTGGGTTGTTTTAAATTCGGGCCAATATTATTTAATTGTTTTTTAAAATGTTTTTAAATTTTATATGCTATGTTTTATCCTGGCTGTACACCGCCCTGAGTCCCGCAGGAGAAGGGCGGTATAGAAATATAATAAAATAAATAAATAAATAAATAAAATTCTACTGCTGAACATAAAGAGAAAAAACCCAGAGCAAGCAACCATAAGTCTTATCACTTCCAATATATTGTCTTCTAGATGTGATCAAGCTCAATTTTTGACATGTAATCACATCCAACAACAGAGAAAGACTAATAGAAACTATTCAGTTAAAGACTGTAGAAGTAAAACACACCAGCCTAAGTACAGGAACTTATCCCTTGTCTATACATAGAAAAAACATAGGCCATCTGGTCCAAGGAGTCAATTCAGATGTAATTACTTTGCCATTTTTTTCATATATAATAGTGTAAAAAATACAGCTCAGAAATTGAATTGATAATATCTGCAATTCTCCAGGTAAAGGAGATATTCTCTATCAAAGGCAGGATTTGCCATTAACAGACAGACAGCACTTCTACTGATAAGAGGCCATGGGAGAAATTCCCTACTGGTATCTTCTCCTGGCATTATGTAGCTATTTTGAAAACCACAGAAAAAAATGAGAAAATATTCATATGTAATTCTTGTCTACTTCTCCACTAAATCAATGCAAGAACAGCATAGGTAAAGGTAAAGGTTCCCCTCGCACATATGTGCTAATCGTTCCCAACTCTAGGGGGCAGTGCTCATCTGCGTTTCAACACCAAAGAACCAGCGCTGTCCAAAGATGTCTCCATGGTCATGTGGCTGACATGACTAAACATCAAAGGCGCACAGAACGCTGCTGCCTTCCCACCAAAGGTGGTCCCTATTTTTCTACTAGCATTTTTACATGCTTTTGAACTGCTAAGTTGGCAGAAACTGGGACAAGTAACGGGAGCTCACCCCATTACGTGGCACTAGGGATTCGAACCGCTGAACTGCTGACCTTTTGATCGACAAGCTTAGCATCTTAGCCACTGAGCCACCGCATCCCTTTAATTCTTGTCTAATTCTCCACTAAATCAATACAAGAACAGCATACGCCACCCCTAAGCACTTCTCCAAATTTCTCTTTTCTGTTGGAAGAATTCCTACAGGAAGGAAATGAGAAATAAAGAGGCATAGAAAACACTGAATACTACAATGTAAGTATTTTTTTAAAAAAATGTTTATACCAAAGGGAGATGTTTGCATTCTAAATATATTCATTCCAATACAGTATATTGCACTGCATTGCAGTCCTCAATATCTAAATGTCGGGAGTGGTGATGGGGAGATTGTCTAATATTCTCTCAAAGTTGGAATTGATCCTGCTTGAATTCTTTTGTTGAATAAGCCACAAGCTAAGCCAGGAAAGATCTGGATGACATCCACTCTGCTGCTGTTCAGAAGAGTGGTGAAGACCTGACTTTTCACCCAGACTTTAGTGAGGGAGAATGAGTATCCTTTTGCTTCATTCCATCCTGTCTATTGGTCTTGCCATTCAGAGTCATTTGGAATTGGGCAGCATGCAAGTTTAATAAATCATCATCATCAACAACACCATCATCATCATCATCATGGAAATTTCTCATCAGTTAGAAACCACCATACCACATTGGCTGATATGCGGACTAGGCCAATTCAGCCACTTTCTTTCAAGTACATAACAATTGTCTCAGTGGTGGGTTGCCCCTGGTTCAGACCGGTTCTATAGAACCGGTAGTAAAACTGGCAGGAGGCTCCGCCCACCGACCCCGATGTCATCAGGAAGCTTCAGCACATGCGTGGCCCCATTGCGAACCAGTAGTAAAGGTAAGTAGAATCCACCCCTGAATTGTCTCCGTTACACTTCCAGCCATTTCCTTGGAGGCATAATTTTGCCTTTTCAAAACTTTCTCTCCTAATTAATCCCTACTTTTCCTTAAAAACAAGTCTCAATCTTGTTGAATACATTGATTACATATATGTATTATGATCAGCAAACCTCTCTCTCTGTGCTAAAGGTAAAGGTAAAAGTTCCCCTCACACATATGTGCTAGTTGTTCCTGACTCTAGGGGGTAGTGCTGATCTCTGTTTCAAAGCCGAAGAGCCAGCGCTGTCCGAAGATGTCTCCGTGGTCATGTGACCAGCATGACTCAACGCCAAAGGCACAGGGAATGCTATTACCTTCCCACCAAATGTGGTCCCTATTTTTCTACTTGCATTTTTTACCTGCTTTCGAACTGCTAGGTTGGCAGAAACTGGGATAAGGAACGGGAGCTCACCCCATTACGCGGCACTAGGGATTCGAACCGCTGAACTGCTGACCTTTCAATCGACAAGTTCAGTGTCTTAGCCACTGAGCCCCCTTAAAATAACTGTTCTAATCTCCAAAGGAGATTAGCCAATTACCACTAATTCTTTCCACCCTCTTGTTACATACATTGATCCATCCATCATGGATTTCTTGATGATTATTCCTGGTTTCTTTCATTACCTGCATCTGCCATCATATTCAATGTTGTAAACTTTCTGAAAACTTTTTTATATATATAAATGAGTAGGAGCTCATTAGAGTATTCAATTCATGGTCTATCATCTGCCCAAGCATTTAAGCTACATTATTTGACAAGAGGGAGGAAGAGCCATGAAATCCCTACTTCTCAATTTTTAAACAATCACCAGAAAACATCTTTGTTGAAAATGCCAAAGTTGCTTGAAGTGAAAAATTATCCCCAGAAAATTTCGTATAATTGTCGCCTGTCTCTGCCTCCTCTTCTTCCAAAACTAATTCAGAATAGGTTACAAAATGTCAGGGAATATTAAACAGAAAAAAAGAGCATAATCAAAGGAGCCATTAAAATCTTTTAAAATAAAACAAAGTTCTTTGCAGATTTTAAAAAAAACAAAAACAGGAAAACCTTCACTGAGAAGATTATCTCACAATTTGCATACACAGCAGGAAAACAAAACAACCCCTCACATCCATGTCTCCAGTTACATCCACATTAATGTCTGGTAAGATCATATGAAAACCTGAATTCTGCAAAAATTAATAGTAATATTACAGTTTGATAAAACTGAATTAGGTCCAAAAAGTCAACAAAGGCAGTTTGATTCAAAAGAAATATGGCAGGTCTTACTAGACCTTGATACTGATTTTGGTGCCATATTGTGAACTAAACATACTGTCAGCGCTTCAACGCTGGCATAGAGAGAGCAGAGGAGCGAGATAAACTCTGAACTTTTGCCTGCTAAATCCCTTTGAAGTCGGGTTGTCGTGGAAATGAGGAGGGGGGACATTCCTGGGAAATGACGAGACAAGAAGTCTGAAGAATGACTTGGAAGATAGCCAATGAGAAGCAGAGATTTGGGGATCAGAAAGGGAGGGATTGGGGGGCAAAAGGTCAGTCTTGTCCGCATCGAGTCATGATCCGGTGGCTGTGCTCAATTAAAGAAAAGATTTCCTTAAAGATTGGCAGTTTGGAAATTCATTTATTTTGAGATAGCATCGAAGTCTGACACATACTTTCTGTATTATTTTCAAAGCATCAGAGAGAAGAATCTAGTCTGAGTTCTTATATATCATCTTTGTCCACATTTTCTTTCTCCCAGATGCCAAGCAGATATCCTAGGATGCTGATAAACTAGAGGTCAAAAATATATCTCCATTCTTCTCTTTCTGATATTTGAAAGCAAGCTGCACACCCAGCCAAGGGATAATCTCCAGGTCTAATAATCCACAAGATACCTGCCCTCAATGAAGTTATTCAATTCCTTTTTAAGTCCATCCAAGTTAGTGGCCACAATTATATCTTAGAACAGGGGTCAGCAACCTGCGGCTCTGGAGCCACATATGACTCTTTCACCCCTCTGCTGCGGCTCCCTGTCACTCAAAATATGCATCACAACTGCCAATGTGCGACACCTGCCAGCACACAATTATTGAGCTTTTCAACCCCCGGAAAGCCAACCGTGGATAAATCCAAGAAAAGAAAAGTTTCATAAGAAAACAGAACATTCAATTCAACTACATATGCTAGTTTTGTGGCCGCTCAAGAAATAGTCAGGCACGGGAAGGGTTTTGTGACTCTCGGTGTTTTCTTTTCTGTGGGAAACAGGTCCAAATGGCTCTTTGAGTGTAGAATGTTGCATCATAGGACTGAAGGGATCTTGGAAGGCTTATTATTGCCCAACCTCCTGCCAAAGATAAATCCCAGATAAATGGTTGTCCAATCTTTTCTTGAAAGTCTCCAGCAATGGTACACCCTGAATTGCAGAAGGCAAGCTGTTCCATTGTTCTGTCAGGAAATTTCTTAGTTCCAGATTGGATCTCTCTCTGATGAGACTCCACCCATTGCTCCTTGTCCTGCCCTCAGATGCTAAGGAGAATAAATTGATCCTCTTTCCCTGGGACAGCCCTTCAAGTATTGAAAAACAGCTATCATATCACATATAAGGCTTTTCCTTTGTTATGCTAAATAAACCTAGTTCCCTTAGCTGTCCATTGTATGGTTTAGTTTCTAGACCCCTTATCTTTGTGGCTCTTCTCTTCACTCTTTCTATCTAGCGTGTCAGCATCTTTTTTAGTATTGTGGTAACCAGAATTGGACACAGCATTCCAAGTGTGGCCTCACTAGTCCAGTACAGAGCAGTACTATCACTTCCCGTGATCTTCATGCTATCCTTCTGTTGATAGCTTTGGGTTTTTCTTTTTTTCTTTTTGGCAGTGTTGTGGCCCGTCAGTGGCCTGTGCAGATTGTAGCTGATTCCGACAGCGAGGAGGCTGGTGTGGTGCTGCACCAGCAGCCTGTGCAGCTGGCACTCGAGTCAGACAATGAGGAGGCTGGAGAAGATGTGGTGCCAGAGGCGGGGATTCAGCCAGGGCCTTCAGAACCTCCAGAAGCTCCTTTAAGTGAAGAGGACGAAGAGGAAGAACCTCTTCTCAATGCAGAGAAGAGCTGGCAGAGCTGCCAAAAGGCAGGAGTGGCTCCTCAGGAGGAGGTCTCCACAAGAGTAAGGCTTGGGGCTAATTGGCCATTCCCTTAGCCTATTTAAGGAGGAACGCTGACTGAAGCAATTTGCAGGGACCAAGTTTGTTCACTCTCCTTCGCATCAGGATTCTCTGCAAATTGCTTCTGGGCTTTCTGCCAAGCATAGTAAATTTGTGATTACTTTATCTTTGGATTCTTGTAGGCTGTTAAGAAAGGTTATTAACAGCCTTTATTTGAAAAAGACTGAGTTATTTTAGTAAATTAAGTTTTGTACAGACTTTGTGTGTGCTGCGTTCTTTGAGGTCCGTAGCTGGGGCAGAACAGGCAGCTACAGCATATTGCTGACTCAGACTTAAGTGATGGTCCACCAGGCCACCTAGATCATCCTCACAGGCACTACTGTGTGTTTGTACTGCCTAATCTATAACTGTGCATTTGATTTTACCTGCCTAAGTGAAGGACCATTCTTTTCTGAATACTGAACTGCATCTTGTTGGATAAGGCACAATGCTCAAGACTATTAAGGTCTTTCTGAATCTGGCAGCTCTATCTTCCAAAATACTGTACTAGCATTTGGTGTCATCTGCGATCTTGATGAACAAATTTGATTGAGTGCCCTTCCAATCGCCTCATCTAGATCTTAATTTTTGAAAATGTTGAAGGGCAAAGGGTTTTTTTTAGAAAATGTTTTATTTTTATTTCTTACACACATAATGTAAATGTACATTCTCTTTGACATAATTGGTCATACAAATACATATTATTCTTAAAGAAAGCATAAAAATAAGGCATTTTAATTACATTCGGGGATGCTCTTCTACCCTTTCTTTTCCCTCATTTCACAACCACCTCCTCCTCTTTTCCCTTCTCTCCCTCCTCTCCTCTCCTACTTTCTCCCTCCTCCTCTCCTTCCTCTTCCGTACTTCCCCTTCCTTTCCCCCATTCCTCCCCTCTTTTCCCCCTTTCTCACCTTCTCTTCTACTCCTATCCCCTGTCCTTTCTTCCTCTCTTTTCCTCTTTCTTCCATTCCTCTCTCTCCCTCTCCTCTTCTTACCCTCTACTCCTCTCTCCTTTCTTTTTCCTTTGTTGTGGAATATATTCCCTGTTTGGTATCAGAGCAACTCCAATATTGTAATAATATATACTTCCTTTCCGATTTCTTTTCAATTTTACCCAATCTGTCACTTTTATCATCACAGCCCAAAACAGAAAATTGAGGTACTCCACTACAAGCTTCCCTCCACTAGATGTAGTTCCATTGAGAACCACATGGTAGATATGGCTGATCAGACAATTGAAAATCCAACTTTGTTGTACTATTGTCTATCCCTCATTGTTCTATTTTACCAAGACATAGGCTGTGGTCTACTTAGCCAAAGGTCTTACTGAAGTCTAAATATGCTATATCCATAGCATGTTCTTGATCCACTAATTTAATCACTTTATCAAAGAAGGCAATATAGTTTGTTTGTTTGGCATGATCTGCCTTTAACAAGCCTATGCTGCCTTCCAGTAATCACCTTGTTCATGTCTAGGTGCTTACAAATCCTTGCTTGATTATCTTTTCCAGATTTTTCCCAGGGATTGATGTCAAACTGATTGGTCTGTAGCTTCCTGGCTCCACTTTTTCCTTCTTTTTGGAGATTGGAACCACATCAGCTCTTTTCCAGTCCTCTGGCAGAAAGATTTCATTCAGTGGTTCTGAGATCACATCAGTGGTAGGTTGCTCCCAGCCATGATGTCATCATGGGTGACCTGCACATGCGCAGAAGCTTCTGCGTGCACTTCCGTTGCGAACCAGTAGTAAAGGTACGTAGAACCCATCCCTGGATCACATCTGCCAGCTCCTTCGGTACCCTGGGATGTAAACCATCTGATCCCAGAGATCTGAACTCATCCAAAGTGGATAGATGTTCTCTTACCAACCCCTTGCCTATTTTGACCTGCATTCCTGTTCTACTAGTTCTTGATTCTAGCTTCTTTATTGAGCTATTCATTAGTTAAGGAAATACAAAAATATACATGAGTAGGCTTTGTTCCTTAAATTCTAATTGCCATACACCTCCCTTCCTATGTTCCCAAACACTCAGACTCCCTGCATGGACAGAGAAAGCTGTGTTGCATCACAATCTGCTTTTGAAAATTATCTTACATTTCCGCAAACAGTTTATAATGTGACAGAAGGAGTTATTTCAAAAGTAGAAGCCAGAAGGGAGGAACTTCTGTTCTACCATAATCCTGGGTGGCTCCATAGTGTGAGTCAAATAAAAATCTGAAAAGGGAAAGTATAATCCAGCCTCTTTCTCTACTTGTTGCTTCCCAAGTATACTTACTTTTAAATCCTGGTCAATTTTTTACTGGGAAGTATGGCACATGTGAAGGGCAATACATTAGTGAAGGGTAGTGCTGTAAAAAGGATTTGGGACAGTGGTGGGTTGCTACCGGTTCTCCCCGGGTTCTTGCGAAATTTTGAATAGTTCAGAGAACCGGTGAATACCACCTCTGCCTGGCCCCACCCCCAATCTATCTGCTGCCTCCTGAGTCCCAGCTGATCGGCTAGAAGGAAAAAATCAGGGCTCACTTGACAAAGAAGAGAAAAAAAAAAAACCCAGGACACCTTAGCTTTAAATTGAGAAGCCAAGAAGCCTCCCAACTGATCGGCTACAACCGATCTGCTCTTTGTAAACTGCTCGGTGATGGTAGATTGGCAATTAAGGCCAAGCTGCCTGAAAGTGGTTTCTGATGCTCTCGGTGGTGGCAGAACGGCAAAAAACACTTTAAACTCTTGCCGCAGAACTTCAAAGAGCTGCCCTACAGTTGATCAGTGGTAAAAGGCAGTGTGGTGGTAGACCAGAACGCTCCAAAAACGAATGGGTAGACCGGTACAGCTCTGCAAGCAGTTAAAAGCCTGGTAGACCAGTACCTCTGCTAAATCCTAAAGAATTGTCACATGACCATCAAACCACGCCCACAAAATAAGCCACGTCCACAGAACCAGTAGTAAAAAAAATTAGAACCCACCCCTGATTTGGGAGGTAATCATAACTTGTTCACAGCCATCATACCCTAACTATTGCTTAACGCATTGTAAGCCGCCCTGAGTCTCCGGAAAAGGGCGGCATATAAATCAATTTTTTTTTAAAAAAATCGCCTTTCGTCTGTACTACTGTAATATGTTCCAAACACCCTTGAAAAATGTCCAAAATCTACCACTGGTACAGAATGCAGCAATCCAGACACGGATGGCTGGATCCTGATATACTTGAGTAACCCTACTGCTTCAAGAGCTCCACAGGTAAAGGGATGTTTCCCCCCCCCACTCCCACATATGCACAGGCTTAAAAAGATTTCCAGCCTGTAAAATTCTGATTGTGATGCTATTTGAGGCAAAGGTTAGGCATAATGAAAGTTGGCAACATAACAAAGGCAAAATGGCAGTTTTCTAAATTCAGCCTCGGTTCTGTTGATTAAAATTGCCCCCTAATTATTATATGACTGAAGCTCACATAATTGTTCTTGCAAACCTAACAGATTATAATCAAGAAGGCTTATGGAAAAGATTTATATGTTACATTCACTCATCTTTTATACCACATATACTATAATGTATCATCTGAAAAATAATCTTCAATCAACAGGTCAAATAATATAGTTATTTTCTCATAGAGAGTTAGTGCCTTTCTTTTCCAAACTTTCAGTCAGCTACTATTCCCAGGCCCACTGGGAACTTCACAGAGATTTTTAAAGCTTCTGCATCTGAAATAAGACCTCAACCTTGTGCTATTCTCTTCTCAAACGATCAGCAACCAGCAAGCTGGGGTGCCCATCAAAAATATGGTTTAGCAAAAAAATCAAAAATCATTTCTGCTGTGCTAGAGCTAGGACTCATTATCTGCTTTGTATTCTCTCAGAGCACTATAATTAAACTCAAACTACTGAAAACTTCATTCCAACATTCCAACATTCAGCACAAGATGAAGCTGACTTGACCACTGCATTCAAAGGTACAATCCTATTGTTATAATTGTTATAATGCATTTATTAGAAAGTAATTCCTCAAGCAAAACTATCCGGAAAAGACTTTCAATGCAGTGGCTGGAGAGTTAACTTTCTGCTTTTAAATCCTGTGTTTTGCCAATAGATGTTCTTTTTCTCCAATTATTAATGAAGATGAGAAAAGCATTACTTCCAATGAATAAAAGGCACTTTTTTTTAATATCTAAAGTGCCTCTCTTAATTAAATGAAAAGCCCAGATCACAGCTACATTACTAGACCTATCACTCATATCAAGATGTCTTGATCAAATGACTTGCATTAAATTAACAGATTAATTTAATTTAAATCTTCATAAATGTGCATTGGTCATTATTGTAAATGTTGTCTTTTTTTTCTCTTTCATTTGTCATGTTAGGTTGGCTTAATGGCCAGTTGATACATTTTGACTGACACATGATTTTCATTTATGTTAACAAAAAAGACACTCTTTTTTTAAGAAGGTGATTGTAAGTTTCACACCAAGTGTTCTGTTACCAAAGCACCCTTTCTTATAAAACTAAAAAGGATATATACTAGTACTTCTAATACATTTTCTACAATGACCCTTGGCATCTGCACATTTTATTCATGTTTAAATTGCACTTTCCACCTGCTTGCAACTAAATTGATGCACGTTTTTTAAACAAAAAGAATTATGAACTAAATCATAGAATTAAAACATAGGAGCAGAGACAACTGAAGAACAAAAGAAGTTAGATAGCCTTAAAAGTCCAGTAAAACCAGTTTTACTGCCCCATATAGCAATAGCACTTAGACTTATATACTGCTTCACAGTGCTTCACAGCCCACTCCAAGCAGTTTACAGAATCAGCATATTTCCTCCAACAATTTAGGTCCTCATTTTACCCACCGCGGAAGGATGGAAGCAGGTTGGATAAAAATCAATGATTTTTTTAAAAAAATCAAAAAAATCAGATTTTTTTTATTTAAATCGGGTTTTTTTGATTTTTATCGAATTTATTTTAATAAAAAACTTTTGGGGTAAAAATCTATCGTAAGATAGTTTTCTATTTAAGATACGTAAATAATTTAGTTTATTCAGCATGAAATGGAGCTTAGTTATGTAGCATGAGGCTGTATATTCTGCAACACTGGGACTATCGGTGAGTCAACAGTGGGTCAAAGGAGTAGCAGAGATGACAGTTGCTCTTTAACAATTATGATTTAAATCGAGTTGATTTAAATCGAGCCTTTTTACTAGTGATTTAAATAATGATTTAAATTGTGATTTAAATCAACTCGATTTAAATCAAATCCACCCTGGATGGAAGTCTGAGTCAACCTTGAGCCAGTGAGATTTGAACTGCCAAATTGCAGGCAGCCGACAGTCAGCAGAAGTAGCCTGCAGTACTGCACTCTAACCACTGTGCAACCATGGCTCATAATATAAAATAAATACATAATATAAAACAAACATATAAATATCCAATTTAATACAATTAACAAAGGGCTTGTTTCAGTTACCCACAGCTGATAATTGCAGATTTGGAATTGGGAGGTACATCTTCTGGGTGATAACCCTCACATTATGAGATACCTTGTCCTTTGAAGTATGGAGAGTCCTTCCACCTTCCTTTTGATTTGTACAATACTTAGAACTATTATATACTGGTGGGGAGTAGTAGTAAATGATGGATCTGGGCTGTCCTGATAGTTGAGTTCTGTGTTTGCTTGTTTTTATTTGTTTGTTTAAGCTGATTATTTCCATTGCATTTTTGTTTATCATTTTAGGAAATAATCTGAATCTTTTAAAGCAGTGGTTCTCAACCTGTGGGTTGGAACCCCTTTGGGGGTCGAATGACCTTTTCACAGGGGTCGCCTAAGACCATCAGAAAACACATATTTTCGATGGTTTTAGGAATAATTTTATGGTTGGGGGTCACCACAACATGAGGAACTGTATTAAAGGGTCGCGGCATTAGAACCACTGTTTTAAAGTAAGGCATTGTATGCTTTAATACATAAAGGAAATTAATGAAGACTGATAACTTGAAATTTTCCTAGAAATGAATTGTAATAGTATTAAATGCTGTTATTTTTAAAAATAAATGCTATTAAAATTTTAAATACCAAATAAAAAGTAGAAAAACTAGTAAGTGGAATGAAAAAGAGGTAAGAAACAAGAAAGAAAAAAAAGAAAGAAAAATTTCAAAAAGTAAAAAAATGACTTCCAAATTTTGTTTTACAGATGTTATAACTACAAGTATAAAATAATCATTTACACTCTATGATTACAGCCTTGTTTACATTTTATCTACATTTATTATTTTTATTCTAATGCTCAAAAGCATACATCATGTCTTCATTTTCTGTTTCCTCCAAAAAGTCAGTAGTTTCCTAATAAATCAATAAATGAAACACTAACAAGTGAAATTAATCTGTTGTCTATAAAAAAAAATGAACTTCTGAAAAATGACTAGATACTGCATTTTGTACAGTTAGTAGTTTCTGCCTACAAGCAGGGCTTTCAAACTCATGTTGTCATGGCGGCGTCACAGGACATATCAGGATCTTTCCCCCCCTTCGCTAAACTGGGCGTGGGAGTGGCCACCACGTGGCACATCTGGCCCGCATGCCACAAGTTTGATAGCCCTGGCCTACAGCTTCTGAATAATGGCGAACCTATGGCACGTGTGCCGCAGGTGGCACATGGAGCCATATCTGTGGGCACATGAGCATTGCCCTAGCTTAGCTCCAGCATGCATGCATGTGCCGGCCAGCTGATTTTCGGGCCTTCTGGACCTACCGGAAGCCGGCCTCCGGAGGGCCTCCGGGGGTGGGAGGTGGGGAAGAAAGCCTCTGGAGCCTGGGGAGGACAAAAAACAGACCTACCAGGCCCACTGTGCCATCACGTGCCAAAAGCGTGGGGAGCGTGGGGGGATCCCGCGCACGTGCACGGGGGGCGGGGCACATTGAATTAAGGGTGTGGGCATACGTGTGTGATCCCCTCATGCTCCCCACGCTTTTGGCACGCGACGGCAAAAAGGTTAGCCATCATTGACCTAGGATAACCTAGTTCAAAATACCTAAGGTTTTAAATACTTAACTTTAAAAATGCTAAATTTGTTGTGCTATTTTTGTTGATTAATATAACCATTACAAATGTCTCTTTTTCTGTTTAACATATCTTTCCTATAGAAAAAAAAAATCTACAGATCTGTTACGGAACCTTAAGAGTCAAAGCCTTTTCAAAAATTAATTCCTCTTTTCGCAGGAGTATTTTAATGTATTTAAATATACAAGAACTGTTTCACGACATTAAAAGGAATCAGAAAACAATGGATTGTATTTTGCAAGCATCAATGGATGCATAACCTTGTTAATTTTACAATTAGATTCTAGAGTCAAATTTATGTAACTATGAGAGTTAATTCTCTCACTGTTAAAGAAAAAGGTAAAACACAGGATTGATGGAAGAGATAAGCCAGCCTACCTCAAAGCAAGGAACATATAGCCCAATGCACAGGACGGTAAAGAAAACAAAACAAAAGAAAGTTCAAACACTGTTTTTATATAAGGAGCTTGTCCGACTCACTACCCTGTTTCCCCAAAAATAAGACATCCCCTGATAATAAGCCCAATTGGGCTTTTGAGCGCATCTGCTAAAATAAGCCTTCCCCGAAAATAAGCCCTCCCTGAAAATATTTAAATGCAGAGCTGGAAATCAGGTAAGATGGCAAGAGGAGCCCCATCTTGCTCTACGCACCCCAAAATAAGACCTCCCTGAAATTAAGGCCAAGCGCTTATTTTGGGGTTCAAAAGTATATAAGACAGGGTCTTATTTTTGGGGAAACACAGTATATTTCCTGAACTACTTTGATTATGGCTTTCTCCCTTTCTTCAATATTTCAAATGTTTCCTAATTATAATTTATTCTTAGCTATGAGGTGAACCCTAACAAGAACAGAAAAATGAATTAAATCTTAACATTCCAGAATCGATTATTTTATAATGAGAATGAAGTCCCTTTGGGACTTCCAGATGTCTCCCTCTCAAACCTACTAAAGCAAATATTTATACTCTTTGAAAGTAATAGATCCAAGATGGCTCCACCTAGTTACAGATTATTCTAGAAACAATTTAACTATTGAGGGGCATCTGTGAATCTCTTTGTAACCAAGTTTCAATTAACTTAAAAAGATTAAAACTCCTCAATCCAAACATTATAGGCAGCCCAAGAATTCCAAGAATTTTGGCCTTTATGAATAGGAAGTGCCACAGCATTCTGGAGTAATTGTACCTTTTGGAAGTTCTTCAAGGGCAGAACACATTACAATAATCACAGTAAAAGACAAATTTAAAGATGGAAAGTCTCTAGATCTAGAGGGTCACAAAACTCACTGCCTCTTGGCCTTGTTCAGGTTGAACCAAAGCTTGTCCTTCCCCATCTGGCCTCCCAGGAGGTTACACAAGGCTGGCTCCAGGGGATTATAACTGCTTCTCTGAGTGAGGGTGCCTTTCCTGCCGCCTTGAAAGAGGTGGTGGTGAGGCCCCTCCTCAAGAAGCCTTCCCTGGACCCGGCTGAATTAGCCAACTACCATCCAGTCTCCAACCTTCGTTTTGTGGCGAAGGTTGTTGAGAGCGTGGTGGCACGACAGCTTCCCCGACACCTGGATGAAGCTATCTATCTGGACCCGTGCCAGTCGGGCTTCAGGCAGGGGTACAGCACAGAAACGGCATTGGTCGCATTGGTGGATGATCTCTGGAGGGCTCGGGACAGGAGTTGCTCCTCTGTTCTAGTCCTATTAGATCTCTCAGCGGCTTTTGATACCATCAACCATGGTATCATGCTGCAGTGGTTGAGGGGGTTAGGAATGGGGGCCACCGTTTTGCGGTGGTTCTCCTCCTTCCTCTCCGACTGCTCGCAGTTTGTGTTGGCAGGGGGCCAGAGGTCGACCTCAAGGCACCTCGCATGGGGATTGCCGCAAGGGTCGGTCCTCTCACCCCTTCTGTTCAACATTTATGTGAAGCCGCTGGGTGAGATCATCCATGGTATTGGGGTGAAGTGTCATCTGTATGCTGATGATACTCAGCTGTACATCTCCACCCCAGACCACCCCAACGATGCCCTTGATGTGATGTCTTACTGCCTGGAGGCCGTGCGGGTCTGGATGGGGAGGAACAGGCTCAAACTCAACCCCTCCAAGACTGAGTGGCTATGGCTTCCGGCATCCCGATATAGTCAGCAGGTGCCATCGCTGACTATTGGGGGTTAATCTTTGCCCCCCACAGAGAGGGCTCGCAATCTGGATGCACGGCTGTCTTTTGAAGAGCATATGACGGCCGTGGCCAGGGGGGCCTTTTATCAGGTTCGCCTGATTCGCCAGTTGCAGCCCTTTCTGGACCAGGACGCCTTGCGCACGGTCACTCACGCCCTTGTCACCTCCCGGCTGGACTACTGTAATGCTCTCTACATGGGGCTCCCCTTGAAGAGCACTCGGAGGCTCCAACTGGTCCAGAATGTGGCCACGTGGGTGGTTATGGGCGCAACTCGTTGTGCCCATGTGACACCCCTCCTGCGCGAGCTGCACTGGCTCCCAGTGGTCTTCTGGGTGCAATTCAAGGTACTGGTTACCACCTTTAAAGCGCTCCATGGCATAGGAATTGGGTACCTTCGAGACCGACTTCTGCCACCAATAGCCTCCCACCGGCCAGTTCGCTCCCACAGAGAGGGTCTCCTCAGGGTGCCATCGGCCAAGTTATGTCGGCTGGCGACACCCAGGGGGAGGGCCTTCTCTGTGGGAGCCCCAGCCCTGTGGAATGAACTGCCCCCGGAAATACGTAAGAACCCTGACCTCCGGGTATTTCGCTGTGCACTGAAGACCCTGTTGTTCCACCAGGCCGGGCTATCGACATGATAATTTTAAATTGGGGTATTTTAAATTTCTGGGGTTTTAAATGGAGCCAAATTTATTTAATAATTTTAAATTTTAAATTGATGTTTGTCTTGTGTTTTTAAATAGGCTGTACACCGCCCTGAGTCCTTCGGGAGAAGGGCGGTATAGAAATATAATAATAATAATAATAATAATAATAATAATAATAATAATAATAATAATAATAATAATAATAATTATTATTATTATTATTATTTATTATTATCTAGAGCCCACCCTTCAGTCTCCAGACACTGAGACAGAAGCTAGACAGCATGAATCAATCATCCCAGGGTCCCTTAAATCAGGGGTCTCCAACCTTGACAACTTTAAGCCTGGTGGACTTCAACTCCCAGAATTCCCCAGCCAGCAAAGCTGTTGAAGTAGAAGTTGAAGTCCACCAGGCTTAAAGTTGTCAAGATTGGAGACCTCTGAATTAAATAACCTGATGTCAATGAATTACTTTATCCCACAGTCTTATGTAGATGTTAACTAAGAGAGGAAAAGTTACAGACCCTATTTAACACCACATAGCAGGAGTCTAATCTAAGGTTAGAGCTCTCCTTCAACCAACTGAAATTGATCCCAAAGGAAGGGAAACCACCATAATAACACAATGCTTCTGTTCCTAACAACTAGAGCTGATCCTGGAGGATACCATGGTAAATGATATTAAAGGCTACTGAAGAATGTATCTTTTCTTTTATGTACTCCGAGACCGTATGCACCAAGGCAAATTCCTTGTGCGTCCAATCACACTTGGCCAATAAAGAATTCTATTCTATTCTATTCTATTCTATTCTATTCTATTCTATTCTATTCTATTCTATTCTATTCTATTCTATTCTGAGAGATCAAGTAGATCAGGATGGATTCACCTCTATCCATCTTACCAAAGATTATTCACAAGTGCTATCAATGCTATTTTAGTACTCTAGCCAACTTAATTTGCCTTAGAAAGAGGACCTTCAAGAGGGAGAGCCAACTTTTTAGACCTCACAAGGGAAACTCTTGTTGCCTATTTGTTAAGAATATTTTTGAGTTTTTCTGTTCTAAAAGAACAGAAAAAGTTAAAAACCAAGCTGGAAAATAGTCAGGTGGAGATATTTCCTCTTTTTTATTTATATTCTATTGTTTGTATTCTTTTATCTATGGTATTCTTTTCAATAACTAAAGTTGTTTTGCATTGTGAAGTAGTGTCAGAAATGCAAACAAGCAGACAACATGGTGTAGGGTTCATAACCCTTTCGTGCAAGCTATCAGCGAAATCTTCAAGAATTTCAGCTGAAAGAGTTTTGTGCTAGATTTTCTTCTTTGGCTATTGAAAAAACAGAAATGTCTCGATTTTGGACTGCTGAATGCATATTGGGGGGGGGGGAGTTTTAAAAGAACCACCAAAACTATTGTAGTTATTTTTAATTATTTGGGTCCTCTTAAAATAATTAGAACTTTTGAAGAGCTTCATCTTCTTTGAAACAAGGCATTCAAGTATAAGGGGAAAAAAAAACCCTCATTCAAGAGAAGAATGACTTGACAATCAGGTTTCTAAGAAGAGGGAGATGTTATTAAATTTCACAAGGTTGCATCCAGATGGAAAGTGGCTTTAGTCTATAAAAATGAGCTACAAGGAAAGGAGAGTACATTAAAAATTTCATCATGTGTTCTTTGGGTACACAATTCACTCAGTGGTGGGTTTCAATTTTTTTTACTACTGATTCTGTGGGTGTGGGTTGGTGGGCGTGGCAGGGGAAAGATACTGTAAAATGTCCATTCCCTCCCCAATCCAGGGGAAGGTTACTGCAAAATCATCATTTCCTCCTGATCAGGTGGGACTTGGGAGGCAGATAATAGATGGGAGTGAGGCCAGTCAGAATTTTTACTACCAGTTCTCCGAACTACTCAAAATTTCTGCTACCGGTTCTCCAGAACTGGTCAGAACTTGCTGCGACCCACCTCTGAATTCACTAGAGAAATTCTGCTTGTTTCTTTGTATAAAAAGAATATTTTGAATAG
This sequence comes from Pantherophis guttatus, assembly GCF_059756535.1. NCBI lineage: Eukaryota > Metazoa > Chordata > Lepidosauria > Squamata > Colubridae > Pantherophis > Pantherophis guttatus. The sequence continues at coordinate 22,932,214 of NC_142072.1, read as the reverse complement.
TCTCCTGCTTGGTGTGATGGGCAACCAAAGTCTTGATTGGCTGAGGGACAAATTAGACGTTGCTGCTTCCGACCTATGAGTTTTCATGTCTTTTCAACTTCACAAAGACAGAAAAGTCCAGAAGCTTCTGGGGACCACAAAAAAAGGACTTAAAGGCAGGGCTAAAATGCTACCGGTTTGCGCCGGTTCAGGCAAACCGGTAGTGATAAAAGCTACCGATTCGGGTGAACCGGTAGTAAAAAAAAAAAAGCTACCGGTTTGTCCAAATTTCCGACAATCAGCTGTGTTGCCCGATTTTTATTAGCTAGAAAGATTTCTAGCAAATGTAAATCATGCGGCACAGCTGTTCGCCCACCTTGCTGTTCTACTTACCTTGTCAAGACTTCTTTTTTCGCATGAAGTGCATGTTTGGTGTGCTCTATGCATGCGCACATGCCCAGTGTGCATTTGGTGTGCACGGTGCATGCGCATGTCTGTAGTGTGCATTGGTGTGCACTATGCATGTGCACATGTGCAGTGTGCATTTGGTGTGCACTGTGCATGTGCACATGTGCAGTGTGCATTTGGTGTGCACTGTGCATGCACGCACAGTGCTTTTGGCATGGATTGCACAAGCGCAGATGCACTGCATGCTTTTGGCATGCACTGTGCATGCGCACAAGCACAGCATGCTTTAGGTGCGCAGTATGCATGCGCGCATGTGTGATTTTGGCACACACCATGCACACACGTACAGCAAACAGGTGGCAATCTGCAGAGGATTTCACCACTGCTTAAAGGCAACAGGCAATCCTTTCCTGGTTTGGAGATGAAAGTTTCAGATGAAGGGTAAGTACACAATGAGTATGTTGAGAAAAGATGGCAGTATCTTGGCATTACATCCGATAATGGTAATAAGGTGGAGAATTCTATTTACTAATAAGAACTGTAAATGTGATAATATCAGACATGCATAAGGCGACTCTGGGGGCGCTCACCACAGGAGCGTAGAGATCAATTTAAACACTATGTAATCTGGCTGTTGCTACAACAGTCCCAAATGCGTGCATATGTACTGCATATCTGGGTATATGCATATGGAGAAAGAATGTGAAACAGGGAGTAAGGAGGAGATTGCATATTACTTTGCCCTAAAACACTAAATTCACTTATCTACATAAACACACCAAATTTCAGTTCTTCATGGTGGAGCAAAAACCATCTTTATCTCATTGAAAACATTTAACATTAGACAATATATCTAGTTTCTTTCCAAATGCCACCTGCATCAGATGTACTAATATTGTTAAACTTCAGATAATAATTACCGCATTTCAGCAACTGAAATGATTAGGAAATTAAGAATTATTCTACACTGTTTCCAGAAAACTTAGCAACAACATTGATAAAAAGAGGGCTTCCTATAGAGCAGCTCACATTGTGCAAAAAGAGATCAGAAGGAAATGCACCTAAGCAACTTTTTTTTCCTCCTTACTATCACCATATCAATTCACAGATAGATTGTAAAACACCACCAGTTAGAAGCTGTGTACTCAGACATTTTTCTTTCCTCCTAATAGAATGGACATGTGTAGCCCAGTGGTGAAATCCAATTTTTTTTTACTACTGGTTCTGTGGACATAGTTTGGTGGGCGTGGTGTGGCTTGGTGGGCGTGGCTTGGTGGGCATGGCAGGGGAAGGATACTGCAAAATCTCCATTCCCACCCCACTCCAGAGGAAGGATACTGCAAAATCTCCATTCCCACCTCACTCTGGGGCCAGCCAGAGGTGGTATTTGCTGATTCTCTGAACTGCTCAAAATTTCCACTACTGGTTCTCCAAACTGCTCAAAATTTCCGCTACCGGTTCTCCAGAACCAGAGGTGGGTTTCAGCAGGTTCTGACCAGTTCTGGAGAACTGGTAGCAGAAATTTTGAGTAGTTCAGGGAACCGGTAAAAACCACCTCTGGCTGGCCCCGCCCCTATCTATTCTTTGCCTCCTGAGTCCCAGCTGATTGGGAGGAAATGGGGATTTTGCAGTATCCTTCCCCCTGGAGTGGGGAGGGAATGGAGATTTTACAGTATCCTTTCCCTACCACGCCAACCAAGCCACGCCCACCAAGCCATGCCATGCCCACCAAGCAACACCCACAGAACCAGTAGTAAAATTTTTTGAAAATCACACTGTCCAGAACCTGTCAGAACCTGCTGGATTTTACCCCTGGTGTAGCTCTAATGTCATGGTAAATCCCCCACATAGTGTCTGCAGGGATTAATGTCCCTGGGGGTACCTTTCTTAAATGTGTGCCAGGGCTTCTGCTCTACCAGACTTTTTAAAGCATAAGTTTAAATAAAATTAAACGGGAAGCTGACAGACTGCAAAAGAAAGAACATGTCTCTAGCATAAACTTTTACTTCTAAAAATACCTTCGAGGCCCATTTTGGCCATCTGGTTGGGAATTCAAGGATTGTTGTTGTCAGCCAATTTCAGGCTGCTCAGTGGATAGAGAATCTTTAAAAAAAAAAAAAAACCCAGAAAACAGAACTTCAGACAGACAAATACAACAGGTATGACAGCCCACCTGAATTCATGGCTAGCATGCTGTATTCAATGTGGTATGCCAGAAAATGCGCAACTTATGGTCCTCAAAATGATTATACTTGGAAGTTTCTAAAATGTAAAGGTTGGAGAAAAAGAGAGGGATGTCAGCTTTGGAAGCCATATTAGCCCCGGAAGCTTCCAGGCTGCCCCCTTCTCCTGTGTGGGAAAGTAGGAGGGGGGGATTTAGTAGAGGGGTTGTCTGTAGACATAATAGCATTCTTCCTGTTGGTCAAGGTCAGGCCGATCCTGCATCTGGAGAAGGAGTGGTCGGAATGATGTCTCGAGATGGGACTGATGGTGATTGGAGCATGTGATAGACTGAGGAGTGAAGGGATGGTTTGGGCATTTTGAATTACTGAAGGAAAACCCGGGTTTTTCAGATTTGGGTTTTCCCAGATATGCCAGTTTACCTATTCTAGTAAATAGAACTTTGAAAAATGCTTGCTTCAGGACTTGCTTCGGCATCGCAGGCTCCATGGACGGTCTTTTAAGACCGCCAGCCCTGTGTAAAAGCCGCTTTGACAGCGCAAACCGGCTGTCTGGCGGCTGAAAAACCTCTCCTTCGGGAAAAGAAGGAGAGGAGAGCCGGTGGGTGAGAGTAGAGCTCCCTGAAAGCCCTCTGGAATATTTCCAGAGGCTTGGAGGGTGAGAGCTCCCCAGCCAGCCTGCCAAGAAGCTCCGAAGCCAGGACGACTCTGTGAAAGCAGAGCGAGAAGCCGCGATCTGATCCTACTTTCAAAAGTGAGTTTGACTGATTACAAGCGCAGACAGAGCGGAAAACAGGAGAACAAGCTTTAAAAGTACAGAACTTAACTCTGAAGTTACTTTGTTTCAAATTGAATCTCATTGAGCTGGAGGCTGAAGATGGCATCTTTGTTATGGTTTTGAAAGTGAAAGCCAGAAATGAAAGTGCTTGAGAACTTTGTGCTGGGAGAGTGGATTAGCTGCTTATTAACTGCTGGGAAGTGAGAGCTTGTGGAGAAAAAAAAAAACTATCCTGCCTGACAAATTAGAGACTATGAATTACAAACATTTTAAAAGACTTTGTGGCTTTCAAATATCTCTTTAAAAGAGGGGGAAAAATGGCTTCTAGACAAGTGAAACCAGGAGTTGTTAAAGGAGGGGGAGATTCTCTTGTTGTGTCAGTGGTGACACAGAAAGCACAACTTCCGGCTGATTCACAAAGCCAGAGTCAGAGTCAAGATGCGGCACTTAATGATTTTAAAGAATTTATGAAAGAAGCCATGAATAATCAAGCAACAGCAATGAAAGAAGCTATGAATAACTTAACATTACTTGTGGAAGGGAAATTAAAGAAAGTTGAGGAGGATATAAGTTCAATTAAGGAAGTGGTTGCAGAGAAACACGATGAGATAAGAGAGGATATTGTTTATGCTGTATCAGGATTGTCAAACCTTGTTATCCAGCTTGATGGGAAAGTTGAAGAAATTAATCAAGCCAATTTAAATTTGGAAAGCAAAATGGGAGATGTTATGACCAGAACAGAGAAAGTGGATGATGAATTGGTAATGCTACAATACAGGTCCATGGAGTTTGCTCTGAGATTGAGAGGCCTGAAAGAAAATAGTAAAGAAAACCTAAAAGATATTTGTGCTGATGCTATTGCAGAGATAATTAAAGAAAGACCAGAAGATGTGGCAAGCCAAATTGATAAAATTTACAGGGTTAATTCCTGGCTGGCAAAACAAAGGCAGCTGCCAAGAGATGTGGTGAACTATTTTACAACTAGGAGGATCAGAAATGATATCTTACAAACTTCCTACAAGAATAAAGTTCAGGTGGCTGGGCAAGAGGTGGTGGTTTTGAAAGCGATTCCTCCAAAGATGCTGAGAAGTAGAAAAGACTTTGGCTTTTTGGTAAATGAGCTGAGAAATCAACAAGTGGCATACAGATGGGACGTTCCAATTGGTCTAATAGTGACTTATAATGGAGAAAGATATCGGTTAAACACAGTCTGGAAGGCAAAAGACTTCTATGTAAATGTTTTAAAGGCTGGATACCCACTCTCACCAGGGAGGGGGGAAGAAAATGGAGATGTTACAACAAGAAAAAGATGGAAAACAGATACAAACCTATGCTGAAGTTGCAGCTGGAGGAATTATCATAAAAGAAGATTTGGATTTTGGGGGCTTACCTCCAACTTTGGAACCACCTAAGAAGGGAGAGCCAAAAGTACAACAACTGACCCGATCAACTTATAAACTTCAAGAACAACAATCAAAAAGGCAACAATCTCAAGATTTATCTCAAGAAGTTCAAAAAACAGAAGCAGTGGGGGGGGGCTAGGCCGAAGAGTAAGGTGGAGGAGGAGCTTCAGCTGATGCTCATAAGGCTTCCAAAGGCCAAAGATGGCAACTAAATTCCTATCTTGGAATGTCAATGGCCTAAATTCAACACAAAAAAGAAAGAAAGTATTTCACTACTTGAAACAATTTAACAATGACGTTATTTGCTTGCAAGAAACACATATTAGATTATCAGATCAAAAATATTTGATAAATTCAAGATTAGGTACACATTTTGTGGTATTAGCGCCAGAGAAGAAAAATGGGCTAGTTATATATGTAAGGAAAGGACTATCAGCTAATCTAATTGAGGCAGATGATCAAGGAAGATATATTGCAATTGAATTATCAACACAGACTGGAAAAATGCTTTTTATTGGAATATATGCCCCTAATCAGCAACAAGACAAGTTTTATAAATTTCTACATACTAAAATAATACAATGGGATTATAAATCTTTTATATTAATGGGTGACTGGAATGGAGTAATAGACACAGAGAAAGATAAAAAAAAGTTTATCAAAGATATCAACACGTGCAAAATTACCTAAATCTTTTTTTGATATGATGGAAGATATAGAACTGAGAGATATTTGGAGAGAACGTAATGTGGAGGAAAGAGACTTTACTTTTTTTCCTGATAGACATCAATTCTTCTCCAGGATTGATTTTATACTAACCACAAATGATTTTATTTCCAGGGTGAAGAAGACGAAGATATGTCCAAGAACTTTAACTGATCACAGTCCGGTTTGGGTGGAATTTGAACAGGAGAGGGGAGAAAGGAGGTCTTGGAGGTTAAATGAAAATATATTTAGATATGAAGAAAATGTGAAAGAGCTTAAAAAACAAATGAAAGATTTTTTTGTAATTAATATGAATAAGGGTACATCCATGGAAATGGTCTGGGATGCTAGTAAGGCTTATATGAGGGGTATGTTAATACACATGAATAATAAACATAGACTAAAACAACAAAAGAAGCGGAAAGAGATAGAGGAAGAAATAAAAAAGAAAGAACAGTCACTCATACTTAATCCAGGAGACAAGAAAGTAAAAGAAACAATAAATATATTACGAGGGCAATTTAGTATGTTAATGGCTGATCAGGTAGCAACTAGCTTACAATATGCTAAACATAATACATTTTGCAATGCCAATAAACCAGGTAGGTGGTTGGCCTACATGTTGAGGAAAAAACAGAACTCATGAGTCATTGGTAAGATAGAATTTAGAGGTAAGGAAGTTTATCAACAGAATATGATTAAAAAGGCTTTCTTAGAATTTTATACAAAGTTATATACTAGTGACTCAATACAAGGTATAGATATAGATAGATACCTAGAGGAAGGGAATATTCCTGAATTAACGTTGGAACAGAGGGAAGGATTGAATCAACCAATAACTTCTGAGGAGATCATTGATGCAATTAAGCAATTAAAAGTAGGGAAAGCTCCGGGAACAGATGGATTAACAGCTGTTTATTATAAGAATTTACAGCTTGAAATGGTAGAACCGCTTAGAGTTCTATTTTGTAAAATTCAATTAGGGGGAGGAGTCCTACCCTCTTGGTGAACAGCATTTGTTTCACTGATCCCGAAGGAAGATCAAAATTGTACTAAACCTGAAAATTTTAGGCCAATTTCACTTTTGAACACGGATTATAAAATTTTTGCTAAGATATTAGCGAATAGACTAATGCCAGTTATGCAACAAACAATTCATAATGATCAGTCAGGCTTTATAAAAGGGAGGCAAATGAAATATAATGTTAGACAAATTATAAACCTATTGGAATATTTGGAAAAAAACAACCAGGTCCCTGCAGCGTTCATATTTTTGGATGCAGAGAAAGCATTTGATCGATTGAATTGACAATTCCTGTTTAAGATAATAGAAAAAATGCATTTTGGGGAGTATTTTATACATTCAATTAGAGCAATATATCAGGAACAAACAGCACAAATAATAGTTAATGGAGGCTTAACAGATGCGTTTAAAATTGAGAAAGGTACTAGGCAGGGTTGTCCCTTGTTGCCATTGTTGTTTATTTTAACAACAATGTTTTGTTGAATAAGTTACATGACTCTGATAAAATAAAAGGAATTGTAATTAGACAGCAGGATTATAGATTAAGAGCGTTTGCAGATGACCTGGTTCTTACTTTATCTCAACCTATAGAAGCGGCTCCCTATATGTTGGACATAGTAGCTCAATATGGCAAAGTATCTGGATTTAAAGTAAATCTTCATAAGACAAAGATGATAACTAAAAATATGTCCATAACTCAAAGAGAAGACTTAGGGAGAATAACAGGGTTTGAAGTAGTTAAAAAGGTTAAGTATCTAGGAGTATATATTGCAGCCTCAAACATGAAATTGTTTAAAAATAATTATGAAATTATTTGGCAAAAAGTACAGAAAGAAATGGAAAATTGGAAAAAGTTACAACTATCATTACTGGGAAGGATAGCAGCAATAAAAATGAATGTACTACCTAGGTTTTTATTTTTGTTTCAAATGATACCAATGCTTAAGAAAGATGGAAATTTGATGGAATGGCAGAAAGGGGTTAATACTTTCATCTGGGCTGGGAAGAAACCAAGACTGAAACTGAAAATTATACAGGATATACGTGAGAGAGGAGGTCTTAAAATGCCTAATTTAAGATTGTATTATGAAGCAGCTGCTTTATCACAAATTAGTGATTGGTTTAACTTAACTGAAGAAAGAATGTTAAACATAGAAGGTTATGATTTGTTATATGGATGGCATGCTTATTTGTTAGTGGATAAAGTGTTTAAGGGTCATATACTTAGAAATGTGTTGTTGAGGGTTTGGAAAAAGTACCAATATAAGCTAAACTATAAGATACCCATATGGGCAAATCCCAGACATGCAATAGAAAATATAAGTATAGAGCAAAAAACAGAGGTGATTACTTATAAAGAGCTTCTTCTTTTGGAAAGGGGTAAGTTGCAACTGAAATCTTTAGATGAATTAAAAGAAGAAGGGATAATTTATACTTGGTTTCAGTATGGTCAGCTTCAAGCTAGATGGAAGGAAGATCAAAAATTTGGTGTTATGCAAAATGAGGAAAATCTGGTGAAACAGATTAGAGATCAAAGTCAGATGCATATTAAAAGGTTGTATAATGCATTATTGGAAATAGATTCAGAAACGGAATTGGTTAAGGGTTGTATGATAAAATGGGCACAAAACTTTCAGGAATCAGTGATGATGGAAACGTGGGAAAAGATTTGGGTCAGAAATGTTAAATTTACGCAAGCACAAAATTTGAGAGAGAATTTTTATAAAATGTTTTATAGATGGCACTTAGATCCTAAAAAATTATCATGTATGTACTCTAATTTGCAAGCTAAATGTTGGAGATGTGAATGTAATGATGCAACCTATTATCATATATGGTGGACCTGTAAGAAAATCAAGGCATTTTGGATAAAAATTTGGTGGGTAATGCAGAATATTCTGAAAAGAAGGTTGAAATTTACTCCTCAATTGTTCCTATTGGGTATAACTACGGACTGTACAGTATCAGAGACTAAATTGATTTTGAATCTAATATCAGCAGCTAGACTGTTGGTCGCGCAATATTGGAAGGACTCTTTGCCTGCTATTGAAGAGTGGATACTGAAAGTAACGAACCTAGCAGAAATGGCGAAAATCTCAGTGTACTTGAAGGACTATACACAAGAAAGATATGTATCGGAATGGAGAAGATGGATTGACTATATTCAAAATAAGTATCAGACAAGAAAATATCAAATAGCTTATGAATGAACGTTAAGTATTAGAAGTATTATGTTATCTATAGTGGAGTTAAGGTTTCAGGGGGGGAGTTAGTACTCTGAGGATAAGTAGGTTAATCTAGTTTATGATTGTTAAATGAAACACTTTGTATTTTGCTCTGGGAAGTCTGGGAGGGAGGGTGGGATGAGGGGAGGGAAAGGGTGGGGGGAATATGGGGGGGAAAGAAAATTTTTGTTTTTTTGTAAAACTTTTCAATTAAAAAAAATGCTTGCTTCAGTCTTTACTTGGAAGAGGGGGTTTTTCTGGAACGCTGACAAGGGATACATTTGGAATGCAAGAGCGATTCCATATTGGTGTTCCATTTAATTCAAAGCAGTGGGAAAAGAAAATGCAAGCTCTAAAATATCCACTGGATTTAAAATCAACATTTCCACCTTTTGAGAAATGAATTCTCAAGTATACCTGCATTACTGAAAAGCTTGTATGAGACCAAACATCATCAAAACAAAGCAATTACTTGTAAATGGATAATAAATCGAAGATCTCAGAGATCCATTATTCTACACATTATTTGGAGGTCGGATTTGAATATAAATTGTGCCTTGGCAATATATCTAACTAAACTGGAATTACTTTTCCTGTGGAGTCTTCTTCACAACCTGAATTTATTTCATAGGTAGAAACTTAAACCAATTTTTCACACACACACACACACAGAGAGACACACACATACAACAACAAAAAAATTTTTTTTAGCTGTAACACATCCAAGCTTATTAAGTTTTCAAAACAAAAACTATTCAGGTCTTTAAAATGAAATCACTGCTTACATCTGTCTAGATTTTATCCTGTCTTTTCAGTGTTTATCGATGCTATTAGTTGAAATATAGCAAAACAACCATTGTTTATTTTTGAGATATTGTTATGCATGTGATTCAAAGAGGCAATTGAGGTAGTAATTCGGATGCAGTTTTTCAAATGATGTTTTTTGCTGTATCAAAGGATATGAGAAAATCTTATTTGTAATAACATTTTACTTGGGTTAAATGTTTTTTTTAAGTAACATTAAAAAGCATTACATAAGAAACTAATAAGGTTTCTATTCAGTAGTGAAATCCAATTTTTTTTTACTACCGATTCTGTGGGCGTCGCTTGGTGGGTGTGGTGTGGCTTGGGCATGGCAGCGGAAAATACTGCAAAATCCCCATTCTTTCCCCATTCGACCTGGTCACCCGACTGTGACCAGGGGGGCATTTGCCCAGGTCCACCTTGTGCATCAGCTGCGCCCTTACTTGGACCAAGATGCTCTACACACCGTTACTCATGCGCTGGTCACCTCCCATCTTGACTACTGCAACGCTCTCTACCTAGGGCTGCCCTTGAAAAATCACTCGAAGGCTTCAACTGGTGCAGAATGCGGCCGCGCGGGTTGTGATGGGAGTGTCCCGACACTCCCATGTTACACCCCTTCTGTGTGACCTGCATTGGCTACCGGTTGCCCTTCGGGTGAGGTTCAAGGTGCTGGTTATCACCTATAAAGCCCTTCATGGCCTAGGCCTGGGATACTTGTCAGACCCCCTGCAGCCAGCAACAATCTCCAATCACCCGGTGTGTTCCCACAGACAGGGCCTCCTCAGGGTGCCGTCGGCCAGACAATGTTGGCTGGCAACCCCCAGGGGGAGAGCTTTCTCTGTGGGTGCACCCACCCTTTGGAACCAACTTCCTTTGGAGCTCCGGATGGCCCCTGACCTTCGCTCGTTCTGCCGTGATTTGAAGACCTGGTTGTTTCGTAGCCTGGACTGATTGGGGGGGGGGTTTCCTTAATAGTTTTAAATTGATTTTAAACTGTTTTAATTTGGATTTTTAATTTCATATTGTTTTAATGTGCAATTGTGCATTTTATTGTTGTGAGCCGCACTGAGTCCATTGGAGATAGGGCGGCATATAAATTGCATTAAACTTAAATTAAACTTAAACTCCTGGGGGAAGGATATTGCAAAATCTCCATTCCCTCCCCACTCTGGGGCCAGCCAGAGGTGGTATTTGCCAGTTCTCCGAACTACTCAAAATTTCCGCTATCAGTTCTCCAGAACCTCTCAGAACCTGCTGGATTTCACCCGTTTCTATTACTAGAAGCTACAAGATGGGAAGTATCAACAAACAAACAAGACAAACAAACTAGACAAACAAAGTAACAAGAGCCCACAATAGATACAAACTCACGGTAAACCGATCCAAACTCCATTGCAGAAAATACGACTTCAGCAACAGAGTGGTCAATACCTGGAATGCACTACCTGAGTCTGTGGTTTCTTCCCCAAACCCCCAAAACTTTAACCTTAGACTGTCTACTGTAGACCTCACCCCATTCCTAAGAGGTCTGTAAGGGGCGTGCATAAGTGCACCAGCGTGCCTACCGTCCCTGTCCTAATGTTTTCTTTTATTCGTATTCTTTTCATGTAATTATAATGATGTTTAACTTGTAACTGTCATAAAATACATGCTTGATGAAATAAAATAAACAAATAAAATAAATAAATAAATAAAATAAGTACAAAAACAATAGAATTACATCAAGGGGTTAACAAAACCCTGAGTTGACCCTATCCCTGAATATATTACATTTGGAAAATTGTCTTCGAAAAGAAATTAAATAGTAAATTAAACTCATAAAAAGACAAAGTAGATCAAGTTCTTTTAATGAAACAGGTTTTTTTTCTTTAATCTTGTTTGCTTGTTGGATTCTGTAACAGCACAGACTCAGCTTGATTTTTGTAAGATATATGTTGAACAAACAATATTTTGAAGGATTTCCTGGCTTACATTTATCTTTGGATTTTACTGTCATGTCATATTGTTTTTGAAGCAAGAAAGATGGATTTCATAGCTTTGATTAAAGTGCTTTCATCTTTTCTTGTTGTTCTTCCTACATCTCATTTGAAGACAAAGCAATAACTATGGCCATTTTCATACAAGTCTTCTTTTAGTAAAGCCGGAACAGTTTACACGAGCTATTCACTGATCACATTTTTCAGTTTTTAAAAAAATATTTTTATCACAATTTTCAAAGAAAAAATATATAAAAATATTAATATTAAAAACAAATTAATATCCTACACATTGTATATGAAATAATTATACCAATACAGACAAAACTGAGAGGAAAGAATAGAAAATTAAACCGACAGAAAAAGCCAACACTAAAGTAATATAAACCACCTAAATATATCTTTATGTTCCTTTAATAAAGTAATAATCTATAGTATCTAATGGTGCATAAATGTCATGGAATCTATATTAGAAGAAAACTTATTGTGTCATTTGTGATTAGTAAAAAAATAAACTTTTAAGAATAGAATAGAATAGAATAGAATAGAATAGAATAGAATAGAATAGAATAGAATAGAATAGAATAGAATATTTTATTGGCCAATGTGATTGGACACACAAGGAATTTGTCTTGGTGCATATGCTCTGTATACAAAATTGATATATTACTGATTTCTTGAATTCAGTTTTGTTATCTGGGGTAGTATTAGTTTTTCAATCTAAATATATTGGTTTCTCCCCTGTCTTTTATAATCAATACTCTTCAAAAATAGTCAGGTTCCATAATTTTATAATATAATTGTTATTGTGAACATAGAAATAACCTGAAAATATTTAGTTAGGCATCTGCCTGCATACATTACATGACAAATGGGATGGCAATGAAAGTTAATGCACTTTTAAAATCTCCATGAATCACAAGTAAACAAGAATTGATACTATTTGTGCCACTGTCTAACCTTAATTTATGTTAGTACCTCATACTGCACATACAGAACTCAACTACGATATGAGCATTAAAATATTGGACATACAGCAACAGTTTACAACAGAAAGTTCCATTAAGGTGCAGTTTGGTCAATTACAGGTCGCTGAATAAACTGGCTGGGTTTGAATAGCTTGCTAAGCTGTAGGTGTCAGACTTGCCAGAAAAAAAAGCATACTGAGAACTACTAACTTTAACTTTATTGTAAGGTTACATAACTCAATCTTGCAAGTTTGAAAGTACACCTCTCTCTGTTTACCTTTACAGTCTAAAACACTGTCAGAGAATTCATGACTGGCAGTGACTGACATGGTAACAAGGCCAGCCAATGAATAGGCAGAGCAACTCGGTCAGCCAATGAGGGCTGTTTGGAAACAGTAACTTAAGCAAGAAGTCTGGGCGTGGCTTAGGTGTGCTGAGCTCTGAGTCTGCTGCTCTGAGCAAAAACTAGTCTGTCTGCTGAATTGAAACTGAAACTGTTCTCTGCTGTTGGTATTGTATATTTACTTCATGTGTTACAGGGGTGGGTTCTACTTACCTTTACTACCGGTTCACAACGGGGCTGCGCACACATGCTTGCTTCGCTCGTGCGCTCACGCTTCTGCGCATGCACAGAAGCTTCTCCGCATGCACAGATCATCGTTTATGACGTCCGGACGGGTGGGCAGAGCCTCCCGATTTTATTACCGATTCTATAGAACCGGACAGAACTGGGATCAACCCACCACTGATGAATTATATTGCATATAAAGAGAAGTTAATGAATCCTGCTGAATCAGTTACCTGTGTGTGCTTTCTGGATTTGATTTCTGCAACAAACTCTGACAAACACCAGAGAGAGTTCATTATTAAATCATTATTAGCACTTTTGATCTGAGAAACATTGAAGTCTCCTCCTCATGAAGAATGGAAGGCATGCATCGGCTAAAATTCTACATCTCCTTTTCTTATCAAACAACCCAAACCTTTAAGGCCAACAAGACCTAAGATGTTCTTCATGACTCGGCAGGGTAGAAATCTCATCTGGTTCAAAAATTTATAGGAGGCATTTATTTCTTCTTTCAGTAAGACATCCTTTCTCAAAAACCATCACCCCAAGAAACAATCCATACAAATTTAGTAAGGTCATTGAGCCTTCGTCAATCTACCTTGTATCTCTCCACAGAAATCTTTAGTAAAGGGCGAAAGATTTACAGTATATGATCCAAAGAGAAGTTGGAGTTTCTAATTCCCAAATGCTGGTCCAAAATATTTAGACAAAGATTATAACCAGTGCATGTACAGACACACATGCACATATTTAAACACACACATGAGGTTTGACCGTGATAATTTCAAAAGTCAGAAAATAGAATAGATTGCTGCTTGATTGTATAGTGTAACGGACACAAGACAGACTGAATATTTATTGCAGCTTTCACTTCTTTGACAGATTTTCCAACATTTACAATGTACCTGTTACTGGATACCTTCAAACAGCTTGTAAATCAGCAACAGTTTGGAGTTCCAGCTGTGTACTTAGCATCCAAGTGGATCCTAGCCACAGTAGGTGAAACAATTCTGACAAGTATGGAAACTGAGAGACATGGATGAGACCTGTATGCCCTAACCTCTTCATTTATTTTGCTTGCTCTCCTCAAAATTCTAACCCAAATGTAGATCTTAACAATTGTTTTCATATTATTTGCTCCTTCAGCTGGGAATAGTAAGAATCAACACTGGCAATTGCACCAGTGATATTTGGCAATACGATTGGACGTGGTTACAACACCCATCCAAAATCTTTAAGAACTACATGTTCTGCTGGGATCTGGGACCGTCCACCCCAGCCTGAAACTGAAAAACATTTAACTTTGAATTAGTACAAGATATACCTCACATTAAAAAGGCATCTTCTCACAAATGGCTCTGTAATATTCTCACCAGTGATCCAAGTTATCAGTGAAGATGTGTTCCATGCACCTGTTCTGATGAATTGCCTTCTGACTGAACCTCTCAGACAACTGGAAAATAGCTACACAAAAGCTTGTCAGAATCTCTCAGTTGGCAGATGGAATAACCAAGGGACCAGTTGGCCCTTGACTACTGCACCTGCATGCATGCATCTCTAAAGCATTAGGAATAGTAAAAGAAACCGAGAGCAGGGAGATTTGGACAGTTACAATTGCCAGTGTTAATACAAAAATGAGAGCACATATTTTATTATTGTTCAAGATTTAATAATAATCAAGCCATTTATATCATTAGGTGAATATGCCTTTTGCATCCAGATAAATGAAGAAATGATGTGGAAGGAAAGGAAATAAATCTCCCCATTATTAATGTAGTAAGGTAAAAGTAAAGGTTCCCCTCACGCACATGTGCTACTCGTTCCTGACTCCAGGGGACGGTGCTCATCTCCGTTTCAAAGCCAAAGAGCCAGTGTTGTCAGAAGACGTCTCCGTGGTCATGTGGCTGGCATGACTAAACGCCAAAGGCACACAGAACACTGTTCCCTTCCCACCAAAGGTGGTCCCTATTTTTCTACTTGCATTTTTTACATGCTTTCGAACTGCTAGGTTGGCAGAAGCTGCGACAAGGAACGGAAGCTCACCCCATTACGCAGCACTAGGGATTCGAACCGCTGAACTGCCAACCTTTCGATCGACAAGCTCAGCGTTTTAGCCACTGAACCACCGCATCCCATATTAACGTAGTACACAAATTTAAAAAAAAACAAGTATCATTGACAATTAAAATATGAATATATCCATTGTGCCAAAGTATTTTATGGTATCGAGTATTTTAATTTCTCTCAAGTCTTAATTATAAAACTGAAGAAAGAGCAGGGATGGGGTGGGCAAAGTTTCTAAGACCTTTAATTCATCACACTATGGATGGCACTTTAACAGGGCTGGACTATTGGACATACCTTTTTTCTCATGTAAGTTTTTATCTTTTCTTTTCTTTCTTCTTTCTTTCTTCTTTCTTTCTTTCTTTCTTTCTTTCTTTCTTTCTTTCTTTCTTTCTTTCTTTCTTTCTTTCTTTCTTTCTTTCTTTCTTTCTTTCTTTCTTTCTTTCTTTCTTTCTTCTTTCTTTCTTTCAACAGCAGAAACTGATCTTTAGAATAGTCTCTCCAGGCACCTTCCACATGGAGTTTCAGGGAATCACAAGCACCCCAATGTAGACCTATCAAGTGAAACAGACACTGGCAGACCAATAGCTACTTCTATAAGAACAGCTATAGTAAGAGTATTTTAAAAGTCTGAATGTGCTACCCTTTTGTTGTTATTAGTTGCAAAGTCGTGTCCGACCCATTGCGACCTCATGGACAACGTTCCTCCAGGCCTTCCTGTCCTCTACCATCCTCTGGAGTCCATTTAAGCTCACGCCGACTGCTTCAGTGACTCCATCCAGCCACCTCATTCTCTGCCGTCCCTTTCTTCTTTTGCCCTCAATCTTTCCCAGCATTAGGCTCTTCTCCAGTGAGTCCTTCCTCCTCATTAGGTGGCCAAAGTACTTGAGTTTCCTCTTCAGGATCTGGCCTTCTAAAGTCAAGCTTGATCTCCTCTAGGACTGACTGGTTGGATCGCCTTGGAGTCCAAGGGACTCGCAGTAGTCTTTTCCAGCACCAGAGTTCAAAGATGTTACCCTTTGCTCCTCTTTTATCCTAATGAGGGGGGGTGGGGAACCATCTGAGATATTTCATAAACTACTTTCTTGACCTGAGCTCAAATTTCATTTATTTAACCCTTTCCTTGGTAGCAGATTTTCCTTCTGTCCTTCAAGACCAGGGGTCAGCAACCTGAGGCTCTGGAGCTGCATGTGGCTCTTTCACCCCTCTGCTGCGGTTCCCTGTCACTCAAAATATGCGTCACAACTGCCAATGTGCGACATCCACTGGCACACAATTTATTGAGCTTTTCAACCCCTGGTAGGCCAGCCATGGATAAATCCAAGAAAATAAAAGTTTCAAAAGAAAACAGAACGTTTAATTTGACTACATATGCTAATTTTGTGGCCGCTCAAGAAATAGTCAGGCACGGGAAGGGTTTTGTGGCTCCCGGTGTTTTCTTTTCTGTGGGAAATGGGTCCAAATGGCTCTTTGAGTGTCTAAAGTTGCCGACCCCTGTTCAAGAGCATCCTCTTTATTCACCTGATAAAAATGCTTTCCTTTTTGGGGGGTTCCACTTTAAAACATTGTTAAAATTGCTCCTACTGATGACCTATTAATTTAGCCATATTGTGATAATCTGAAAATGTCTAGACTTTGGTACCCAGCACCCTCCCTTCAACTAACCTCTCTGTTCTCTATCAGCACTTCGGAAGTTAGCAAACTCTCCTTAAATTGGATACACCTGAAACCTCCATTATAATCCTTTGACTTTATTTTCATTGCATTCTTTACAAAGGACAAACTTATTCATTGTATCTCAAGGTCTAGTGAGCAATTCAAATGAGAAATTAACAAAATAAACAGTCGCATTGTTTTGAAAGAGTTGGAAATATCATGAACCTTTTGATTTGCTCCGAACCCGCCCTGCATGAAAAAGTGAAACTCCACAGATGTATAATTTTCATTTCATGGTGTAATGTTTTTGTAGTATTGCAGCACAATCACAGTGGCCACTATATCAGATTTTTAAAACGCTGGGAAGATATGGGGGGGAACCCCTTCAATGAGAGTTTTCTATGACACCTAAGTGAAACTTTTGGAGAGCTCTTATCTATATACGTCTCTATAGCAGGGATCTCCAACGTTGGCAACTTTAAGCAAAGCTGGCTGGGGAATTCTGTGAGTTGAAGTCCGCCAGGCTTAAAGTTGCCAAGGTTAGAGTCCCCTGCTCTATAGCAAACCTGGAAAAGAACAAGAAAGATCCAAGTTTTCTCTTTATATTTGCACACACACATTCATGCTTTGTCTTTTTTCTTTTTTCTACCTTTCCTTTTTAAAAAAATTACACTTACTATGCTATATTTTTATTTGAATGTACTTATTATCTATGTAAAATCTATTAATAAAAATTATTCTTTAAAAAAGGAATCCTTTCTGATATATGATTATCATATAATTTTTGGAGACTGTTTATTGGGTTTTGTTTTGTTTTTAGCTCTTGACATGCAACATAATGTCAAATCATGCAATGGCATTGGCTGGCTGGCATCCAGTGGCAGGGAATGGTTGCTATGCCCTTATTAGTGCAATATGCCAACACAGGGAGAGGCAACCAGATAACCGCTGCTAGAAGCAGTTTGCGAGATGGTTCATTAAGGCTATTCTTATAGCTTGACCATTCAGCCAGAAAGAATTTTTTTATTCTTTTTTCCCCCCTCTTTTTTCCTTCAGGATAAATTGTGGCAAAGTACTACATCCATAAATGGAACCCAGTTAAGGCTTTAATTTCTCTGCTGTCTCATTTTGCCTACCTCTCCTCTTATTTATTTTATTTATTTATTTATTTTTGAATTTGTATACCGCCCTTCTCCCTGAGGACTCAGGGCGGTGAACAGCCAAATAAAAACATCAAATACAAATATTAAAATACAGTTAAAAAAAAATGTATATAAATTTGGCCCCATTAATTAAAACAATAAACCAAACAATTAAAAACACTTAAAAAGAATTAGGCCAGCCCGGCTTGTTGGAAAAGGAAGGTTTTAAGGGCACGGCGGAAGGCACTGAGGTCATGGATTCTCCTTATCTCAGGGGGCAACTGATTCCAGAGGGTGGGAGCCCCCACAGAGAAGGCCCTCCCCCTGGGGGTCACCAGCCTGCATTGTTTGGCTGATGGCACCCCGAGGAGGCCCTCTCTGTGGGAGCGCACGGGTCGATGGGAGGTCGTCGGTGGCAGCAGGCGGCCTCGAAGATAGCTAGGCCCTATGCCATGGAGCGCTTTAAAGGTGATAACCAACACCTTGAAGCGCACCCGGAAGACCACCGGGAGCCAGTGCAGCTCGCGCAGGAGCTGTGTTACATGGGAGCGCCAGGCTGCTCCCGTCACTACCCGCGCTGCTGCGTTCTGGACCAGTTGGAGCCTCCGGGTGCTCTTCAAGGGGAGCCCAATGTAGAGAGTGTTACAGTAATCAAGGCGAGAGATCACGAGGGCATGAGTGACTGTGCACAGGGAATCCCGATCAAGAAAGGGCCGCAACTGGCGGATCAGGCGAACCTGATAAAAGGTCCCCCTGGTTACAGCCGTCAGATGTTCCTCCAAGGACAGCTGCCTATCCAGGAGGACTCCCAGATTAACCTTAATAGTCACCAAGCAGACAAAACATGAAAATGGTTTCTTTCCAATCCTAGGTACACCCTAGAAAATGAGCCCAGACACTTGCTATACAGAAAGGTAGAACATAAGGATATTGCCTTTCACCATGTCAGACAACCTTTTCAGTAATATCTCATTTAGATATTAGAAAGCTGTGACTTAAGTACAACTCCTAGCAATTGCAGACAGTATGGCCAATGCTGAGGGATACTAAGAATTCTACTCTCCATATGAAAAAGAAATAAAATACTTAATTATTCACATATTGACTGCAGCATGAATAGTTTTTGCTCAAAACTGGAAAAACAATGACATACCATCAGAAGACAAGGTGATTAGAAAAATTATGGAGTGTGGGGAAATGGATAAGCTCACAAAGGAGATACAAGAAAAAGATGAAACAGAATATTACTTAGTTTGGGAGAAATGGTATAAATGGTTGGAGGAGAAAGGGGAGGAAAAAAAGGAGGGACAAAAGAAAACTAAACAATGGTTTAATTAGGTGGAGAAATATGGAAACAAATGGGAAAATATAAATTGTGGAAAGGAAACTAAGTACCCGTTTATGTTAAATGTAAATAAAATATTTAGATTAAGAGAATATATATATATATATATATATATATATATATATATATATATATATATATGCGATATTTTTGCAATCAGGGTTTTTTCCTATGTTGAAAGATGGCCATGGTGGGATGAAATCTCTATTCATCACTTTCAGACCTGTCAGACATTTTATGTTGTTTCTTCTGTGACTTATGGGAGACTGGGATAGCACTATTTCGGCCTTTTTAGGCCTCTTCAGCCAGACACACCCATATTTTGATTGCAAAAATATCGCACATTTATACCTATGAATCAAAAGAAATATATATATATATATATATATATATATATATATATATATATATATATATATATATATATATATATATATGATATACTAGAAATATATGTATAAAAGATAGATTAAGATAAGAAAGAGAAAATGTATAAATATAGATTACTGATGCGAAGATGTTGAAAAGAAGATGTAAATATCTGTTTTTGTTTTTGTTTGTTTGTTTTAAAAAAAATGTTCAATAAAAATTATTTATATATATAAAAAAACAATTCTTCTCTCATCTAGCTCTTCAGGAGCCTCTTTTTCCCAGTTGTTAATTACAAACATTTTACTTTAATCCCTTTTAAGTGTTTTGGTGGAGAAAAACCATACGATTAATGTAATGTGATTTATTTTTAAACTGATTATATCAGAAAGTCAGCTTGGATCTAGAAAGCAGATAGTCTATGCCTTTTTATTTTATTTTGATCTTTTCTTAAAAGAAAGCAAACCTCATCATCTATGGGGGTTCTCTGTCATCCAGGTCAGTGTTGTTGCATTATGTAAAGTGATACTAACACTAAATCCAGTCCCCACTAGCACCGTTTTCTCTTGCTTGCTTCTGGTATAACATCCTATCAGTAGAATTGGATTGCTCAAGGTGCTTGCAATTGCCAAGAAATTAAAAGACGCTTGCTCCTGGGGAGGAAAGCTATGGCAAATCTAGATAGCTTACTAAAAAGCAGAGACATCACCCTGCCAACAAAAGTGCATATAGTCAAGACCAGGAGTTGGCAGCCTTAAACACTCAAAGAGCCATTTGGACCTGTTTCCCACAGAAAAGAAAACACAGGGAGCCACAAAACCCTTTTGACATCGATAATGAAGATAACACTGCATATATCACTTTTTACCTTTATGCTATGTATAAAAAAAAACTATAGCATGCAGCATTTATGAAATCAATGACCTGCTACAGAAAAAACCACATTTTTAGTTCTGCATGCAACAAAAACATTTTGAACTCCCCAAAAAAAAGATTAGCCAAAAAGCTCAATAAATCACGTGCCGGCGGGTGTCACATGTTGGTGGTTGTGACGCATATTTTGAGCGACAGGGAGCCACAGTAGAGGGATGACAGAGCCATATGCAGCTCCAGAGCCACGGGTTGCAGACCCCTGGCCAAGGCGATGGTTTTCCCAGTTGCAATGTATGGCTGTGAAAGTTGGACCGTAAGAAAGGCTGAGCGCCAAAGAATTGAGGCCTTTGAACTCTGGTGCTGGAGAAGATTCCTGCGGGTCCCTTGGACTGCAAGGCGATCAACCGGTCAGTCCTAGAGGAGATCAAGCTTGACTGCTCTTTAGAAGGCCAGATCCTCCAGAGGATGGTAGAGGACAGCAAGGCCTGGAGGAACATTGTCCTTTGGAGTCCATTTAAGCTCACGCCGACTGCTTCAGTGACTTCATCCAGCCACCTCATTCTCTGTCATCCCCTTCTTCTTTTGTCCTCAATCCTTCCCAGCATTAGGCTCTTCTCCAGTGAGTCCTTCCTTCTCATAAGGTGGCCAAAGTATTTGAATTTCATCTTCAGGATCTGGCCTTCTAAAGAGTGGTCAGGGCTGATCTCCTCTAGGACTGACCGGTTGGATCGCCTTGCAGTCCAAGGGACTCGCAGGAATCTTCTCCAGCACCAGAGTTCAAAGGCCTCCATTCTTTGGCACTCAGCCTTCCTTATGGTCCAACTTTCACAGCCATACATTGCAACTGAGAAAACCATAGCCTTGACTACAAACACTTTTGTTAGCAGGGTGATGCCTCTGCTTTTTAGTATGCTTATTACTCTATATATGCTTATTACTCTATAACCCTTCCCTAGATTTATCCCTGAAACAAAAACTCTGGGTTGTCCCCAAATCACCTGATTTCCATGGTCAAGTGAGGGCTAGAAACTGGAATCAACTAACCTTCCCCCCCACTGCCAACCCCCCCCCCCCCATTATGACATGCTACCAACTAGTAGCTTATTTAAAGACAGAACTCTTTCTTATATACAGGGAAGAACAAGAACAAATTATGGGTACTCTCTCCCCATGAATAGTTTAGAGAAGAGCACATACTGTTCAGAATGAAGATACTTCCTTTATTTTAGCTCAGATTACTTCCATCCCTTATCTATATAAGACAGACAGAAGTGTCCCCTAGGCCTGCATACTTCTTCCTTACTATCTCACTTTCCTCTAACCACTTATCAAAATAAGCAAACTCCTCAGTGAGAAAAGCATGCAGGTTTAATAAATCTACAGAATAGTACCCTGTTGTTAAACTGAATCAAAGGGCCCATTTCTCTTAGAATTCAAGAGCATACCACCAGGCTCACGTAATCCAACGCTACCCAGACCTGTTCTCATCTCCAACGTGGTGTACTCCTGCCAGCTCAGATCAAGGAGTCAACTCCACAGGAAGTTACTTCTACTACAATAAAAAAAAAATCTTGCTTGAGTCTGAGTATTTTGCATCTCCTAAGTACTACTACTAATAGTTCAGTGAATTAGGGAGAAATCTGAGCTGCTTCCAAATGTTTTTTTGGTGGTAGTGGACTTAAAATATGTTTTACCCCTTGTTGCCTTGGCAACAGAGTTTGCAAATCTCCATCAAGGTTATCTTCCTTATTTGTTATACCCTTAGATGTGCTGGTTTTCACACATACACCAATAATTCTTAAACTGCATGGCCAACGATAATAATTAAGTCTAATGCATCTGAAAGGTACCAGACTGGCAGGAAGCTCATTAAGAGTACTTATACAATTAAAAGAAAAAGTATCTGCAAGAAACCTTCTTTCCTACTGTTTGTCTCCATTTCTGATGATTTTTCCACAGTGTAAATAAGTAGCTTCAATTTAACTGAAAACATTCAGTTAATTAGATCTCTTTCTAACTTATTACAGAGTAGAATCAGCATGTTGTCTGCATAGCTTGTGGGATTTGAAAAAGCACATCCAGTCTCTCTACACATTCCAACGATCAGTATGTAAAAAAACCTGGATAATAATTTTATTATATCCACATTGCACGCACACACATGCACAGACATACGCACAGGGCCAAAACCATGAGGAAATTTAGCACTTTTTTTCTTCCCCCTTTACAACCCAGTTTGCAATTTGTTTACTTGAGAGTTGACTTTGAATATTTCGGCCGAATGTTTTAGTTACACAAGCATAAGGACTTGTAACCTTTTTGGCTTGAAGGATAGACCATCTGAAAGTAGCATGTGGAAAGTTACACTCCAAAAATGGACATGCTCCAAAGCCTAAGCAGGAAACAGAGAAATTCTGACAAAGAATGTGAAAAATAAAGCAAAGAATGAAGCTTTATTCATAGTGTTTTTTTAAAGGATGCTAACAATTTGAAATACTTCCAGACTGCATCAGCCTATATAAATTTTGCAGCTAGAACTGAGAAATGAAAGCTAGCAAGTGCCATTGAGACAGAACTAGAAAACGCGGCTATCATCCGGATGAGTGAGATGCTGGAGGTATGAAGGCATGGACCAACAAGACGACACTTCTTCACTTCACAGTAACCTGCTAAGCATGCAATATCAGTCACCTAAGGACTAAACACTAGGAAGGAGATAAGGCACAAGCAACCTCTGTCCCAACACCCTGAAATCTTTTATTGTTCTTTAAATTTACATATACGAAAATGGGTTTTTTAAGCACAGCACTGAGGCTGAGCATATGATGAAGGACTCCAATCCATTCCACTGAGGCTGCCTTTTCTTTGCTATGTCTAGAGCTAAACAGAGTTGCTTGATTGTACAGACGCTTTGTCAGTTTTCTGGTTCTGGTCATGCTCCAATGTGATGACCTGCTATAAAGGGGCTTCTCAAAATAAATATTCCAACAGTGCAGGAAATCCTGTTCTGGCAATTCTGCAAAAGAAGGGTTTTAACTGTCCTTTCACTCACTACCAGGAACTAGGGGCAAAAATGTAGCTCAGATCCAGTCCCAAACCATAAACCCAAATCCTTCTTTAAGTGGCTCATTTCAGCTCAGATGCAAAAAAAATAAATAAATGAGGGAGGTATAGATAAACTATAGGAAACTTCTTCCTGTGATTATTCCATTCCAGCTTATTCAGGTCTGCCCAGAAACTCAGTACCCAATAGCAAAGATGAGATCCCGGTTTACTTAGCAAAGACTAACAATGTAAACTTTATTTAGAAAGGGAGCTAATTGTTTGTGCTTTACCTCCTGTTAAATCATAGCATTATTGTTGATTTTGGTTTAATATGCCGTACGAACGCAGCTACTGTAGTTTTCTAGATAGTTTATGTTTTAATGTAATAAGGGAACCACCCAACAATAACATATTCAACAAATCATGGTTAAAGTAAATGAAGACCCAACCTGTTCTTTATCATATCTAATACGTTTCCCTTCTCCCACCAAGTCAAATGAAGCTCATTAGGCTGGCTGAGCAGCCCTTCAAATATCCACAAGGATCAAAGAATCAGGAAGTCTCAGGAAGCTTGTTTTTACCTATTTTGATTCCAGAGCTGTTTGTTATTCTACCTAGACTACCTCACAGGGCTATTGTTAGAAAATAAGAGCAGAACTCAATGAAAGTAATAGGGTTTGCTTTGGTTTCCTATCCATTTACAGCAGCTGTGTAACGAATAATATCTTTAGAAACAGCAATCCTGCTCCACGTATAATGATTTGAAAGGATAAGCTGCAGCAAGGAAAATAGTCAGATGATTTTCATAGGGTCAGAGACAGAGCTAGGACATCAATAAAAAGCACTGTCCCTTCATGGTTTTATTTTTAAAAAATATATTGTATTTTACAATATTAAAGAATATAAGGAAACAGAAATAGCCTTTTCCTTTGATAAAGAAATATTCTTTATGAAATAAAAAAAATGTATTTGCTAACTCATAATATAGTCTACATATCTGGTGA
Organism: Pantherophis guttatus; assembly: GCF_059756535.1. Classification (NCBI taxonomy): domain Eukaryota; kingdom Metazoa; phylum Chordata; class Lepidosauria; order Squamata; family Colubridae; genus Pantherophis; species Pantherophis guttatus. The sequence continues at coordinate 22,907,695 of NC_142072.1, read as the reverse complement.
GACTCACAATTTCCTCTAGAAAATGCAGTATCTGTATTTTTTTTTAAAAAAAAAATACAGTATTCTACCTTTCTATTCCACTTTCAATGAACAATTGGAATTACTGACAAATGTCTCCAATTAGATGAAAGAGATTAATGTGATACTAGCAAGGTGACTGAGTTTTGGTATACACTTAGATACATCCATTTAATACATGTAACTGCTATTTTCCGCTAGCATTATTCACACACCTGTAGTGCCACACTTTGGACAGTCATGGTCATTACTCTCTAATAATGGGGGAGGGTCTCCAGAGAAAAAGAAGCAGGTGAAGCAAGCATCCCATAATCAGTGAGTGAGGTCTCAGTTATTGCTCCAATATAGCAAACCAAGCTGACATTTTATCAAAGGCTTTAAAAAAATAAAACCTACACTAGACTAACAGAAATAGGATTATCAAGCCAGTGGTTAGTCAAGTATGAAATAATCACTGCGTTCTTTTCAACAGAAGGGACAAATTGTTTGGAAAACTTATTTAAAAACTTAGAATGCCATGTCTATCCTTAAAAATAGGGAAAGATTTAGAAAGAATGAAAATCAAACCCCAAATAACCAGTTTTTAGCAAAATGAGACTTTTGGAGGAGAATGAAGATCTATACAGTGACAGCCCACCAGCCCAAATGAAGTTCATCGAGATGAGACTGATCTGTTCCTACAGATCAGACTTCTCTAATTTGCTATTCTCCATCTGATATTGAACTATAAATCTGATCACCCCTAAGGAAGTAGAGACATACAGTTGGAAATGATGGGCTGCTTGGTGTTGGAAAACGATACAGTAGGTAATCAAAGTAGTAAAATGCAACAATCCAAATATTTTGCAAAAAAGAAAAAAAAATAGTTTCAGGAGCATTTTGCAAAACAGAGCACAATAAAGTGCCCAAGGAAATTAAAATCGGGGCATCCATAAATGGAGAAACTATGATGCAAAAGAGGATGAGAAGACAAATTGAAGAAGCATTCCATTAACTGCATCTAACTAGCATCCCACTTGTAGGATACAGACGTTTTGAGTGCTTCCTCTCTTAATAAGCCAAGACACCCCAAAAAGCAAGAAAATAGACACAGCAGGTCAAAAACAAGATTCTATCCTTAGTTGAGTTCACTGGCTCTCCTCTTTACCTTCCAATGTCATCTTTATGAGAGCTACCCAAAGATCACCCCAAACAAACAAATGATTGTCAACCCAAGTCTTCTGGGAAAGACTCTCCCAGGAAGAAAGACCTCGGTTGTTTTGCAGTCCAACCACAAAGTTGACCTAATGATGTGTAAAAAATAGATCCACACATGGCATCCAACCTCCCCTTGCACTGAAGTAAAAAGACACTACATCTGATGGAGTTCCAGTTTCTTCCCATTTTTATGTTCAGCACTGTGGCCTAAAATCACTTTAGAAAGGGGCAGAAAAGTCAAAGAGTCCCCCCACTATTGGGAAGAAAGATTTCCCCAATGAACCCCATCTGTCAAGAAATTCTAATTAGTCCAACCTCTTGCAGGCATAAAATCACCCTTTAGGAGAAACCAACTGTTCCTTCTTCCTTCGCTCAATATCATTTGTCAAGAAATCAAACTTCAGCCTTTGCCAGCTTCTGCAGCAAGGAAGAAAACCCTTACTTCCCTTTTAACCTATTCCGGATGTGGAAAATTATTAGAAAAGTCAAGGCCTTAATTCTATTCTGAGTAAAAATGGGGAAGGAGGGGGGGGGCTGGCTTGCGTGAAAATGTCCGGGATGTGTTATATCACTTTCACAACCCTCCCCAAAATGAGAGGCTTTCTCAAGTATCTTTCATTAGAGAAGAAAAAAATATAAAGGCATCCAGAGGTTTGTATCTTCTTCTTATGTTTTTCCCAGTTTTGCAAATTACCAGCCCAAAGGAAAAAAGAATTCAGTTCGGCAGGCGATATTCTGGGATGCATCCATTCTTCGCCCTCCTTCACACCCATCCTGGGAAAGAAATTACCCTTTGAAAATTGTTGCTCCGATGCCCCATCCTTGCAAACTTTAAGTCTGGATGAGCAGCAAAATGTACCAAAAAACTGCCAAGGAAGCTCACGCAGCTTCCCTTAGACAAGAAAAGACCCCCAGATTCTCAATTCCACCGCTCTCTCCCTTGGAAAAAAAAATGCCCATCAAGAGTAGAATAAAAAATGATGGGTCATCCATTGGGAAGGAGAGAGAGATGGTCAGCCGCGGCGCACACATTTACGACTACCCCACAGGCTTCCCCACCCCCCCAATACCCCAAACTTAACCATCTTCCTCGAACCCCACTTACCGGTGGCTGTTGTTGCCAAAAACCCCACCGAGAGCAGTAAAATCCGGCTCCAATAGCTCACTTCCACCGTCATGAGAGCAAAAATCCCCAATTTCCCCCAATTCCGTTTAAAGCTGCAGCGGCATGCCGGCTTGTCCCAACCGAAAGAGGATTGCATGTCAAACGGGAGCTGGGGGGCTGATTCGCTTGGAAGAGAAGGAGGGAACAGGAGGAGGAGGGGGGAGAGAGGGAGGTGGGTGATTGGTCTGGATTCCTCTTCCTTTTCAACCCCCCCCCCACCTCCTCCTTTCTTTGATCAGTGGAAGAATCTAACGGAGGAGGAAAGGGAAGTATCCAGCTTGAGGGTTCCCTAGGATGGCCCTTGTTTAATCTTATGTACATATATAAGATTAATAACAATAAGGTGGGGTGGCGGTGGGTGGTTTTTTTTTTTTCCTCTAGGAGGGAAAAATCCGAATGTATGGGCAGCCTCTGTGTTCCCTCCTCCCAGCTGCTGCAGCTGGACTAAACCAAATCACACAGGAGCTTGGGGAGAAAACTGGTACTCTATTCCCACCCACCCCCCCAAACTCCCCGTTCCATTCATTCCCCGCTTTTCTTTCAATGTTATCATTATATACTTTTAAGTACCGTCTTGGGTTATTTGAAACTCCTCCGAGAATTATGCTTCTAACACCTTGGTGATTAATCATTGATTTACCCTGGAGAGATTTAAAAAAAGAAAAAAGAAAGATGATGATCTGCCTTTGGAAAAAAAAAATAAAACACAAATACAATGCTAAATGAGGAACACGTGTGTGTGTGTGTGTGTGTGTGTGTGTGTGTGTGTGTAGGGGGAGAGTGTTCAATCTGGATGGGTTGCTAAGAGGCTTCTATCATCATTCTTCTCTCTCCCCCCGCCGCCTGTCTTTTTCCACCCAATAGAAGCAAATTAACCTTAAATCCACCTTGCGGGAGACGGATGGTGCAAAATCTCCCTCGCTGCCGCCTTTTTAAAATGCTTGTTTATTTTATTTTTGTGTAAATGTATCTCCCGCCTCCGCTGCTTCTGGCGGATCCTTGGAGGAAAAAAGGGACAAGAGCCAACGCGGCTATCAAGGCGAAACCGAAGAGCGTCGTCGTTGGGCTGGACGGAGGGAGCCCCGCATTTGAGCCAATGGCAGCAGGTTGCAAAGCAAAACAGCTGCGGACCCGAAGTTCCCAGCACTCACAAACTATTGTTGTTGTTGCTGCTGTTGTTGTTTAATCTTTCCGCAAACGTTCAAATAAGTCCCGCAAGAGGTTCGGCGGCCTCATCTTTCAATTTTACTGGAAGGGAGTTGAGGGTGTGAAATGCTTGCGATCTTGCGCTGCCTCCCTTAGTACCTACCAGCATCTCCAGGCTTAACGCCACAGTTTTTGCATACCAGCGCGAGCAGCAGAAATTGCTGCGGAAAGTGGGGGGGGGGAGTCGGGGGAAGAAGGTGCTCCCCAAATCTCGTCCGCTCCCGCTCGCTGAAGGCGCCCCTTCTCCTCTCTGCTCATAAAGAGGGGGGGGGGTCGTTGAAAGAAACCGCCGCGGAGTGCTCGGTTTGCTTTTGGGGGCGGAAGGTGGGAAAAGATCGCGCCGTGAATCGAGTTTCTTCTCTTCCCACCCACCCCGGTCCGGTCTGAATTCGATTCCAGCGCCCTTTCTATAGAGACCCCCTCGGAATCCAACGCGCCTTTCCGCGGGTGGGTAGTCTTCGCCACTCACGCAAGTTCGGTCGAGGAAAATGACACAAACACACGCTCCCCCCCCCCAAATTCCTAGCCTCTCCTGTTATTTGAAGACTGTTCTGATCCAACTTGGCCGAGTGAGAGAATTAACGCGAATTCGGATGGAGAGGGATGCATGTGTGACGGAAGGGGCTCAAAAAATCATTTTCGGAGAGAAGGGAGTTGTAAATGAGGGGCACTCCCCTCGTGGAAAACCAGCGTGTTAGCTCCAGGCTCCCGGAAAGAGATGGAGGGCGGGGGGACGACCCTGGCCTCCCTCTTTCTGGCGTTCCTGGCTAGTTCCCGAACTCATTGGGGAGACCCGCAAGGCTAAGCGGCGCCTGGTAGCTCTTGGAGGATGTCTGGACTAAGTGATGGAGAAGGGGATTTAGCCCAATACATATCCTCATACATAGAGGTGTTTTTTTTTTTTCAAGAGCAGATTAAGGAGCCTTGCTGGTGCAGCCGACTAAAGTGCTGTTAAATAGCACTTAGCTGCCAGCTGCCTGCAATTACTGCGAGTTCATATCTCACTAGGCTCAAGGTTGACTCAGCCTTCCAGCCTTCCGAGGTAGGTAAAATGAGGACCCGGATTGTGGGGGCAATAAGCTGACTTTGTATAAAAAAGAACACCACTTAGGGGGGGCCGAAAGCCCTACTAAGCAGGTATATACAAAAGTATGAAGGCTATTGCTTAACACATTGTAAGCCGCCCTGAGTCTCCGGAGAAGGGTGGCATATAAATTGAAACAATTAATTAATTAATTAATTAATTAATTAACAGATTAACAGAGTTGGGAGGGACTTTATAGGTCATCTATTCCAACCCTCACCCACCCACTCAAGCAGGAGACCCTACACCATTTTTGACAAATGGCAGTCCAATCTTTTCTTGAAAGTCTCAAGTAATGAAGCTCCCACAACTTCCAAAGGTGACTTTCCATGGGTTGATTGTTCTCACTGTCAGAAAATTTCTCCTTATTTCCAGGTTGAATCTCTCCTTGGTCAGTTTCCATCCATTATTCCTTGTCTGGCCTTCAGGTTCTTTGCAGAATAGCTTAATCCACTCCTCTCTGTGGCAGCCCCTCAAATACTAAAACACTGCTATCATGTCTCCCCTGGTCCTTCTCTTCACTAGACCAGCCATGCCCAGTTCCTGCAAACGTTCTTCATATGTTTTAATCTCCAGGTCTTTGATCATCTTAGATAGATTTAGATTAACAGAGTGGGAAGGGACCTTGTAGGTCATCTAGTCCAACCCCCCGCTCAAGCAGGAGACCCTACACCATTTCTGACAAATGGCAGTCCAATCTTTTCTTGAAAGTCTCAAGTGATGAAGCTCCCACAACTTCCGAAGGCAACTTCTGTTCCATGGATTGATTGTTCTCACTGTCAGAAAGTTCCTCCTCATTTCTAAGTTGAATCTCTCCTTGGTCAGTTTCCATCCATTATTCCTTGTCTGGCCTTCAGGTGCTTTGGAAAACAGCTTGACCCCCTCCTCTCTGTGGCAGCCCCTCAAGTATTGGAAGACGGTTATCATGTCTCCCCTGGTCCTTCTCTTCACTAGACTAGCAAGGCCCAGTTCCTGTAACTGTTCTTGATATGTTTTAGTCTCCAGTCCCCTAATTAGCTTCTCATCCAAGAAGCTTCTTCAGAGCTGAAGGGACAACCATGACTTGGATGATTGAAAATCTCCATCAGTAGACACCCTATACATAATATATCAAATCGGAGAAGCACAGAGAATGGGGCTTATAAAAAGTGAAGAAAAGGCTCTGAAGTCAAGATTAATCCTGTGCCAAATCTGCCTTGCACTTTCTCAAACGTTTTCTTCCCCAGTGAAACAGGCTTCTGTTTTTCTTTAGTCTCAAGGGACCGGAAAATCCACTTTGAATTTATCTTGAGGGCTTACTTCATTTCTGGAGAAATAACTGCTGAAGTGGGTATGGCCAATCAGATGCCAATCACTGTGAGGTATTCCTTGGAATTTAAGAAGAACGAGGAAATAAAAGAATCTTCAAATCACTGGGATAATTGTACAATGAAAAACAGGATACTGGAACACAGCCTTTGACCATCTTGTCATTAATTACGTGCCATCAAGTTGGTGTTGCCTCACAGCAACCACAGAGATAAGACAATCTGTCCCTAACCTGGTCTTTCTGATCTTCTAACAATCCATTCATATCAACCATGACAAAGTCTGTTCACCTTGCTACTGTCATCCTCTTTTTCTTTTTCCTTCTTCCTTTCACACATTTATGGTCTTTTTCAGGCAGCTAGGTTTTTGCATAAATGTGTCCAAAATTAAGATTTTAACCTGGCCAGTTGTGCCTCAAATGAAAATTTGGGATGATTCGTTTGATGATGCAGCAGAAACTTGGCTTAAGGTAGGATGAAAAAGCACGAGTCAAAAAGAGGGCTGTGAAAATATCTACAGACGCCTCACATCCTGGACATGAACTGTTTCAACTCCTACCCTCAAAACGACGCTATAGAGCACTGCACACCAGAACAACTAGACACAAGGACAGTTTTTCCCCCTGAATGCCATCACTCTGCTAAACAAATAATTCCCTCAATACTGTCAAATTATTTACTAAGTCTGCATTACTATTAATCTTCTCATCATTCCTATCACCCACCTCCTCCCACTTATGATTGTATGACTGTAACCTTGTTGCTGGTATCCTTATGATTTATATTGACTGTTTCCTAATATGATTTGATTGCTTATTTGTTCCCTATGACTATCATTAAGTATTGTATCTTATGATTCTTGACGAATGTATCTTTTCTTTTATGTACACTGAGAGCATATGCACCAAGACAAATTCCTTGTGTGTCCAATCACACTTAGCCAATAAAGAATTGTATTGTATTGTATTGTATTGTATTGTATTGTATTGTATTGTATTGTATTGTATTGTATTGTATTGTATTCTATTCTATTCTATTCTATTCTATTCTATTCTATTCTATTCTACTCTACTCTACTCTACTCTACTCTACTCTATTCTGTAAAGTGATTTGTGAATTCAATAGTATTCTGTTCTATTCAGAGAAAGCAAAAAGAAATACAATGTTTGAGCAAATCTGAGTGGTAACTAGTGGTGATAGTTAAAAGATTGGGGGAAAAATCCCTTCATTAGCTTTGTCTTTTCTCTGTGAATGGCTGCCATTTAAGAAAACTGGGAGAGAGCCACTGAAGCAGGCTATTCCTGTGTTAATCTAAGATCTGCTCCAGAGTAAAATCTGGTGGCACTCTCATTCTCTGATTCAAGTCTCCCATTCAAGACACAGCACCAACACTTTGCTATCAGGCCAAGAAGCCATATAGATCAGTATTCAATGCCTCAAAATGGCCAACAGCATTCATCTGGAAAAACCATAAGCATAGAGAGCAAAGTAATTACCTTCTTCTACAGATGATTTCCCTTAGGTGATGATATGAAGATATGTTGGGTACAAATTAGCAGGGAACCATGAAGATTGCACAGCAATGGGTATTATACTTTACTCCTTCCCCAATGTAGTTTTGTCTATTTTCCTGAAGTTTGGACTTTGAGAAGAAAGGTGGAATTTGGGAATTGAGGTACAGGCTTGGTTTAGAGTACTGTATTTTTTGGAATATAAAACGCACCTAGTTTTTGGGGAGGAAAACAAGAAAAAAAAATCTGCCTCTGCCTCCCAGCAATTTGCCTCCTTGCAGCAAATAGCAAACAGCCTGGTCAGTTCAGCATAGCCTGATTTAGCACGAGCATCTGATTGGCGGTTTGGATCTGCCTCCCGCAATACTGCCTATCAGCTGTTCCAGGCTGTGGGGATCATCACTGTCCATTGGCACTGTTGCCACCCAGCGCCACTTCTGCTTATCGCCACCTTTGTGCTCCCCATTTTCAGCCTCTGCGCGTCCCATTTTCAGCCCGTTCCAGGCAGTGGCGATAGATGGTGGTGGCAATCCCCGCTGCCTGGAACAGGCCAAAAATGGGGCATGCAGAGGTGGCGATAGACGGCAGTGGTGATGGGTGGCAATGGTGGTGATAGGCAGTTGTGATTCCCGAAGCCTGGAACAGTTGATAGGCGGTATTCCAGGAGGCAAATCCAACCGCTAATTAGCTGCTTGTGCTAAATCAGGCTGTGCTGAAGCTGACCAGGCTCTTTGCTGTTTGCTGCAAGGAGGCAAATTGCTGGGAGGCAGAGGCCAAAGGGTGAGGGCCGGCAGGTGGGCGGGGCTTCAGCAACATTTGCTCTATAAGACGTACAGACATTTCCACCCACTTTTTTGGGGGGGAAGTGTGTCTTATACACCAAAAATATGGTAAATAGGACATCCAGATTTGCACGTAGGTCTTTGTAACATATATGCAAAGCTCATATATGCCATTATCACATTAGTGTACATATTAAAAATGCATTGAATTATAATAGCTTGGTGGGTTAGCATATTGCTATGATATATGTTCTTCACAGCTCTGTTGGAAATGAGTCCAGATATTCATCAGGGCTGATTGTACCAAGATATGGAAATATATGTAGAACTACAGATCCCTTGATGCTCTCTGAGTTTGGTTCTTTTCTGGCACATGTTTTATTACCTAGCTAGGTAACATCTTCAGTGATAGAATTTCACAACACATGGAAAGACTTAACTGTTTTCAACTGTAAACATGTAAGCATCCTAAACTAAGCTACATCTAAAAATCCTGAAAGCTTGGCACTCAGCCATCAACAGGCACAAAAGCAACACTTACCATTAAAAAGATACAATAAACTAAAATAAAATATAATAAAAATAATAAGATAGAACACCTTCTTGCCCGCAATCAACACCCAGATAAGCAGGGATTAAACCAGACAAACAACAGCAGTAAACAACAACCCAATCAAGGAACAACTAAGGAGTAAGCCACACTCCCACCTACACTGACAGAGCAAGTAATTGTATATAAAGATAGAACCAAACTCCATTCCATTCTAGTGCCTAGTTGTGTAATGAAATATTTGAAAGAAAACAACCAATTTCACAGGATGGATTATTATATGATGTGATATATGATATGATATGATTTCAACAGAGTATGGAAAAAAGAGGTTACCGGATTTGGGATTCAAGTAAAGCTTTTCTGAGAGGGTATTTTATGTAACACAGTAGTAAATTTGAGAACAGAAAATGTAAATGATTTTAGAGGAAATTAAAAAAAAAAAACTCCAGGGATGACAGCTATAATTCACCAAGTTAAGCTTTTACAAGAGTTAAGCTTTTATCTATGTTTAAGTTAAAGAGATGAAAATATCTCTAATTTAACGGGTATTACAGAGACCTGGTTGGGCCAGGAAGGGGGGGGGCTCGTTGAGATGTGCCCACCGGGTTTCCGTGCATTTCATCAGCTGAGGGCCCAGGGTAGGGGTGGGGAAGTGGCGGTTATTGTAAAGGTGGCCTCGATCCTAGGGAGGCCACTGTACCTCAGATAGCCGGATGTGAGTCTCTCCTTGTGAAGTGGGGCCATGGAATGCAGGTGGGCTTGCTGATTGTGTACCTTGCTCCCTGCTGCGTGCCAGCGGCCCTGCCCGAGCTCCTCAGCATCATAGCAGGGGTGGCGGTTGATACCCCCAGGCTTTTGGTCATGGGGGATTTCAACCTGCCGTACATCGGTGAAACGTCGGAGGTGGCTCGGGAGTTCATGGCTTCCATGACAGCCATGGACCTGACCCAGTTAATTCATGACCCTACTCACACAGGAGGACATACTCTGGACTTGGTTTTTGTCTCTGGTCAGTGGCTGAATGGTCTAGATAGAGGGGACATAGTCATCGACCCCTTGTCATGGTCAGACCATTCTCTCCTTAGACTTGACTTCCTGACCGCTACACCCCACTGCAGGGAAGCAGAACCGACTAGGTGGTTCCGCCCAGGCGCCTGATGGATCCTGATAGGTTCCAAATGGAGCTTGGGCCATTCCCTGAAACTCTGGCTCACGACTCGACGGAAGACCTGGTGGCCGCCTGGGATAGGGTGGCTGCTGGTGCTTTAGATCGGGTCATGCCTTTGCAGCCTCTGACCCGGTGCCAAATCAGCCCAGCTCCTTGGTTCTCCAAGGAGCTGAGGGAGATGAAGTGCTGGAAAAGACGCCTAGAGAGTAGTTGGAGGGCTAGTCGTTCTGGATCTGACCGAGCACTAGTGAGGTCTTATATCAAGACCTACTTAGTGGCAATGAAAACGGCAAAGTGTAATTACTTTTCCGCTCTTATCGCGTTGGCAGATAATCGCCCAGCTGCCCTGTTTAGGGTGACCCGCTCCCTTCTCCATCTGGGAGCACAGGAAGACCCCTTGCAAGGGCGTGCTGAAGATTTTGCGCATTATCTGCACGATAAAATCGCTCAAATTTGGGACGGCCTGGACTCGACTGGGTGGTTCAGGCGAGGTGTCCGAGGCGGGTCTTGAGAATGTTATCTGGGAGGAGTTTGATCCTGTGACTCCCGAGGACGTGGACAGGATGCTGGGGAGGTTGAATGCAACTACATGTTTATTGGACCCGTGTCCCTTCTGGCAGGTGCTGGCTACCCGGGAGGTTACATGAGGCTGGCTCCAGAGGATTATAAACGCTTCTCTGAGTGAGGGTTTCTTACCTCCCACCTTGAAAGAGGCGGTGGTGAGGCCCCTCCTCAAGAAGCCTTCTCTGGATCCGGCTGTTTTGGCAAATTACCGTACTGTCTCCAACCTCCGCTTTGTCACGAAGGTTGTTGAGAGTGTGGTTGCGCAATAGCTCCCACAGTACCTGGATGAAACTGTCTATCTGGATCCATTCCAGTCCAGCTTCAGGCCTGGGTACAGCATGGAAACGGCATTGGTCGTGTTGGTTGATGATCTCTGGAGGGCTCGGGAGAGGGGATGTTCCTCTGTTCTGGTCCTATTAGATCTCTCAGTGGCTTTTGATACCATCACCCATGGTATCATGCTGCGCCGGCTGGAGGGGTTCGGAGTGGGAGGCACCATTTTACGGTGGTTCTCATCCTATCTCTCTGACCGGTCGCAGTCCGTGTTGGCTGGGGGGCAGAGGTCGACCTCAAGGCACCTTGTTTGTGGGGTGCCGCAAGGGTTGGTCCTTTCACCTCTCCTGTTCAACATTTATGTGAAGCCGCTGGGCGAGATCATCCGTGGATTTGGGGTGCGGTGCCATCTGTACACTGATGATACTCAACTGTACATCTCCACCCCAGACCACCCCAACGATACCCTTGAAGTGATGTCCCAGTGCCTGGAGGCCATGCGGGTCTGGATGGGGAGGAACAGGCTCTGACTCAACCCCTCCAAGACCGAGTGGCTGTGGCTGCCGGCGTCCCGATGTAGCCAGCTGGTGCCATTGCTGGCTATTGGGGGTGAGTCATTGGCCCCCACAGAGAGGGCTTGTAACTTGGGCGTCCCCTGGGATGCATGGTTGTCTTTAGAAGAGCATATGATGGCCGTGGCCAGGGGGCCTTTTTATCAGGTTCGCCTGATACGCCAGTTGCGTCCCTTTCTGGATCGGGACTCCTTATGCACGGTCACTCACGCCCTCGTCACCTCTCGCCTGGACTACTGCAATGCTCTCTACATGGGGCTCCCCTTGAGGAGCACCCGGAGGCTCCAGCTGGTCCAGAATGCAGCCGCGCGGGTAATTATGGGGGCGACATGGTGCTCCCATGTAACACCTCTCCTGCATGAGCTGCATTGGCTCCTGGTGGTCTTCCGGATGCGCTTCAAGGTATTGGTTCTCATCGTTAAAGCGCTCCATGGCTTAGGGCCTGGATACCTACGAGACCACCTTCTGCCACCGATAACCTCCCACCGGCCAATCCGCTCCCACAGAGCGGGTCTCCTCAGGGTGCCGTCGGTCAAGCAATGTCGACTGATGACCCCCCAGGGGGAGACCCTTCTCTGTGGGGGCACCCACCCTCTGGAACGAGCTACTCCCAGGAATACTACTGATCCCGGACCTCCGTACTTTCCGCCGAGCATTGAAGTCCTTCTTATTCCAGCAAGCCGGGCTGGCTTAAAATTTTAATGGGCTATTTTATGGGTAAAGGGTTTTAAAAAATGTAGGGAAGCCAAACTAATTTAATTCTGTTTTAATTTATTTTAATTTTTCTACTGTATGTATTTTAATTTTGGCTGTTCACTGCCCTGAGTCCTTCGGGAGAAGGGTGGTATACATATTTAATAAAACAAAAACAAAATAAACAAACAAAAGTGAATTATGCAAAAACAAAGAAATTTTGAATTTACAATACATACAAGTTGTGAAAGGAAAAAGAAAAAAGTCATATTAAAGTTACAAGATGGGAATATCATAATAGGTAATGTGAATATGAGAAAAGTGTTTCATTTTACTATGCTACTTTATACAAAGGTTAAGACATTTCTTTGGAAAAATGGAGGACTGCTAGTAGAATTATCAAAAATTACCGTCAGACAACTTTTGACAACTCTAACAACAAAGAAGTTGTTTGTAATTAATAAAAAAAAAAAACTAAAACAGAAAAGGTTTTAGATGTGTCCAAATGGATTGCTGGTCTCTTACCATAAATGTTTTGCAGATGAGCTTATCCACCCTTAACAGCAAATGATAAATATTATTCTGCAGAATGGAAAGATTCCTGATAGTTGGGAAAAGGCTACTATAACGTATTAGAAGAAGGGATAAGGTTGGTCGACCAATATGTTTATTAAGTAATGATTACAAACTGTTCACCACAATTTTGATTGAAACAATGAAAATAATTTTACTGAATTTTATTCAGAAAGATGAATGTGGGTTTAAACTATATGATTATTTATTTATTAAATTTGTTTTCCACCCATCTTGCTAAGAGGTGACTCTATTATAGTATAGTATTATTAATAATAATATTAGATATGTTTTAATATTCTGGAAAACAAGATAGTACATTCATATTCTTAGATGCAAAGAAGACCTTTGATAATTTCAATTTGTTTTTTGTTTTTTTGTTTAGAGTTTTGGAACATATAAACCTTGGAGATAATTTTATTAAATGAGTAAGTTTGTTTTTTATTCTTAGAAAGCACAAATAAATGTTAATGAAAACTAACAAAGCCTCATGAGTTTCAAAAAAGGAACAAAAGCATTTCCGCTATCTCTATTTTTGTCCATTTTGCTTCTTATACAGCAAGATTTACCTTGAGATAAGATGGGCGACCTATAAATTTATAAATAAATAAAAATTGCTCTTCTCTCCACTCTTTCTAGAGTCTAGTCTTTTTTACATCATGGTGCCCAAAACTGGATGCAGTTTTAGATATAAATGACATATCTAAATTTTATATGGCAAGGGAATAAAAATACAGTTCAATATTAAGTGTTACCAGATGCAAACAAAAGAGGAGGATTGGGTTTACCAGATTTGAAATTGTATTTTGCTTCTCATTTGGTCTGGATGAAATAATGGATGTTTACAGTTAGAAGATAAAGAACTGAGGTTTGAATGGCATGGATATTTATGATATGTCTAAATTAAAATTAATCTGGACTTTAAAATTTTTATTAGAAGTGCCATATTGAGAATATGGAATAAATATAAACCCAGAGTGTACCTAAAAATACCTTTATGGATCTCAGCTCAAAAAGCACATTATAGAAGAGAAATAGCAGATAAAATAATTTTCTAATAGGTAATTTCAACCATTTATCAAGGGGAATTTACAATCAAACCAAGAGAACAATTGATAGAAGAAGGATATAGTTGTCAATTGTCAATTCAATCGTCAATTCTTTTATTTACAGTTTTTTGAAATATTTAAAATCAATAAAAAAACTAGGATATAGAACAAGGTAAATCAGAATTTGAAACATAATTTTGTATTGATGATGAACATATAATTGTAAAAATATACAAATATATGGTTGAAAGAGTTGAAATTTAATTGTGTTTATGATCTCAAAAATAATTTTTATAAAATGATGTATCGTTGGTACATATGCCAAACAAATTAACTAGAACATATACAAGACACTGCAAATGTTATGTTGGAAATATGAAAAATGTGAAGGGATAATTTATCATGTTTGATAAATTACACGTTTGGTGGGACATGATAAATTACATGTTTGGTGGACATGTAAAAAACTAAAAAAAAAAATGGATTCAAATACATACAGAGGGTTTTAGAGATAAATATGCAATTGAAGCAGGGATTGGGTTCTATTTACCTCCGCTACCAGTTCGCATGTGCAGATCATCCATGATGATGTCCAGGCGGGTGGGTGGAGCCTCTCACCCTTACTACCGGTTCGCAAGAACCGGACTGAACCAGGAGCAACCCACCACTGAATTGAAGCCAGAACATTTCCTTTTAGGATGGCTAGATAAATAGTCAGAAAAAAGCCATGGAATTTATTTCAGTATACGACTACTGTGGCAAGATTACTGTTTGCACAAAGATGGAAAGATTCAACACTACCCACTATAGAGGAATAGTCGAAGCTGGCTGACTGAAGTGGATAAATTGATTTCTTTGGAGAAAATACATTTTTACATTTATTGGTGACTGGAAGTCTCTTATGGATGTTTTCCATAAAAATGAAAAAAAAATGAACATGATTTACGGTTTTGATGATTAGACAGGATAGATTATGGAAATAAGAATAATAAGATGTAACTTTGGAAAGAGAGGTTAAAATATATTCATATTTATAACTGCTGTGAAGTAAATTGAAACCCACTTGTTTATATACTTCTTTTTTTTCTTCAGCGTTTTTTCTTTGCTTGCACTGTTTCTTTTTTCTTCTTTACTTTATATTTTGTGTTAGTTTCTATCTTTTTATTTAAAAGTATGTATGTCAGTGGTGGGTTCCTCCCAGTTCCGCCCGGTTCCGCTGAGCCGGTAGTGGTGATGATATGACATCACTGAACTGGTTCTGCCTCCCCTGCCCCCCTGCCCCCCAGAGTTATTCTTACCTTTCATTGCCCCCCCCAATCTATTGGCTGCCTCCCGAGTCCCAGCTGATGGCTAGAAAGAAAAAAACTGTTTAAACTCTTGCCGCAGGGCTTCAAAGGGCTGCCCTACAGCTGCTCAGTGTTAAAAGGCAGTGTGGTGGTAGACCGGTGCCTGCAAAAATACATGAGTAGACCAGTGCCTCCAAAAACAAATGAGTAGACCGGTACAGCTCTGCAAGCAGTTAAAAGCCTGGTAGACCAGTACCTCTGCTAAATCCTAAAGAATTGTCATATCACCATAAAGCCACCCCCAAAGCCATGCCCACAGAACCAGTAGTAAAAAAAATTAGATCCCACCCCTGATGTGTGTGTGTGTGTATATATGAGTGTGTGTGTGTCTTATCATCAACAATCATTTTAAAAAGTTGCTTTGGTAATTAATTTTTTTGCATAATGGACTCCCAGAAGGGACTGCAGTTTTGTCCTTGAACTGGCAAATCAGATCTAACAAATTTCTCAAGTAGCATAATCTTCTCAATCTCAACTTTAAACTTGAATAATCTATAATAATAACTTGAAAAAAGTGAGAGAAATGAGAAAAAGACAGCACAAAGCATGCTATGATAGCATGGCATTACCACAACTATTCTGGATAAAATGGTACTGCTTGATTCTTTGTCCATTACTTTATTCTCAACAATAAAGACAGCTTTATGCTGTCTTTTTCTCATTTTTTTCAAGTTATAAAAAAAACAAAAACAAATGGACTCTGAGGAAGGTAATCTTGTCTTCTGATTCTACAGTATAAAGTCCAATTTCTATGTTTTGTCAAAAGCAAAACTGGAATGATCCATTTCAAAGAGACCTAGGGGATAGGTTTAAAGTTGGAGTCAAATTCTATTTATTTATTTTGTCGAGTACTTATTAGATAATATACATATAAGTATAAGCATGAATTGAATACATAAAATGAATACAAATAGAGGGAACATTAGAACAGGGACGGAAGGCACGCTGGTGCTCTTATGCACGGCCCTTACAGACCTCTTAGGAATGGGGTGAGGTTAACAGTAGACAGTCTAAGATTAAAGTTTTGGGGGTTTGGGGATGAAACCACAGAGTCAGGTAGTGCATTCCAGGCATTGACCATTCTGTTGCTGAAGTCCTATTTTCTGCAATCGAGTTTGGAGCGGTTCACTTTAAGTTTGTATCTATTGTGTGCTCGTGCATTGTTGTGGTTGAAGCTGAAGTAGTCATTGACAGGTAGGACATTATAGCAGATGATTTTATGAGCTACGCTTAGGTCATACTGAAGGCGGCATAGTTCTAAGTTTTCTAAACCCAAAATTTCAAGTCTGGTGGCATAATTCAATTTTAAATTGGTTTTAAAAGTTTGGGGTTTTAAATTTGTCAGGGCCAAAATTATTTAATTTGATTTTATTCTATTTTTAAATTTTGTATTGTATGTGTTTTTATTGTTTGGCTGTGCACCGCCCTGAGTCCTTCGGGAGTAGGGCGGTATAGAAATCTAAATAAATAAATAAATAAATAAATAAATAAATAAATAAATAAATAAATAAATAAATAAATAAATAAATAAATAAGGTATTTTGTTGTGAGCTCCATTGCATTGCATTGAAGATGCTTTCCACTACAGCCATTTGTTTTCCAGAAGCCTCCCCTCCCCACCAACCCCAACAATACTACATCACAGTAGCTAATTGGGACATCTTGGAGAAAGAAAAAGTTGTCCACTAGGAAGATCAATGCCAGAGAGTTTTACCATTTCAAAGAAGAATAAGGAGATAAATGAGATTTTGTCTATCATCCCACCAATCTTAACATTTCCAAGAGAAAACTTGCATGCTAGTTTTATGTTTTACTTCTTCATTCAAAAAACCCAAGAAGTAGGAGTAAATATTTCTATTAAAAAGCTAAACCTAAGACCAACAACTTCATTTTTCCATTTTTGCTTTCTTTGTTTGGACTCTTTTAAAACTGTCAAACTCCAGGATTTTCATTGGTTGCTGAGAACAGTATTAAAATAGATATTCAACAGAAACAACATTGCTATATTATCTGGCAATGACTTGCTCCTTAGCTAATACCTATCTATAATGCTTATTATTTTTTTTTTAAAAAAACATATGCTCTTTAGCAAAGTTCCTATTCAATTGTATTTGGAAGTACCCTCTTTGCAATTCAGCCTTTAATACAGTGATGAAATCCAATTTTTTTTACTACTGGTTCTGTGGGCGTGGCTTGGTGGGGTGGGGTGGGGTGGCTTGGTGGGCATGGCTTGGTGGGCATGGCAGGGGAAGGATACTGCAAGGTCTCCATTCCCACCCTACTCCAGGGGAAGGATATTGCAAAATCCCCATTCCCACTGCACTCCAGGGCCAGCCAGAGGTGGTATTTGCCGGTTCTCTGAACTACTCAAAATTTCCGCTACTGGTTCTCCAGAACCTGTCAGAACCTACTGGATTTCACCCCTGCTTTAATAGCTTCCTCTTTAGACTAATCAGAGTATTTGATAAAATCACCCATATTTAGTGCTCTTTTGGGGGCCAGAAATTAATAACAATTTCCTCTCATTTTTTTAGTCTTTAGTTTTGAAGACTTATTTCCAATAACATCATTCCCCCCCCCTCCATTTTTTGTATCATTCCCCTTCTATAAGTGATGGGAGTAGGATCATTTCACATAACATTTAGCACCTTGGATATGTAACAATTTTTTTGAGTAGCTGCTAATCCTTAAAGTGTGAACCAATTGTGTGTGTGTGTGTGTATACACACATGCAAAGCTTGCAAAATGAAAAGAAAATGGAACGACAAATATTATTCCTTATCAGTGTAAACATATGTCACATAATATAGAAGCTTAAAAGGTTTAGCTTGTATAAGTCCACTTTTCATGACATAGTCCAAAAACAAAAATAATAAACTAATATTGCTCTGTATTGCCACCTACAGTCAAAACATGGACAAGTAAATGGAGGAACAAAGCTGTCCAGAAATGCGTCTGAACTATTATGCTTTTAAATTGGAAACAATATGACATTTTCCTCCTCTGCTTGAGGTTCAATTTTACCAATTAAAATTAACAGAGTCCTGTGAATAGGCTTTCCCTGCATGAGATAAAAACTAAAAAAAAATAACAAGTTGTAAATTGCAACCCATTGTAAATTTATTTAAGTCCACCTGAAATCAATAGAACATACCTCTCTATAGGCTGTAGCTGAATTTAAAGGCTGCATAAAGCCATGGTTTATTTGTATTGTTATTAGATGCATTACAATGTCTAGGTTTCCAAAAACCACAATGGATGGTTGGATTTAAAAAATTATGGCTTAAATTATGGGTTGCTTTAAAAATTATGTCTTAGTATGATATGCAGATTTGGTCTGTATTTGGTCTGTATTGCTATTAAGAGCAACCATTATATATGCATGTTATATAGATAGATATATGTGATAGATATATGAGAGATAGTTTGGTGTAATGGTTAAGGCACTGGGCTGAAAGCCAGGAGACTGTGAGTTCTAGTCCTGTTTTATGTGCAAAGCCTTGGGCCAGTTTTTCTCAGTCCTAGGAAGCAGGGCAGACTACTTCTGAAAATTTTGCCAAGAAAACTGCAGGGACTTCTCCAGGGAGTTGAAAGCACCCCCCCTCCCCCAAAATATGCATGTCCTATTAGACATGTGAGGCTTAATTCTGAATTGTTACAAATAAGAACCTAGGTTAGCTCACTTGACATAGTTTGTTTCTGATAAAAACTCTAGTTTTTGAAGCAGTGGTAAAATCCAATTTTTTTTTACTACCGGTTCTGTGGGTGTGGCTTGGGCATGATGTGGCTTGGTGGGTGTGGCAGGGGAAGGATATTGCAAAATCTCCATTCCCACCCCATTCCAGGGGAAGGATACTGCAAAATCTCTGTTCCCACCCCACTCCAGGGGAAGGATATTGCAAAATCTCCATTCCCACCCCACTCTGGGGCCAGCCAGAGGTGGTATTTGCTGGTTCTCTGAACTACTCAAATTTCTGCTACCAGTTCTCCAGAACTTGTCAGAACCTGCTGGATTTCATCCCTGTTTTGAAGTAAAATTCTTTGATGCATAAAGCCACACAATGTTGATGGCTATGATTGCAATCTCTGATAGAGAGGTTCCATCCTAAGCATTTGTTTTAAAATAGTTTGATTTTTTTTAAAGAAATAGTTGAGTAATTAGACAGCATTTTTAGTTAAATAATAGTATATCCTGAACAAAAATTTATTTTGATGTTTATTGTTTTCATGCCCTGAGTTTCTGTCTTCCTATTTGAAGACCTGTGTCTAGGAAGCTGAATGAAGTTGAATAGTGACCTGTCTGGTCTTCTGGAGCATTCTTACTAAACCACTTGTAACTTGTCAACCTGAATTTTACTCCATTGTTACTTAAAGGCAAAACTATGGTGGTTTTTATTTTTTAAAAAATGACCATTGTCCCTTGAAAGCCATTGAAAAATAGATGTTTTTAGTTCCACTTTTTCCCCCCTCAGATCTTTTTCAGAATGTCTGATGAAGAGTTTGGCTTATTACCAAAAAATTATCAATAAACTCACATCCATCCCTTTCATTTCTTTTTTTTTTCTATATTTGTTTACATGTGTACATAGCAAACACTCTAGTCCTCAATCCTGACTTTCTTCTATTTATATTAAACTGCATAGTGTAGATGAATAGTAATAATAAATAAGAATAGTTAATTCGATGGATCATTTCTCTGAGTATATAGTAAGCATCTAATATTTTTATTTGAAAACATTCCAAAAAAAGAGAGGAAAAAATACCTTTGATGGAAAGCAGATTTAGATATATCAGTTGGAGGAAGTAAACCTAGTTTCAGCCTGTATATGTACTTTATACTTCTGCAGAGACAACATATTCCTCTTTTGCTAGACCTTTGAGTCTTTGTATGACTAAATCCAATTGCTGTCCCTATCAGTTGGCTTCCTACAAGTATTCCATGGTTACTTGGCTACCTAGGTTTGTTGCCATGCTTTCCATTCTAGGCCATCTAAAAAAAAGTCATACTATATTAACGAACATGTACATACAACAGAAAAAGTTTATGGTCCACTATCCTCTTTTGTAAAAAAATTCTTCCTGTTTCTTGATGTTCAAAGTGAGATGCTAACAAGTAGGAGCAATATTCAGTGTTCAGCAGTCAACTCCAAAGGCCCTTTCCCTCTAGGCCCATTCCCAAGACACATCTGGATCCACCACAACACTCCCCAGGACAGTTTGGATAAAGCTTGCCATGAGATCTGGAAGAGAGTCCAAGGCCTCCCTGAGGAACTACAGCCCAAATCTTCATCACCTCTTCTGCAGGTTAGCTGTCACCCTATCACCTCTTCAGAGGCTCTACAAGAAGACAGCAGTAGTACTCACAACAGTTCTCAAAAGGAGTGAGTGTTTTTGTTATTTTTTTAAAAAAATGTATTTCTTTATAAAATGAGAATAGGCTTCTTTCCAAATATATAGAAGGTTTCCCTATCTAGAGATCTTATACAATGACTGAATTGAAAAAAGAGGCATACATTGTTATAAAACCCTAAACATTTAGAACAATTAAGGGCCTGAAAGGATTTCACTTAGTATGTGTCTACAATAGTTGGAGCAGACAGTTGAATAACAATCCCTTCAGGGTTTAACCTGGAACCTCAACTTATAAACCTTTTAAAGAATGACTAAATTAAATAGTAAATAAACAGTCATGGTGAAAGTAATTCAGAATACCCATTGTAGAGCCAGTTTGGCCTAGTAGTTAAGGAACCAGAGTAGATATCAGGAGATGGTGTTCTAGTCTAACCCTAGGCATGAATACTGGCTGCGTGACTTTAAGCCAATAATGAGATGGTGAGTTCTAGTTCTGTCGTAGACATGAAAGCTGGATGGGTGACATTGGACCAGTAATTTCCTGTAGTCCAACTCATCTCAGAGGGTTGTTGTGGAGAAAAATAGGAGGAGGAAAGAGTATAAGCTATGTTTGCCTCCTTGAATTATTTAAAAATAATAATGGTGGGATAAAAATACCAAATTCTAAACAATCCAATATTATTATTTCATTTAGGGAAAAATAGGATGCAGGTAAACCTTTTAAAGGGGCTTTTACAATAATGATAAACAGTGGATGCAATAAATCAGAACACATAGCTTAAAATCTGAATATTTCACAATCACTTTTTCTCTTGCCTACCCACCCAGAAGAAATACTTTAACAAAGTGTAGACATTCACACCCAAATAGAGAATGATCTTGATAAAAGTGCCCCAACTGTAAAATAGTCTCCCTGTTCAGTTACAGTTGATGTGGAATCTTCTTAGCTTTTAGTGTCAGCTACAAAGCTATTTATTTGACCAAGCTATTGGTTGAACTTACATTTGTGGTCATTTAGTATATTGCTGTTGTTTTTATGATGCTATTTTTTAGGCTTTAAGTAGTGTGATTTTTAACCATTTTATTGGTTCTGTTCTACTGTATGTCATTTGGGGATTACTTTTAATGGAAAGTGGGAGAATGCTTTTATAATGAATAAAATAAAAATAACATTAAACAGCACTCAAGAAAATCTAGGGAAAACAAATAGGCCACTGAATTTATAGGCAATCCTGATATACTGAGAATGGTTTCTTGTTTAAAAGAGAAGCATCTCATACATCTTTCATTTTTTAGCGTTTGAATAGATTTTGGAATCTCTCTACCAAAAATTCCCCCAACAATCAAATGAGTAGTAGAAAATTTATCTCCCCAACTTTTTCCTAACACTGGGGGGGGATGGGGGGGGAATCACTGCACAAGTGTGTCTGTATGTGTGTTCAATTCAGATTGATAATTTTGATTTAAATTTCCTCTGGAATCATGGAAAAACCAATGTATTTTACTAATGGAAAGGATTTTTTTTAAAAAAATACATTTTTTCTGTCTCTTCTAATGTAATGTGCATTCCACATAACTTGCAAATGCTTTCACAGCAGTTTACAGGCTCATGTTAACATAAATCCATGTCTGAGATTATGCAGCCAGCTAGAGGATGCATCAGCAACAGCTCTTAAATTAAAAAAGAAGCAAAACAAGGCTTTCATAGAGGAAAATGAAATGAAACTTATAGAGGGGCATTACAAGGAATATCTGAGGAGGCAGGCAGAAATTTTGTCATAATTCCAACAAAATGGATATTTTTGAGCACAATCATCAAGCAAAAAATAGTATGAATAATTTGTAAGTGAGCAATTAAACAGAAACAGGTGGAGTTATCCTGCTAAACAGGATGTTGAACGCTAATAGTGTGTGATGTACACTTCAGTAGAATCAGTCAACTGCCTTGGACAATTGATTGGGCAATGAATTATTAAATCATTTCTGCTATACATTTTTACTATCTAGGAGGAGGAAATGTCCCATCAGATCTTCTGCCTTTATGCCAAAGTAACTAAACCAGTCTTGGAGTGGGCAAAAATAAAACTTGATGTTTTACCCAGGCACAAATAGACTAGAATTTGAGGAGAGTTTAATATTGTTTTGGTTTAAAGAATATATCGAATTCTTTCTAAGTCCATATGTGAAATAAATTGTAGCTTTCCTTTAACGATTTCCAGATTTTTATGATGCAATTTCTGACTCCCAAAACACATTTATCTACCCTTGAATATGATCATCTAAGCATTAGGGAATTGCATAGTTTAAAGGTAAAGGTAAAGGTTCCCCTCGCAGTTTATTAAGAACAACAGGCTGCAACATTACATATATTCTAATATATAGGTATGGGAATGGATAAAATGCGTCCAAACATATTTTACAAATGTTTTGGAGACTTCCCTTATATGAAAAGCAGTGTGGAAATACTGATGATCATTAAAGCGAAGAAAGTATTTTTTCACCCAAAACAGCAACAAAACTATATTGAATTTTCCTCTTCCTATTTAATTTAAGTTGTACCTTTTAGCTACTGATATAGATTAGATACGTATATTTGGAAGTATAGATTGTGGTAACACCATGATTAAAAATATATCAATCAATTTTTAAATGGTATTTGTGTTACTTTGTATGGAAGGCTGAGTCAAGCTTGAGCCTGGTGAGATTTGAACTTGCAATAATTGCAGGCAGCTGGCAGCTAAGTGCTACTTAACAGCACTTTAGTCCGCTGCGCCACCAAGGCTCCTATAGGTGTTTCCCCCCACAATCATTCTTATGGAATTTATGGGTGCTTAAAGATATGCGTGTGTTATTTTTCAGTTAGGAAACATTTTGAAATGGATGCTTATAAGACTTTAAGTTTGGTAATTGTTGACATTATTTCATTTTGGCATACCATACCATGGAATTGGGGAAAATGTTTATTGAATTTCCTACATATATAGTGTTTGCATGTAGGTTTGTATGTTTTTTTTTATTTATTTTTTGTTTTTTCTTCTTTTTCTTTTCGTATTTTTTTTTGTTATTGATCCTTTTTTTTTTATTGAAGGTTTGTATGTTTATGGAGATTCTCAATCATTGGTTATCCCAAAGCTGCTTTTTTTCCAAAAGGCAACTGGCCTTTCTTTTCTTTTTTTTTTCCTCCTTTGAAAACGTTCAGCTTCTCACCCCAGGAGCTTCTTCATTCATTCCCCACCATTCAGTTAGAACGGAAGAAGCTTCTGGGATGAGAAGCTGAACGTTTTCAAAGAGAAAACAAAGAGAAAATCCAGTAGCCTTTTGGGAAAAAAGCACCTTTGGAACAGTGTTTAAATATGTTTTTTTTTTCCTTTCCACTTTGTATTTTTTTAAAAAAAGTCTTCATGAAAATACATTCTTGAATGAGTTCTTCTCTAATATGCACATTTTTTTTCCAAGCAATTTGCTCTTCTTATTGGACTTTCACAGACCTTTCCCATAATGTGTGCACTTTATATTTTTTTAATGAAAGCATTGCACCGCAGAATTTGGAGAAGTGTGAAAAATGAAGACATTTGCATTCCACTTTGTACATTAGCTCAGAAAGTCTAACATTTATATTGAAAAGTGACCCAAACAAATTTCTCCCCTAACCCTAATGATTAGAGATGCTGCTCTTTTGGCAACAGCTGCCATCAGCTTATCTAAAAGCAGAACTGAATAATTCAAAAACTGTGTAGCTGTTTAGCAAAATGAAATCATAGCCATCTGCCTCAGGTGAGCCTGCTTAATTCTCTAGAGGCCAGGAGTATGCATGTTATTCCCAACACGTTGGAGAAACGATAAAATATGAATGCAATAAGCAATAATGCAAGTGAAGACTGAAACATGTACAGCTTAGGGGAAGAGGATCTATGTTCTTTGTGCAAATTCCTCAGTCCAATTCCTGCCAACTCCAGGTCAAAATCAGAAATATTTCTGTTCTGCCAAGCTACTATTGTAGTCATAAAAGCAGAAAATGCAGCACTAAAAATTTGCCATATGTAAGGCAGTTCTGAGTTCTATTCTACTTGGGTGACTTTGGCCAATCACAGGAGACTGTGAGTTCCAGCCCCACCTTAGGCATGAAAGCCATCTGAAGGACTTTGGGCCAATTACCGTATTTTTCAGAGTATAAGACGCTCCGGACTATAAGACGTGCCTACCTTTTTTGGTGAGGAAAACAAGAAAAAGAAATCTGCCTCTGCCTCCCAGCAATATTGCCTCATTGCAGCAAACAAAAAATAGCCTGCTTTACTTTCATTTTCATTTTCAGCATAGCTTGATTAGCACAAGAAAAAAAAAATCTGCTCCCAGTAATTTACCTCCTTGCAGCAAGCAGCAGAGGCCCGTGCAAAACAGCTGAGAGTCTGGAGGCATCCAACATACAATCAACATGTGCTAATTAGACTGTGCAGAAACTGAAATGGGCTGTTTCTTCTTGCTGCTTGCTGGGAGGCAGAGGCCAAAAAGTGAGGGCCAGTGGGTGGGCGGGGCTACATTTGGTGTATAAGATGCACCTAAATTTTCATCCCCTTTTAGGGTGGGAAAAGGTGCACCTTATATTCCAAAAAATATGGTAGACAGTAAATTGTAGTCCTGTTGTAGGCATAAAAACTGGTTCAGTGACTTTGGGGCACACCTCTCTCCTAGCTCAATTCACTTCACAGGATGGGTTTGGACAATTCACTGTGGCCAACTTGTCATTGCTTTCTCACCGCAGCCAATTTGCCAAGGTCATTTTGCCACAGGCAAATGTAAGTCACGTAACCATTTCGTCACCATCTCACGTGGCCATCTAGACAACTCACTGCAGGGCAATCCATGCAGGATAACTCAAAGCGATAAATGTTATTCAGCACTGTTTTGTCTACATTATTTCCATTTTTGTCAATAGAAATAATGTCATAACACAGTGGCAGATAATATTTATTGTGTAGTTCTGACCCAGCCTTCATAAGTAATGATAAGCCACTTCCTCATGAGTAAAACACCCCTTTTCAAAATGGCAGGAACAGTCTTTTATTCACATGGATAAACAAAAACTAAATGTAATTAGTCCCAACAAACCTGGTTCTGGCCAAGGAATCCGAATTGTTTCTGTATACTAGAAAATGATAACCGGCTTCCCACAAACCACTACTATTTATTTCCTAGCCAGGGAGGGGCTGGCTAGCACCTACGTCTGCTTTTCCCTGAGATCTGGCTTATTGCTTTCCTTTGCTGTCCTCTCCTTTCCTCTCTATGCATATGCACATCTGGGATGGACCCCATCTGTTCCCCCCCCTCACTCAGCTCAGGCCCCAAAGACAACTGCCTCTCCACCTGGGGGAGGACAGAAGGCCCCGGCTCTGCCTTGGTCTCTGATGCTGTTTCCTTATCAGAGCCTTCCAAAGACTCCGAAGTTGACCCAAGATCTCCCTCAATCTCTTCATCTGACTCTGCAGCTAGCTCTGCTGGCAGCTGACGGGCCACAACATGTGTTGAGTTATCCTGCATGGAATTTCCTGTGGTGTCCAGCACTAAGTTGTTCCATGGCGAGTTGGCCACCATGAGATGGTCATAGCAAGATAGCCAAGACGAGTTGGCAATAGCAAGTTTTTTCATTCCATCACAGGATTGTTGTTGTGGGGAAAATAGGAGGAGGAAGGAGAAACATATGTCCTTCTGCCTTGAGTTATTTATGAACACAATAAAGGTGTGCTTTTCAAATCTAAAATCTATTTTTCTTCCTATGTCACTTTGCATGCTCAATATACAGTTATTGATTATTTCAATAAACAAAATGCTATATAAATATTATATATACAAAAGAAACATCAGAATAGTCCAAAGAGAGGTAGTGTGGAATTGTGATGAAGGAATGGGGAAACCCAGATTCAAGTCCATTCTCAGTAATGGAAGCTGATTAGACTTTCAGACTATACAGTTTTCAGGTCATTTAAAAATGCCATTTGGGGGTTAAAATGACCTATTTTGAGATTGTATTTTTTTTTTATGACTGGGACATTTAGAATGATGCCATTTGAAATAACTAAGCATTATTTCAAACTGATGTGCTTTGTTTTGAGGTCAATATGCATTTTGTTTTTGTTATGTCCTTATAAGGACATCCGCCCTGATTGGCTGCCAGCCATCGGGCGGGAAATTTTGAATCCCTGTCAAGGGGCGGTGCGTCTGCCGGGAGTGAATATAAGGAGAGCTCCGGCAGCGCGCCAGCAGTCTTGACTCGTTACTTTGTACCTAATAAAGTTATTAATGTATCGAGCTGGTCCAGTCTTCCTTTCCTGCGCCTGATTCAACACTGGCGACGAAGGACTTGAGAGAAGAACCCGAACAAGACTCTTGGCACGATCGCCCACCTAGCTGAAGTCACTACACCACAGCGACTTCCAGAATGGCTACCCCGCAAGCCCCGATGACCGCGCTGAATCCATTCAACCCAGCCCGGGAGAAGTGGAGGTCATACATGGTCCGATTCCGGCAGTTCCTGCGAGGCAATGGATACCAGAACCTCGACGATGAGAGGAAAAGAGCCCTCTTCCTGGCTCATTGCGGATCGGACGTCCTAGAGATGGCGATTGACCTCGTGGCACCCAGGGACATTGAGGAGATGTCCTGGAACGACCTGCAGGAAGTCCTACAGGAGCATTACGCACCTACAGGCACCCCCATCGCGAACAGGTTCACCTTCCAGCAAAGAAACCAGCAGGAAGGTGAATCCGTCAAGGAATTTGTGGCAGCACTTCGCCAACTCGCTGCCAACTGCGAGTTCGATAACGTGGACAACGCCATCCGAGACCGCGTTGTTTTTGGCATGAGAGATGTGGGGCTGCAGAAAAAGTTCCTCAGCCGGAAGAGGATCCCGCTCAAAGACGTCCTCGACGAAGCAACAGCGGCTGAAACATCTGAGCAAGCAGCCGCCGCAATGGTAAAAGCAAGAGGGATCCATAAGATCCACAAGTCGGGCCTGACCTCATCAGACGAGGCAACCACGCAATCCGAGTCGGATGAGGAAAGGCCCGTCCACAAGGTTTCCCACCCCCCCAGGCGGGAAAACCCACAGCATGGCGACCGGGGAGAATGATGCGGCAGCTGCAGAGGCGACCACCCCAGGGCAAACTGCAGATGGAGGGACGCGACCTGCCGCCGATGCATGAAGAGGGGCCACATCGCTGAGGCCTGCAGAGCCACAGACCCGGCCCCGGAACCGCCCAGACCACGATTCCGGGAAAATCGCAAAGATAACCAGAGGACATCCAAACGGTCCTCAAACCAGTCCCGGCGCGGGGAGGAGGAATATCCCTGAAACAGAACGGTGCACCAGACCACCACCATTGCTCACACAAGCGACGAGGGGACCACCAAGTTCCACGTGACGCTGCTAGCAGAGGGGTCTCCGTGCAAGATGGAGGTAGACTCCGGATCCGCCTACTCCATCATGGACTGGCAGCACCTACAACAGCTGAAACCGGCATACAAAAGGACCCAGCTGAAAACCCCGAAAGCGAGACTTGTGGACTTCAACGGAAACCCCATTGAAATCCTAGGCAGAGCCACCATCCACGTGAAGTACAACGACTTCGACGGAAAGCTACCCATCACCATCGTGCAGCACAGCCGACCGAACCTGTTGGGTGTGGAGTGGTTCAAGCCGCTAGGACTTTCACTTCAGGGCATCCACGAGATCCGCAGGGACGAACTCGACTCCATCATCGAAGAGTTCAAAGAAGTCTTCGATGGTAAGCTGGGGAAATTTGTGGGGAGGCCAATTTCCTTTAATCTGGACAAGGGAATCACCCCAATCAGGCTCAAGCCCCGCCGAGTTCCATTTGCCCTGCGGCTTAAAGTAGATGAACAGCTGGATAAGCTGATCACCCAGGGCATCCTGGAACCGATCAATCATGCCTCATGGGAGACCCCCATTGTGACCCCACTGAAGCATGATGGGTCTGTGCGCATCTGTGCTGACTACCGTTGTACCATCAACAAGGCGTTGGCACAGAGCGCATACCCAGTCCCAGTGGTGCAACATCTGCTGCATTCCCTGGGATCTGGATCAATTTTCGCGAAACTGGACCTGGCCCAGGCTTACCAGCAACTGCCAGTGGATGACAAAACGGCGGAGGCTCAAACAATTGTCACGCACAGAGGGGCATTTAAATGTAACCGCCTCCAATTTGGAGTCAGCGCTGCCCCTGGTATCTTCCAATCCATGATGGAACGCCTTCTCCAAGGCGTTCCAGGGGTGGTGCCTTACTTCGATGATGTGCTCATCTCCGGTGACTCAAGAGCCCAACTCCTTGAAAGGCTCAGGCTTGTCCTGCAGCGGTTCAAGGCCAAGGGTTTGAGGGTCAGGCGGGACAAGTGCATCATAGGAGTACAGGAAGTCGAGTTCCTGGGCTTCCTCATTGATAGCACAGGCATACACCCCACCAAATCAAAAGTGGAAGCAATCCATGAAGCTCCAAGCCCAAAAAACAAAACGGAGCTTCAGGCTTTCCTTGGGTTGCTCAACTTCTACGCCATTTTCTTAAAACAGAAAGCCACAGATGCTGAGCCCCTCCACTGCCTGCTGGGGAAATCGGCTTCCTGGAAGTGGGGCCAGGAAGAGGAAGCGGCATTCCGGGCCATCAAAGGACTATTGACGTCCAAAAGCGTCCTCATCCAATACAGCGAGACGCTCCCCATCAGACTGACCTGCGACGCGTCGCCTTACGGGGTGGGGGCAGTTCTCAGCCACGAACTGCCCAATGGCTCGGAAGCCCCAATCGCGTACTTCTCAAAGACTATGTCCGGCGCAGAACGGAACTATAGCCAGCTGGACAAAGAAGCCCTGGCCATCGTGGCTGGAGTGAAGCGCTTCCACGAATACCTCTACGGAAGACGCTTCACCATAGTCACAGACCACAAGCCTCTCCTGGGACTCCTCGCAGGCGACCAACCAACCCCGACCTTCATGTCCCCAAGAATGACGAGATGGGCCATCTTCCTAGCTGGCTACTCCTATAGGCTCGTGCACCAGCCAGGCACAGCCATAGGAAACGCTGACGCTCTCAGCAGATGCCCGTCGAAGAAGCCGGTCGAAGACCCAGCCCCCACGCTCCACCTACTTCACATTGATGACGACGCCAGCTGCCCGGTGTCATCCGCAGATGTGGCCGTCCACACCCAAAAGGACCCCACACTCCGCCAAGTGAAGTCCTGGATCCTCAGAGGGTGGCCAGCGGAAAAGCCAGAGGAAAGGTTCAGCCCGTTCGCCAGGAAACAGGAGGAGCTGTCCACCATAAAAGGCTGTCTGCTATGGGGAGACAGGGTGCTGATTCCAAGCACTCTGCAACGGCGGACGTTAGAGACCCTGCACAAGGGGCATCCGGGCATCGTCCGCATGAAGGCCCTGGCACGGAGTTATGTCTGGTGGCCCTCCATGGACAGAGACATTGAACAATGGGTCTCCAGATGTGACCCGTGCCAAGAAGTTCGCCCAGCGCCGCCGCAATCCGAAGTCGCGAAGTGGGAGACCCCCAGCAACCCCTGGTCGAGGATCCACATCGACTTCGCGGGTCCGATGCAAGGGCGACACCTCCTCATCGTGGTAGATGCCTTCTCCAAATGGCTCGAGGTGGTGCCCATGGCATCTACCACAACAGATGCAACGATCCGAGCCCTGCGCCGCCTCTTTGCCACACATGGTCTACCGGATGTGCTGGTCTCAGACAACGGCCCCCAGCTCACATCCCTGGCCATGGAGTCCTTCCTGGCAGGACTGGGCATCCGCCACGCCCTGTCCGCCCCTTACAGGCCGGCCGGAAACGGACAAGCTGAACGCATGGTCCGACTGACCAAAGAGGCCCTCACCAAAATGGGCCCGGGGGACTGGCAAGAGCGCATAGACAATTTCCTCCTCACCCAGCACATCACGCCACACGCCACCACCCACAAGAGCCTGGCCGAACTGTTGATGGGCAGAAGGTTGAGGTCACCCTTGGACCGGCTGCACCCCCAATACAGCCCGGAAGTGACCGCAACCGCCAGCCGCCCGCTTCGCGCCTTCAGCAACGGAGATTCAATTTTCGCGCTGAATTTCAGCGGCTCTCCTAAATGGCTGAAGGGGAAAATTGCCAGCACAACCAGGCCCAAATCCTACATCGTCGAGTTGGAAGATGGACAGTTCACGAGACGCCACATCGACCAACTCCGAAAAAGGTGGGGGGAGCACATGAAAACCAGCCTGACGAGGGAGGCCTACAACACCCCGATGAGGTAGGCCTCCAACACCCCGGCGAGGTAGACCTACCACACCCAGACCAGGTAGGCCTACAACACCCCGGCGAGGTAGGCCTGCGACACCCCGACGAGGTAGGCCTACCACACCCCTGTGAGGCAGAGCAGCACCACCCCGACAAGGTCGGCCCAGCCCACTACCAGATGCTGTCACGTCGGCAGCCCAGCGAGGTAGACCGGGGCCAACCGCACGGGGGATGGCAACACCAACCCAGCCAGGTGGGCACCGGGCACGGCAAGGCCAGGGACCACCAACCCAGCCCGCAGGTAGACCAGGACCTGCCCAGAGGAGGAGCAGCGCACCCCACCAGTTACAGCAGCCTATGCCAGCCCAGCCAGGGAGACTGCAGTTCCAGGCGAGTAGACCGGGACCCAGCCAAGACGGGCACCCCACGACCCATGGGCGAGGGTGGCACATGACTCACCGACGTGGGGGACCCCCGCCCATCACAGAAGACAGCCAAGAAACGACACCCCGACCCGGATGGCCCCAGGCACCAACCAACGGTAGACCAGGGACTAGGGGGAAGGGGAAGCCGACAACAACCCGGCCAGGGAGACCTGCACCACCCCGGCAGGGGAGACCTCCGCCGCCCCGCAGAGGTAGCGCCGCAACAACACCCCGACCAGGTCGACCACCACCGACCAGACGAGGTAGACCAACGCCAGCCCAACCGAGGGGACCAACGCCACCCCTGCGAGGTCGGACGGCACAACGACAACAACGCAAGCCAGCACCACCCGAACCGAGCGGAACCACCAACCGAGCGGCAGCAAGCCGGACCGAGACCGAACCACAGCACCCGGGAGACCAGGGAGGAGCAAGAAATGGACTTACCAAGACTCAGACGCTCTTCCCGGGTCGGAACCGAGCAACCGAGACGAGGCGAGAGATCCACAGGCCAGGAGGAAGACCACCAGGACCAGCCATCCAAGGTCTGCGGTCCGGCCGGAGGCGCTGGGGGTGGCCCCGCTCACTCGACAGCCGAACCGAGCCCGGTTCCGGAGAGGGAACCAGGAGACGAAAGAGCCCCGTCCTTCCAGGTCGGAGACGGAGGAGAAGTGAGACTGCGCAGGTCAGCTAGGGTGCCGAGGCGTCCGGCGTACCTGCGCAATTACGTGACTTTTGTGAATGAGATTGACAGTTCGGACTAAGGGGGGAGGAGTGTTATGTCCTTATAAGGACATCCGCCCTGATTGGCTGCCAGCCATCGGGCGGGAAATTTTGAATCCCTGTCAAGGGGCGGTGCGTCTGCCGGGAGCGAATATAAGGAGAGCTCCGGCAGCGCGCCAGCAGTCTTGACTCGTTACTTTGTACCTAATAAAGTTATTAATGTATCGAGCTGGTCCAGTCTTCCTTTCCTGCGCCTGATTCAACAGTTTTGAATCCAAAACAATTGAAACAGCTGTTTCAAAGTTGAAATATGTCAAGATGAAAATATATTTCAATGCCTGAATAGTATGTATGTAATTGTTATTGTAATATCCCTCTGTTGATTTATTTTTGAAAAAAAGAAATGAAGGATTTAAAAATGTGCTGGACAGTGACAGGAGGAAAAATATTGCACTCCCTTAGATTCATAAAACATTTGTTGATGCTCACTTTTCTACTAGCTCTGGAACACTGATGTGATATTATTTCTCCTATATTACATGGATCAGCATCACAAATAAAAAAAAGAAATTGCTACTGAAAACCATTCTCCAAAAGTATTGTGTAACAATAAGGCAATACATCTATGAGTAAGTTTTGCAGAACTGTATGTTTTGTAACTTGAAATGTAACTGAAGAATCCCTCAAAAGATAACGTATCTACAATTTATCTGGTCTTCAAATTTGGGAATAAGGAGGAAGATCAAAGCATGCCTCAGAATATCATAAAATAGGCAAGATATGGGCAATTTTTCCACCTCCCTAGAGCTGCTAAGACAAAGTTTCTGACATTAAACAGTGCAAAAGGAAGAACATTAAGATAGGCTTTGTAAAAAAAAAAACCTTACACTTACTAAGACTGTGAAGATACACCATAGTAGAGTGTATTTGGTGGTACAATTCAAAGCATTAACCAAGACTATGTAATTCTGATATGACATCAAATGTCATATTCAAGTGATGAAAAAATACTTGGATATACCTAATGACAGTGGATAAATTTGGAGAATTCTAAAAAAACTTGTTCAGAAGTTATGATGTACATCATCAGATAATTTTTAGCCCAAGTTTCAGGTAGCTTCAATATGAACCAATCGCAAATTCCAATTACAGCCATCTAGATTGAGAACTAATTTCAATTCCAGAAATTGCCCATTGCTTGTCACTTAATTCCACCACAATAGCAATAAATTGCTCAAAGCACTTGTGAGCAATCTACAGCTATTAGTTCATGAGCAGCCTCTTTCACTCTTTTTTCACCCTTCAAGTTTTTCCCAGCTG
The DNA here is from genome assembly GCF_059756535.1 of Pantherophis guttatus. Taxonomy (NCBI): domain Eukaryota; kingdom Metazoa; phylum Chordata; class Lepidosauria; order Squamata; family Colubridae; genus Pantherophis; species Pantherophis guttatus. The sequence goes on along the minus strand of NC_142072.1, from coordinate 22,874,528 downwards.
TACTTAAAAGAAAAAGGCAGTACAATTGCCTAAAAGTGTAATACAGTTTGTCTTACTTTGAAACAGAAACAAGCAAAAACTATAGTTTTGTGGCTGAAAAGGTGGATGAAAAATTCCTAATCCTATATTCTTCCCTCATTCTGCCCCATCCTAAAAAAACCTCCAAGCACAAACGTATTAGAAAAAAGCTGCTAGCTAGTGAAATTATTCTCCCCTCCTTCAGTTTGAAGATCTTTTGATTTAAAAATTAAAAATTAAAAAAGTGCTCCTTGCACTTTCGTTACAAAAAGGCAAATGATATGTATGGATGGCCTATCTTTTCTTGTACACTCCTCTTTCTTTCCATCCATTTGTAATCTTTTCACACTTTCTTTTCATCATTGAAACCTAAGGAAAGAAATCCCAAGGGAATATTTCCCAGAGAGCTTTTCATTAAATATACCATTACGGAAGAGTCCTTCCCTTGAAAAACTATTTGTCTATTTTTAATTTCCTTGAGAAAATTGAGGAAATTGCTAATTTATTTCTCTGACTTAATTGAGCATGCGTTTCCATCTTCTCATCAGATTTCAAACTGTCCCTTGCTGAAACTTTTGGGGAGAGATAAAAATAGCGGAAGCATTTATCAAAAGCTTTTTCTCTCTTATTTGAATTTTTCAGCTTTTGTTACTGGCCCAAGGAAGAAAACACAATCCAAGGGAAGGGGCTGCCCCATCTATTCAAAATCCACTAGTGTTGATCCAGCTGATGAAACAAAGGGATCAGGAAAAAGAATAATAAAATCAGTATTAATCAAACATATATCCCATTGCAAGGAATAAATTGGACATCATTTATCTTTATCTAAAGATGCATAAAAATCTATTGAGTTATTGGGGAGGTAGAAAAAACTTTGATTCAGTTTCATAATTCAGCCTGAGTCAACACAATATGTAGATTCACCTGAATCATTCTATAAGTGAAGTTTTGAACTGAACTTTTGCACAGCCTGTCCCTGTCCCTATGTCTCTACCCATCCTATTTTAATCTTCAACTGAGTTCATACAATATGCTGAATTCTAAACCCAATTTAACCAAAGAGAATTTCTGTGTTCATGGAACACACTATGCTCAAAATAAATACACCACAGGGTTATCACAGGAGTCTCACACTCATGGTCTGCCAGGTCATTTCCTTTAGCCTGCAACAATACTTTTTAGGAGCTATTACACTATCATATTATTATTATAATAGTATTATTACATTGTTCTGTAAGGCCAGCACGCTAAGCACCATATAGAAAAACAGGAAAGGAAGCATTCCAGGAGGAAAAACATCATGGCACAAGCAGGTTCTGGTCAGCTGGGAGGGAGGGAGGGAGGGAGGGAAGGAGGGAGGGAGGGAAGGAAGAAAGGAAGGAAGGAAGGAAGGAAGGAAGGAGGGAGGGAGGGAGGGAGGGAAGGAAGGAAGGAAGGAAGGAAGGAAGGAAGGAAGGAAGGAAGGAAGGAAGGAAGGAAGATCTGCTCAGGAAGGAGAGAGAAGAAAAAGAAAAGTAAGATTTGGGCAGCTCTTAATGCAATAGGTTTTCCTAGAATATATCATTACATATAAATGCAATAATAAAGCAAATATTTCCGGTTAATGCAAACTGCTGTCAAATTTGTGGCCAAAATGAAATGTTTGTTTCACAATAAATGGGTTTTAAACATTATTTAATACATTTATGTTTAATGGCATGCTGTGATATTCTTTGCTTTCAACTTGTTAGAGACATTTCTATCAATGTACAAAATGGCTTCAGCATTTCACACCTTAGACCAATGAAGTAATCTTCATGCGGCATTTTGATGATTTCAGATTGAGGCTCCTGGTTTATCATCCATGACTGTTCCCACAATACACTGACCCATGAAGAAAACATTACTTTCAGAACCAGCGAGGGGAGGAAAAAAGGCAACCAGAAACCATTCCTAATGTTAAAAGATAGAACATTTCAACACAGAAATAGATGAAAGGATTTCTTAAATTTCATCGCTTTGTAAATGAGGAAAACTGAGGGGGGGAAAATCCCACACTAAGCAACAGAAAATACCTTGAGCTAAGAAAACAAATCTTTATTTGTTCAAAAAATTCCAAAGTTCTTTCATATTGAACTTGAAGCAGATCATTTGCATAAGTCAATATGTTGAAATAATTAAAGGCCACCAGATCAAGCAAAAGGGCACAAGGTATGATCTTGGCCCTAAATGATACTACAGATGACAAATTGACGGGACACCTCCTATATTTGGCAGGAAAGTGTAGGCTAGGAACTTGATGTGCCCTTTAGAGGAACCATAATGAATTGAGGGCATCTACAATGTATACTTATGCTTCTAAGGTCAGAAAAACATAAAATGAGAAAATAAGAATCCTTTCCATTTTATTGAATGAAATTTAATCTCATGCCTCACTGGATGATAACTGGGATTTCTTTTCTTTTTTTACCCCCTTCAAGTTACAGACAGCATAGTAGTTCATTTTTTTTTTCTTCTTCAACAGCTCTGAATAAAGTAATATCTAACTTTAACATTTTGTTTGCAATTTCAAGAAAAACACAGTTACTTTGCAGAACTCACGCTAAGTCAGGGAAAGACAATTCAGGATGCATGTGATTGGGTCTGTGAAAAGAAGCTGCTCGGCAAAGCCTTTGGGCATGAATGAAAAAAAATGTTAGAGCGTTTGGTAAACTTGCATTAAGTGCTTCAAAAGCTTTCCCTGAATGTGTGCAAACTCTACACTTCATTGGCCTTGCAAAGTATGGAGTTACAAAGTGTAGTAAAGTGTAAACCTACATAAACTAGAAACCACCTTTGAAGAAGCACAAGAGCCTTATTATGGAATTTACTGCACGCCCTGCTTTCTACCTATTCAACACTTTTGGCAATGTGGAACAAAGGTGTGAATCAAGATATGAATAATTGAGATGGCTTCTATGCCACAGAATAGTAACAAAAAGAACCCAGGAGGTACCAGGGAATTAAGAGAATTGCATTCCCCCATCTAGTTTCCACTATAGGTCATCTATCAAGATATCCAAGGTAGGGCAAGGCAAACTACTAACAACATTCTTGCACTTGTGCGGCTACCCAAACTCAGTAGCAAGTACTCAATATTGGCAGACTGGCAGATGGGTCTTCTAGACCAGGGGTTAGCAACCCATGGCTCTGGAGCCGCATGTGGCTCTTTCATCCCTCTGCTGGCTTAGGACCTGGTTATCTACGGGACCGCCTACTACCACCAATAGCCTCCCACCGGCCAGTACGCTCTCATAGAGAGGGACTCCTCTGGGTGCCGTCAGCCAAACAGTGTCGGCTGGCGGCCCCTAGGGGGAGAGCCTTCTCTGTGGGGACACCTACCATCTGGAATGAGCTCCCCCTGGAGATATGGAGGATCCCGGATCTGCGCACCTTCCGCCGTGCTGTGAAGACCTTTTTATTCCATCAGGCGGGCTTGGCCTAATCTCTTCCCTTTTTTAAATATGTAAATTTTAATCTGTTTTTAAATTATTGGGGTGTTTTAATCTGTCTGGGCCAAAATGATTTAATTTGATTTTATCTGGTTTTTAAATTTTTTGTATCTATGTATTTTATTGTTGGCTGTTCACCGCCCTGAGTCCTTCAGCAGTAGGGCGGTATACAAATCAAATAAACTAAACTAACTAAACTGCTGTGGCTCCCTGTTGCTGGTCGGCTCCGCAATTGATAGGGATTTTGGATAGGTCAGGTAGAGGAAAAAGGATGCCGCGCTAGGATGAGACTCTATAGTGGGGGAACCGACTTCCAGTTGGCAGAGGAAAAAGGATGCCATGCTAGGAGAAGATTTTATGGTGAGGGAACCGGACTTCCGGTCGGCTCCAGAATTGAACGTGGGAGTTCTGATTAGAACCTTGGTGGCTCTTTGAGTGTTTAAGGCTGCCAACCCCTGTTCTAGACTATGAGACCAGGGGTGAAATCCAGCAGGTTCTGACAGGTTCTGGAGAACCAGTAGCAGAAATTTTGAGCAGTTTGGAGAACTGGCAAATACCACCTCTGACTGGTATTTCCAGAGTGGGATGGAAATGGAGATTTTGCAATATCCTTCCCCTGGAGTGGGAGGGAATGGGGATTTTGCAGTAACCTTCCCCTGGAGTGGGGTGGGAATGGAGATTTTGCAGTATCCTTCCCCTGGAGTGGGGTGGGAATGGAGAGTTTGCAATATTCTTCCCCCAGGAGTGGGGAGGGAATGGGGATTTTGCAGTAACCTTCCCCTGGAGTGGGGTGGGAATGGAGATTTCGCAGTATCCTTCCCCTGCCACACCCATTAAGCCACGCCCACCAAGCCATACCATGCCCGCCAAGCCACGCCCACAGAACCGGTAGTAAAAAAAATTGTATTTCACCACTGTGTGAGACTTACTAGAGACTACAACCATACCACTTTGTCTAGCCTTTGCCCATTGCATATGTAGTATGTCAATGGACAGAATAGGAAAGGCTGATTCCTATTCTTCTCTTAGCTAGGACTTGATAACTTATTTATTTATTGAATTTATTTGCTGCCCATCTCATAGCAAATGACTCTGGGCAGCTTCCATCATTAAAACATTAAAATCCCAGCAAATAAATATCTTTAAAAGAATAGAAGTAGAAATTCCAGTCAAGATAAAATATAGTTAAAATATAGTTAAATTCTACATATTAAATTAGCGCTTTCATCTAAGGATTAAATTTTTGGGAGATAGATGAAGTCCCAGAATTCTCCTGGTTGAAAACAGGATCTTTAGATTAGGAGATCTATCATTCTTCATTGTAATCTAGACTTTTCTGGATAAAGTCCAATCTTCATGAAAAGGAAGCTAGCCAACAGCCTGCTCTTCTTTCCATTCTATAGTCAGGTTGCATCCTCCAACTGTGTCTCCCTCAACAAGTTTTTATTTAGGTTGGCTTCCAAATTAAACTTTATTTCTCACCTTCTTACATCTGTCAAACATATCCCACAATAACAAGCAACACAATAACAAACAACCAGCAAAAAACAGTTCTGCATCTCATAGAGTTTGAGCTTCAAGAAGAACATTCAAGTTGACCCAAAGGGACAGTGGATCTCCCCTTTACCTTATTGCATCAAGGAAACGTTTGTTTAGACCAGAGAGGAGGAGAAAATTTTTGTGTAGAAAGAAATCTGAATAATAATGTCTCATAAAGCCAGCTAGAAACAGATATTAACTTCAACAACTTCTCTCCCAAAGATTGCTTCCAAAAGCCTCAACTGCTTTTATGTTCAAGGAGACGGATCTTCACTCATGCTAAATTGCTTTGCAAAGCATCTCCTTATGAGTGCTTTTCACAGCCCTAATAATAACTATGTCAAGATTCCAAGTAATGAACCCAACCAATCCAGCAACTCTGAGACTTTCAGCTTTCTCAAAGAACTGCTTTATTGAGCACACCATTTAGGCACGTTTGAAATGCAAAACCAGCTCTGGCTATTTCCCCGTGCTTTCAGTATAATTAAAGAACAGACAGCTGCCTCCCTCCTTGTCACAGGTCAGTTTGTCCAGTTAGATGTTCTGGCATCTCCTTGGTAACCTCTTCCAGTCTCTGGCCAGCACCTGTTGGGATGACATTGGTTCCCACTGTTGAGTATTGAATGAACATTCAAAAGGACCAATCAGAAGCGAGTAGCTGGAGCGGGAAATTTAGAGGCATGTCAGTGGCTGAAGCCGCGGACAGCTCCCTTTAAAAGAGGCTGCCACGGCTCACATTACTATTGTTGTACCGGAGCTGAATAAACTGATATAGCTGCTGTAAGTGTCCTGTGTTCTTTGTCTGCACCCACTATTCAACACCCATGAGATAGTAAGTTGTTGATGTCTGGTCTGATATTTCAGAACTCCCTTCCTCTCCCACTCCTCCCCAAAGCTTGTCAAGCTGAGAAATGGAGAAAATGGCTGTGACAGGCCCGATCCATTTTGAAGTTGACAAACTATTTATTTAATTATTTTGTCAACAAGTACAAGGAAACAACAGACATAGACATGGACACATGAAAAAATGACACAAATAAATGGATATAAATAAGAAAAACATAGCTGTAAACACATAGAATGAGTACATATAAATGGGGACATTAGGACAGGGACGGTAGGCACGCTGGTGCGCTTATGCACGCCTCCTTAGGGACCTCTTAAGAAACGTGAAAGGTCCACGGTAGACAGTTTAAGGTAAAAGATATGGGGGTTAGAGAGACCAACAACAGGATCAGGTAGAGTGTTCCAGACATTTACTACTATACTTCTGAGTTCAAAACAATCGTTTCTGGAGTCAAGTACAATATGGTCCAATAATTTAAAATCCAAATTCACGAGAGCTTTAAACTATTAAAAGCAGTGGTGAAATCCAAATTTCTTTACTACCGGTTCTGTGGGCGTGGCTTGGTGGGCGTGGTGTGGCTTGGTTGGCATGGCAGGGGAAGGATATTGCAAAATCTCCATTCCCACCCCACTCTGAGGCCAGCCAGAGGTGGTATTTGCCGGTTCTCCGAACTGCTCAAATTTTCCGCTACCGGTTCTCCAGAACCTGCTGGATTTCACCCCTGATTAAAAGCTTTAGAAAGAGATATGCTTCCATTACACAGAGTTGAACTATTTGTCCATTTAACACAAAATAGTATTTGCTTGTACTTTCTATTATATCAAGCAGAGCTAGAACTCTATCACCTGCTGGGTGACCTTTCCAACTCATCTCTGATTCTGCTGTAGAGCATAGTTGGGCAACCTCCAGGCTAAACTTGCCCCCCAAACCTCTTTTTTTATAAGTGATGGATATTGTGCTGTCAAAATCTGTTAACAAATGCTAAAAATAGACATATTATTTCCTGCCAATTTGGGGCAGGAAAGCTGAACATCAGGCAAACCATTTGACAGGCTTTTTTTTTTTTTAAAAAAAAACACGCTTCCAATTATCCCAAACCATATATAAAATAACCCATTCGTGTAATGTCATCATATCTTTCCCCCATAACTTAGTTTAGGTCATATAGAGAGAGTCAAAGAAATTGTCTTCCCCAGCCAGGACAATCTGCCTATCTCTTCTGTAAACTTTTTAATTCAAATGATTTGGTCTGCAAAATAATTATAAACGTAACATGCAAGTTATCAGGATCAATCTCTACAGGGAGAATATTACAAGAAAAAAAATTCTGCCATGCAAAAAATAATTTAAAAAAAGTTTTATAGTTGTCATCTGTTTCAGTTCCAAAGTTGGAACACTCAGAAAACAGTTTGAGATGAAGAACTTATATCCTGGGGAAAATCCACAAGACAGCTATAATGATAAAGGAAGGGAAGTTCACCTTGAACTCCATGAAGGAAGAACAGAAGATAATGTCATTGCTCCTAATAAAAACAAACAGTCAAACATTGCAAGGAATATGGAGCCACTCACCTGTGTTGCTCTCTCCCCATGAAAAATTCACTACTCTGTGGTCTTGACATCAGCACACTGTGTTTTAGTGGAAGTGAAGAAATCATATATATACCTTTCATAAAACAGTGACCTGTAAAAGAGGAGAAGGCTACTTAGGTTAACATATAATAATCAAGACAAAATGAACTTTGGGTCCTTGTATGAGAGGCTTAGAGATAAAAGTTTGGCATCTATACATGATTTCTTTCTAGGCCTCTCTACAAAAGTTAGGAGAATAGGCAACCTAGGCATCTGAAGTTAAGCACCATGTCAGCAATTCATCTGGTCATAGTCCTCAGATCTAGAGATAAAAGAAGTGTCTGGGTTAGTTAAGAGCAACTGTGGTAATTTAGGGATGAAGCAGAACTCTTTTTTTCTTTTGATGATCAGGCATGTATTCCAATGTGTACACTTTGTAAGATATGGAAGAATAACAGAACAATTTGCTTGTCTCAATTTGTGGAGTTATTTGAATGAAAATGAACAGAAAATCTGTTCAATTTACAAACTAATAAAGGCTGCTTTAATGACATAGTGGTGCCATAATTAGAGATAATGAAGTAATATGCAGTTTACTAAGAAATCTGGCATGATATTTATATATATAGATAAGTACTTATGCAATGGGTGCTATAATGCCAGCTGTTCTGTCTTCAGAGCTTATCATAAAATAAGTAAAATTTTAACAAAAATTCTGCTGGGTAATGGCAATTGACAGCGTGTGATCAAGCTGGATTGGCATTTTGGGGCAAATACTTATTTGTGTTGCCAGATGGTAGCATTCTATAAATCCTTACTAAGACTTCCAGGTTTCTCAAAATGCTTACAACTAAAAGATTAATTACTGACCATGAACACTTGGTTAGCTCTTTTCTGTTGTGTTGGGCTCAGTTGGGCTTCAGTCTCCACTTTCTGGATGTAATCTGAGCTGTACTGCTTGTGTTTGATATATGCCCAAGTAATCATTGGAATTTACAGTAAAGTAAATTCAAGGAAATGAATTTTTTTTAAAAATGAAAATCCTTCACCACTTAATTCCAGCAGAAAATTTGTCCAGAAGGTATTATTTCAACTCTAGAGTTAGCAATCAGTGTAGCAAATGAAAATAAATTATGGCTATTTATCCTTTAATTTCATAAAGTTTAGGTGAAAAGTCTAGTGGGGATGGTCCAGGGATGAAATCCAGCAGGTTCTGACAGGTTCTGGAGAACCAGTAGCAGAAATTTTGAGTAGTTTGGAGAACTGGCCCCAGAGTGGGGAGGGAATGGGGATTTTGCAGTATCCTTCCCCTGGAGTGGGGTGGGAATGGAGATTTTACAGTATCCTTTCCCTGTCATGCCTACCAAGCCACGCCCACCAAGCCACACCACGCCCACCAAGCCACGTTCATAGAACCGGTAGTAAAAAAAATTGGATTTCACCACTGGGATGGACTCTGATTTTTGATGACTACAAAGAATGCTTGAATTGTTTCAAGTAATTTAGAAGTTAAGATACAGTAAAAACACCTTGAACTTGAGTTTGACCCCTGGTGGCTTTATGGACATATCCAGGTAATGTTCTTAACAGCAATAGTTGACTGCCTACTTCCAGGGTAGTTTTTCAACTTCCCAGTCTAGCCTGCAGCCCTGGAATAATTGCCAGGTGCTCCCATTTTTCTCCCTCTACCCTGTTTTCCCCAAAATAAAACATCCCCTGATAATAAGCCCAGCCGGGCTTTTGAGGGCATGGCAATAAGGCCAATTTCAGGGTTCAAAAAAAATATAAGACAGGGTCTTATTTTCAGGAAAACACGGTATCTATGTTAGCCAGGTACAAGGAATGATTAAAAAACCCCAAATGATGTGGAAGTACTGGTGGTGATGATGACTAGGAACTATGTTTCAACAGAAATTCCTCTTCTTTCCACATGATTTACTGTATTTCAATGTATTTCAACAATTATTTCTCTTATTCCTCTGGTCATATCTAAAGTAGTAGACAGAAACATTCAGCCCCCCTCCCCCACCTTTTTTTACTAAGTCTTATTTAATTTTAATGAAAGAGAAACTAGTCTTCTCATTTCAAAGACCATTTTAGAGAAATTGATAAGCTTCTCACTTAATTGGCTGCAAAGTAGGATTATGAATGTCTTATCTTTCATGGAACAATATTTTTTGTCCAGTTATCTGCAGCCTCTTTGGCTTCCCACATTTGTATTAAATCTCAGAGGCAGACTGAAGTTGGAAGTGAATGTTTTTTGAGTAACTGTACTACTGCCACTGCTGAGGAGGTGCTCTCCTTGGACAATTATTGGATAATTTCTCCTTACCCAATGTAAATTTTTTTGGGGGGAAATCCTCAATTTATAATTTTAGAGGATTCAGAAAGGCCATTTGTCTTCTGCTTTCCTTTTTTGTTATGGAATTCCTTCCTTAGGCAAATTCTTTTAAGTTCTTCATATTCATTTTTGGACCCCTGGATATTCTCCCAATTGTTTCTGTATGAGACATTAAGTACCCATTCAGAAGTTATCAGCAAACACAGAATGAGTATGCAAAATAAAGCATTTAGTCCTGTCTCCAGGCCACATCATTTAACTCGATTTTTAATCAGATGAAATTTAATCTTTGCAACAAGAAGCCTTTTTTTACCCATGCAAATTTTCAGTAGCTCCCAGCCTCTCTCAAGATTTCCATCAAACTGTAATTTTTTAAACATGAATTAAGAGGGGGAAATGCCCAGCTGGGAGGCAGTACCTAGGCAACCACAGTTGTTGGAGAATGCTAAGGAGGATTATTCTGGTAAATCCTTAGATGGGGGACCTCTAGAATGTTCCAGGGATGCAGATGACAACATGGAAGACAAACAATCCCAGGATTCCAGAAAAGAATTTGGAAAGATGAAAATCAATAGGTTTTCTTGTGATCTCAGAAAAAAAAATATGGATGTGTCCATGAAATCACTTTAAGTAAAAGGTGATTTTACTCAGAGGAAAATGTATTGAATATATAACAGGATCTTATGATCCAGAGCGCAAGGAAAGAGAGAGATAATGCAGAGTAATTCCATTGCTCACACAGATACCATTTCCTACCATTCTGACCGAATGATTTTATTAATTTAGCCAGCTGACAATTTGACTGGGTTCTTTTAAGAGAACACTCTTAAGAAGATCAGTTACAAATCTCATCGCTTACATACTGTGCTCAACTGAGTTACTTACAATCTTGGCTAACAGGCTTTTCGGTGATAAGCTGAGCATGAACTGAGGGAGGTGGGTGATTCAGACATCTGATAAATACATAAATGTGTTTTATTTTGCAACACAATAGACTGGGCAAGTCCTGAAAATGTGTTAATTCAGAAACCAACTTAAATGTGCTGTGTGAAAAAATCCTTCATGGGTGACTTCAAGAATAATCCAGTAACAGGTGATACTAACTTTTTAGCTGTATGTCAAAACAACAATTTTGTTTTGGGGCTTCTGTACAGAATGCTACTGTAATACTGTTGCTCAGCAAAATCAGTTCTCAAAAAGATTTGCTTTGTTGTTCTGGCAGTGTGTTTTTTGTTTCATTTCTGTTTTTATCTTTATTTTTTTAAATTGTGGGAAGCTGTTTTATACCAAATCTGAGCATTTGTCCACCCAACATGGTCTTCACTCATTTCTTAGAAGATGCTATCCCCAGCAGCATCTGGAAATTCCCTAGGCTAAGATCTGATAGTTTTTGCATGGAAAGCATGTACTCTACTATTGAGCTACAGCCATTCCCTTATCTAATTTGTAACATGTCATTTATTTATTTATTGGTATGTTACATTGTTTAAATTGAATTAGCAACTGAGTTCACACAGTGGAAAGATGAGGAGGAAGCCCTTAATAAATCAATTCTATATAAATGTGTTCTTTCTCTTTCGCACAGATCTTTGGAAACTAACATTTGCAAAGATGAAATATCTCAGCTGGTTGAGCAAGAATATTTGAGTCTTACCCAAGAGAATGCAACAGAGATAGAAATGCAAAGATCTGAAGATGAGAAAGTGCCCCCTGTTGCTTCAGTTAAGGCCCCAAATAGCAAGCAGCTACTCATGCTTTCTGACGGGGACCAGGCTTCAGATGAGAAGGATACAATGGAAAATGTCTATAGGGCACTCACTGGAAATAAAAGAGATGTGAAGTTGAAGTCTATTTGTGATGTCCAATTGTCCACCAAGTCTACTGTCACAGGCATTTTACTCCCTGCAAAATTAATCCATAAGAATAACAAAAGCACAGAAAGTGGAAACAATACAATGGCTTCCAACACTCAAATTGCCAAGCTCTTGGCTCAGCTCCCACTCAAACGTGTTGAGGCTACCAAAACTCTGGACAGTAAATTGGTGACGGAAGAAACCAAGCTCATCAAGGATCTATTGCAAAACAATGTTTTTGGATCTGTGCCCCACAAAGACAGTATCACACGGCCACCCGCAATTATGACAATAACAGAAAGTCAAGGATCAGGTCAAAAGAAGCAACTCCCAGTGTTTGCCAAGATCTGCTCAAAAACTGAACCTGAACTTGTTGCTGATGGACTCTGTCAAAATCATGGTAAGAGCTGTGGACTAACTAATATTACATTAAATAAGAACAGACCTAGGAAACATAAAATTTAATGTCGGGCTCAAACCCACCTTACAATTTCTCAAAAGATTTCTTTCTCATAGGAAAAAACTTTTACTTTACTACAGGGGTCAGCAACCTGTGGTTCTGGAGCCGCATGTGGCTCTTTCATCCCTCTGCTGCAGCTCCCTGTCGCCACCACAATTTTGAGAGGAGCTTCCGGTTATGGGGGAGGAAAAGCACGGCAGACCAGGAAGAGACTCTATGGCAAGGGGCAGGTTTTCCGGTCAGCTCCACAATTGATAGGGCTTTCAGTTAGGACAGGTCGAGGAAAAAGGATGCCACCCTAGGAGGACACTCTATGGTGGGGGACTTCCGGTTGGCTCCAGAATTGAACAGGGGGGCTTCCTGTTAAACGCTCTTTGAGTGTTTAAGGTTGCCGACCTCTGCTTTACTACATTATCATCAGGAAGTATAAGAATTTCTAATTTCTCTGCATAGTTTGTATTTTAACTTTATTTTTGGAGGTAGCTGAAAGTTCACTTCCAGTGACTGGAAGAGGACCAGTACCCAGAGACTATTTGCATCTCTCTATTTCTCGTTCCCTCCAACTATGCTTATCCATTCTCCCTCATAATAACAAAGCCAGTGCATACCTGTAACCTATTTTTAGAACTAAGATTAAAGATTTTATGGGTTCCCACACCACTAGTCTTGCAAATTGTGCTCTGGTCTGAAAGCAAACTTGGCACAAAACTTTCTTTAAAAGAGAAGTTGCCTTTACACAAATACTTAACTTTGTTAGTGAACTAATCAATAAACTACTAAAACAAGATAAAAACAAATGAAAGTTCAAAATATTCACGTTCAGCTGTTGTATAAATGCTGCTGCAAGGTTTGCAACCAACCAAATTCAGGATATTGTCCAGATAAGGGCAGTCCATGAGCTTTAGTGTGAATTCAGCCAATGAGTCTAAGTTCAGCCTAGTGCAATAGAGCAGCCATCTTGGGATTTAACAGATAAGAGATAAACAGTGTTGGAAGGGACCTTGTAGGTCATCTAGTCCACCTATCCCCCGCCCAAGCAGAAGACCCCACACCATTTCTGACAGATGGCAGTTGAAAGAAGTTCAAGACGTTCACAGTTACTAATATTAAACCTAGTTTCACCCAGTTTATATGTGTACTTTTGGTTTTTCTTGCCTAAGTGTAAGACTTTACTTTTCTCTACATTGAATTTCATTTTGTTAGATAGGGTCCAGTGTTCAAGTCTGTCAAGATCCATCTGGATCTTGAGCCTATCTTCTAGGGTGTTAGCTATTCCTGCCAGCTTAGTATCATCTGCAAATTTGGTAAGTTCCCCTTCTATTCCCTCATCTAAGTCATTTATGAAGATAGTGAAGAGTACTGGGTCTAAGATGGAACCTTGCGGTACCCCACTGCTTACTTCTCTCCATGTAGATATAGTACCATTAAGGACTACTCGTTAAGTATGGTTTGTCAACCAGTTACAAATCCATCTGATGGTGATGCTATCTATCCCACTTTTTCCTAGCTTACCAAGTAGGTTGTGGTCTACTTTCTCGAATGCCTTGCTGAAGTCTAAGTACATTATGTCCACAGTATTTCGTTGTTCTATTAATTTAGTCACCATGTTGAACAATGAAATAAGATTGGTTTGGCATGATCTGTTTTTAACAAACCCATGCTGACTTCTAGTTGTTACGGTACTTTACTCATTTCTAGATGTTGGCAGATTTGTTTTTTTATTATCTTTTCCAGTATCTTCACAGATATTGATATTAGGCTGATTGGTCTGTAGCAGGGGTGAAATCTAAAATTTGTTACTACCGGTTCTGTGGGCGTGGCTTGGTGGGGGGGTAATGTGACTGGGTGGGCGTGGCCAATTTTTTTTTTTACTTTTAAAATCATTTTTTACATGTAAAACCACGTAAAAAAATGCTTTCAAAAGGCTCTGACAATCCCAGTTGAGTTGCCTGATTAGTAGGCAACTTAGCTGGGATCGTCAGAGCTTGGCTCGTCAGAGCCATTTAAAAGAAAAAAAGGCTCTGATGATCGCGCGGCTCAGCTGGGCATGGAGGGCGGGGGCAGGGATTTTTGCTACTGGTTCTCCGAACTGCCCACCGCCATCGCTACCTACTCGCCCAAACCGGTCTGAACCGGGAGCATTTCACCCCTGGTCTGTAGTTTCCTGGGTCTGTTCCTCCCCCCCTTTTTGAAGATGGGAACCACATCAGCTCTTTTCCAGTCCTCTGGTAGTTCCTTGGTGCTCCAGGACTTTTGAAAGATGTGGTACAGTGGTTCTGAGATGATATCTGCCAGCTCCTTTAAAACTCTGGAATGTAATCCATCAGGTCCCGGTGATTTGTATTCATCAAGATCAGACAGGTGTTCTCTTACCATTTTTTTTTTGCTTATTTTAACTTTTATTTCTAGTCTGTCTTTTACAATTATGTTTTTGGTAGGTTGGACTATAGTTTCTTTTTGTGTGAAGACCAATGCAAAGAATGAGTTAAGCAGCTGTACTTTCTCTCTGCTGCCTATTACTTCCTTGCTGTCTTCACTCTTTAGTGGACCAACTGTTTCCTTGATTATTTTCTTGTTATTTATATGTTGGAAGAAACATGGGGCTCCCCTTGAGGAGTACCCGGAGGCTCCAACTGGTGCAGAATGCGGCCGCGCGGGGGATTATGGGAGCGAGGGGTCGCTCCCATGTGACACCTCTCCTGCGTGAGCTGCATTGGCTTCCAGTGGTCTTCCGGGTGCGCTTCAAGGTGTTGGTTACCACCTTTAAAGCGCTCCATGGCATAGGACCTGGGTACTTGCGGGACCGCCTTCTGCCGCCGATAGCCTCCCACCGTCCAGTACGCTCCCACAGAGAGGGACTCCTCAGGGTGCCGTCGGCCAGGCAATGTCGGCTGGCGACCCCCAGGGGGAGGGCTTTCTCTGTGGCAGCCCCCACCCTCTGGAACGATTTGCCCCCGGAGATAAGAAGGATATCGGATCTTCGGGTCTTTCGCCGAGCCCTGAAAACTCTTCTTTTCCAGCAAGCAGGGCTGGCGTGAACCCCGCCCCCCTTTTTTAGTTTTTAATGGTTATTAATTGTTTAGTTTTAATTTGTTAATGGGTTTTAATTCGCACTGTTTTAATTCGGGCCAAAGTATATAATTCTTTTAATTAATTTTAAATTTTGTATTGTTATGTATTTTAGTTTTGGCTGTGCACCGCCCTGAGTCCACTAGGAGAAGGGCGGTATATAAATTGAATAAATTAAATTAAATTAAATTATTATCTTTGACTTTTGTTGCAAGTCTTTGTTTATTCTGAGCCTTTTCTTTCCTGACTTCATCTTTGCAGATTCTGGCTATCTGCTGATATTCTGCCTTAGTTATGTATCCTCTTCTCCATTTTTTGTACTTGTCCTTTTTGTCTTTCAATTTGCCAGAGAGATCTTTGTGCAGCCATGCTAGTTTCTTCTTGGATTTCTTGTTTTTCTTTTTCAGTGGTATTGTGCTGGTATGGGTTTTTATGATCATATTTTTCAGAGTTTCCTAAGCTTCTTCAGTTGTTTTCCCTTTTAGGATTTTCATGCAAGGAATCTTTCCCAAGTTCTCTCTAAGTTTTTTAAAATCAGCTCTTTTAAAATCTAGGACTCTGGTATCATTATGTTTACTATTGCTTGTGTTTGTGTTATGTTGAATTCTAATATGACATGGTCACTCTCACCCAAGGTTCCTATGGTTTAAACTCTCTCTTATCACTTCTTCTCTTCTTTTTGTAAGAATTAAATCTAGTATGGCTGTCCCTGTTCCTTTTGGACAACAAAGCTAGGTTGGCCAGGAACCTATTCAATTTCTGCAGAATTAGCCTTCCAATTGATGTCAGGGTAATTGAACTCACCCATTACAATTGTAGTGTGTTTCCTACATATATTTGTTAGTTGGTTGGCAAAAAGTACATCTATTTTTTCTGCTTGGTTGGGTGGCCTGTAGTATACACCTATGGCAATGTCATTCTTTTTTTCTTTTATATTGACCCATATACATTCTAGGAGGCTTTCGGCTTTGGTTTCATGCATTTCTGTAGTGGTCTTTTACATACAGTGCAACTCCACCTCCTCTTTTATGCGGTCTGGGTTTTTTTGAACAGTTTGTATCCTTCTATCAGTATGTTTCAGTCATGGGTTTCTGTTGTGACTCCGGCCCCGGAGGCTGATTTATCTTCGCATGCTGAGTTGGAAGACGATATGGAGGAAGCTGGCACGAGCTATGTGCCGGAGGGGCCATCTTCACTGGTGAGTCAGCAAGAACTGACAGTTGCTGACGTGCCTCTGGACCCCAGCCAAATTGAGGAGGAAACAGAGGCCGGTAACGAGGAGAGGGAGCCCTTATTGGATGCAAGAGACAGACGTAGGAGACATTGTAGAGAACAGCTATTGACACGTCCCAAGAGATGCGGTCAGGAGACGTAGGGCCACACCCTACAAAGTATAAAAGGGGTATGGCTGGGCCGGAAAGGCGTGGTGAACAATTTGTTGGCGTTTTGGGATGTAATGGATTTACAACTGTTGGTTTGGAGTTTTCTGATAAGAGACTGCATTCCTGCATTAGCCTGCTGGCTGTCTGCCAAGACCTTTGGAACATTGCTGGTAACTACTGAACTAATATACTTTGGAAAGAGAACTGTTTATTAAAGGGTCAGCTTCAAACTCTCTAGCCTGCATTTGTTACTGCTGGGCTATTTGAGCTTCTGCAAGGCCACTTGTGGGAGGGGACAGAACAGTTTCATCCAGGGGTGAAAGGCTACTGGTTTGGGGCGGTTTGCTGGAACCAGTAGTGAAAATGCTACTGGTTCGCTCTAACCAGTAGTAAAAAAAATGCTTTAAAAAGTAAAAAAAAAGTTCCTCCAATCGCACGGCACAGCTGATCGTCTGAACTTTTTTTTTCTTTTTTAAAGCATTTTTTTTACTACTGGATCGGGCAATAGGTAGTAAAACATTGCTTCAATAAAGTAAAAAAAAAGGTTCCAACAATCAGCTGTGCTGCGCGATGGTCGGAACTTTTTTTTAACTTTTTAAAGCATTTTTTTTACTACCTATTGCCCAAACTGGTATTTTTGTGCAGTGTGATAGTTTGTTTCTGAGCTTTCTGTGAGCTCTGTGAGGTTCCTGCTTGTTGCAGGGGCCATTTTGTGTGAAGTCCAGCTGCTTTTGCATTGTGTGTGAGTCAGTTGTGTAGCTTTTGTATTATTTTTGTGAAAAGTGTGATAGTTGGTTTTCCCGGTCACATGACCACCAAACCACGCCCACCCAGTCACATGACCACCAAGCTATGCCCACCAAGCCACACCCACCAAGCCATGTCCAGAGAACCAGTAGGGAATTTTTTTGAATTTTAGCACTGGTTTCATCCCATCAAGTTTCCGTAATTCCAACTATGTCATATCTACCTTCACGTATTAATAGTTCAGGTTCACCCTGTTTGTTCCACAAACTTTGTGCACTTGTGTGTAGGCATTTGAGGCTTTTATGTGGGTATGCTTCCTATGTCTCCTATGTGGTATTTGAGTTTGTCTTCCTTCCCATCCCTCCTTACCTCATTATTTGACTTGTTTTCTAGGGGTTTTTGCTTGGAATTAGGTCCTGGAGATTGGTCATCCTCCCACTTCAAAGACTTGAACTATTGGAGACAGGCAGGAATGCTTATTGTAAAAGTCCTCCTACTAAATGGCCTGGCGTTAATGTTAATTACAGAAGGCTAAAATAGGAGAAGCACATACTGTAAGGCAAATCCACCACCGCTGAGATTTCATCTCTTTTCTTTTCTTTTTTCTTGAAGTCCCCAGTGTGGGGACTACTAAATCTTATAAGTACTCTTATGCAGAGGAATCAAATTTGGCATGTAGGGGTCCTCAAATTGTAATTCCCAGTTAAAAATACTGAGTGCCTTAAGCTCCAGAAAGCAGCAGCCCAACTGAAGGTGGTACTGAATGTATTAATTTTCATTTCTCTCAATACTGTCCCTCAGCATTGGGAGAACTGATAAGCAGAAGAAATAATGCAGCTCAACTCCAACTCCAACTCCCAACATTCATTGAATGCAGATTAATGATCAAATTGAAGGCTTCCCTTCAATGTGACAATTCACTTCAGGGGTGCCTGCATGGAGGAGGTAGCAAACTTCAAGATGGCAGCCACAGCAATGAAGTTGAAGCCCCACCCCTTTTAAATTCAGGTTATGGTACATATAAAAAATAGACCTTATTGCTCTCTCTCTTTTTGGTATAAATTCTTATTTTTATTCGAAACAGTCTGAAATACAGATTCAAAAAAAAAAAAGGAAAAAGAAAAAAATACAAAACTAGACAAGATTAAACAGAAAAAAAAAGTGTATTAAAAAAACATACAACATAAATTGTTCCCCCTAGTTGGATACTTATAAATTTCTGCAACACTGTTTACCCAACCCAGTTGACCTGACAGCTGTCTAATATAGAATTCTTTATTGGTCAAATGTGATTGGACACACACGGAATTTTTCTCCGGTGCATAAGCTCTCAGTGTACATACAAGCAATAAGTGATAAATCACGATCATAAGCATCGTAAAAATGCATTCATCATAAATCATAAGATACAACACTTAGTGATAGTCATAGGAAACTAAACAAGCAATCAACATAAATCATACTAGGATAGTAAATAAAATAATATAAATCGTAAGATACAAGCAACAAAGCAGGGGTGAAATCCAGCAGTTTCTAACAGGTTCTGGGGAACCGGTAGCAGAAATTTTGAGCAGTTTGGAGAACTGGCAAATACCACTTCTGGCTGGCCCCAGAGTGGGGAGGAATGGGGATTTTGCAGTATCCTTCCCGTGGAGTGGGGTGGGAATGGCAATTTTGCAGTATCCTTCAACTGCCATGCCCACCAAGCCACACCCACCAAGCCACACCACCACACCCACCAAGCCATGCCCACAGAACTGGTAGTAAAAAAATTTGGATTTCACCACTGCAACAAAGTAACCAAAGATAGGTAATAGGAAAGTGAGAATATATATGTGTGTTTGTGTATGTGTATATAAACATAGGTA
The DNA here is from genome assembly GCF_059756535.1 of Pantherophis guttatus. Taxonomy (NCBI): domain Eukaryota; kingdom Metazoa; phylum Chordata; class Lepidosauria; order Squamata; family Colubridae; genus Pantherophis; species Pantherophis guttatus. The sequence continues at coordinate 22,855,362 of NC_142072.1, read as the reverse complement.
AAACCAACAGCAAAATTAAACTTCAAACTTCTCTGTTAAACAGCCTATTATTGTATTTCACTTGCAGAAAGTCCACAGTGGCTTCTAGTCTACCATAAGTGTTGAGTATTGAATGGCAGATTCAAACGAGCTAATCAAAGAAAGAGACCCGGGAGTGGGAAACTTGAGCAAGCGTCAGTGGCTGAAGCTGCGGACAGCTCCGGACTAGCTCCGGGCAGTTTACGGAGCTTAAATAAAGTATTTGTTGCTAACGGAGTGTCCAGTCCTTCTTTGCGCCCTATACTTAACACTGGCGACGAAGGTGGGATCCTGAAGGACAACGAATGCAAACAATACATCTTCACGAGCAATCACCAGCCACCTAGATTAACGACTACTGAGACCGGTCAGATCATCAGCTAACAAGAATGTCTTCAATCAGCCCACCTGCACCGTTCAACCCGACCGGAGAAGATTGGGAATCGTACATGGAAAGGTTCTACATGTACATGGAGGTGAATGACCTGTTGAGCTTGTCGGAACAAAGAAAGAGAGCCCTCTTTCTCATGCATTGCGGTCCAGCTGTATTCCAAAAGCACTCGCCGCCCCTGCTGAGCTGAGAACCATGACTTGGACATCCCTACAAGGCATACTGAAGGCGCACTACGCCTCACAAGCATCATCCCTGGTGAGAAGGCACAAATTCTACTGGCGAGACGATCAGTGAGTTCTGGCGATTTTAAGAGAGATAGTCGCCGCGTGCGACTTTGCGAACCTAGAGGAAGCCATGAGGGATCGGTTAGTGCTGGGACTAAAGAACCTCACACTACAAAGCAGGTTGCTGGCCAGGCCTGAAATAACTTTCAAGGAGGCCATGGAAGAAGCCTCAGCGACGGAGGCGTCCCAGAAATCCGCAGCAGCCATGAAGAAGGTCAACAAGGGGCCGCAAGGGAAAAAGGAATCCTTGGTCCATTATGAGGAAGCAGAAATGGAATCAGAAGAAGAGGAGGATGAGGACGAAGTGCACCACCTCGGACCGGAATGAAAAGGGAAGCCAAAAGGGAAAGGAAAGAAAGATTTTTGGTGTGCTGGATGCGAAGGCAACCACGCCAGGGCAGAATGCAGGTTCCGTGATGCTATATACATCGTCACAGAGATGTGACCGAAAGGCACATATAGCGAGAGCCTGCAGAGCATCCCAACCAGCATCCCGGAGAAGCCGACCAAACTGATCACCCAGTTCACCGCAAAAGAGCCGACCATTCCAGACAAGCGGGAAAAGACAACCGTTTGGAAGAGGTCGCAAAAGTGAGGATTCCGGATCGGAGAGGGGAGAAACCCACCAAACAGTAATCGTGGGCCATGCGAGCGCGGGAAAGTCAAACAAGATGGCGGCGACCATCCTCATCGAGGGGAGACCCTGCAAGATGGAGGTCAACTCGGGGTCTCATCTATCCTGGTATCCTGGTATCCATGGTATCCTGGAAAACCATAAAGCAACTGGTTCCTAACATCTCGACCCATGCTCTCAAGCACCAATGACTCATACTAGTAGATTATCAAGGGAACTGGATTCTGGTTCTGGGCACAAAGGACTTCAACATCCAGTTCAAGACATTCCAAGGAAAGCTTCCCCTCACCATCGTGGACCGGGACAGACCCAGCCTTTTGGGCCTGGAATGGTTCGAACCATTGGGGCTAGCTGTAGTTGGAATCGATCACATCGGAGGTGATAACTGGGAGGCAGAACTGATGGAAGAATTCATGGACATTTTCAACGGTGAATTAGGCAACTACATGGGGTCCCTGATCTCCCTCAACCTAGATCCCCAAGTTGCCCCTGTCCAAATCAAGCCCCGGAGGGTTCCTTTTGCTCTTCGGCCCAAGATAGATGAGCAACTAGATAAGCTAGTGGCCCAGGGAGTCCTAGAGCCGATCAACCATGCCAGGTGGGAGACCCCCATCGTGACCCCTATCAAGCCAGATGGGTCAGTGCGTTTCTGCGGAGACTACAAAAGTACATTAAATAAGGCATTACAGCAAAGCGCATATCCTGTGCTAGTGGTCCAACACTTATTACACTCGTTGGGCCAAGGAAGAATCTTTGCCAAGTTTGACCTGGCACAAGCCTACCAGCAGCTCCCCGTAGACGAGGCTACAGCAGAAGCACAGACAATAGTAATACACAGGGGAGCATTCACGTGTAAGCGCCTATAGTTCGGGGTAAGCGTATCCCTGGGGTTATTCCAGAGCCTGATGGAGCACCTATTACAGGGGATCGAGGGAGTTGTCCCATATTTCGACAATGTATTGATCTCGGCGAGAGACCTAAGGCAACTATGACAATGAGTGAGAGCAGTGCTAACCAGGTTCCAAAAGGTGGGACTAAAAGTAAAAAAGCACAAGTGCCATTTAGCTGAAACACAAGTAGAGTTCCTGGGCTACTTAATAGACAGCACGGGAATACGTCCCACCATGAGCAAACTGAAGGCTATCAGAGAAGCGCCCACTCGCACTAACAAAATGGAACTGCAAGCATTCCTAGGCTTATTGAATTTTTATAATATCTTCCTGCCGCAGAAAGCTACCATTGCTGAACCGCTGCCCTGGCTTCTGGACAGAACAACAGAATGGAAATGGTGAAGACCACCAGAGACGATCACTTTTGAAAAAATAAAAAACACATTGACATTGGACAGAGTGCTGGTACAGTACAATGGGACATTACTGATTAGACTAACGTGCAATGCGTCTCCATTTGGCATTGGAGCTGTACTAAGTCACTGCATGCTGGACGGAAGAGAAGCCCCCATAGCCTTCTATTAACAAGCCAAGATCGACAAACTCTTGAGCATCCAACACATCACACCGAGTGCCACGACAAAATGAAGCCTAGCCGAACTACTGATGGGAAGGAAGTTGCAGTCCACGTTGGATAGACTGCATCTGCAGTTCAGCACAGAAGAACCAGCCAATTTGATGAATAGAATCAGACAGTTCCAGGTGGGGGACAAGGTTTATGCGAAGAATTTTAGCGGAAACCCCCTATGGATACTAGCGGAGATCACACAGGTCACCGGTTCACTATCATACAGACTCCAGATAGGGATGGCAAGCAGTGGAAAAGACATGTGGACCAGCTAAGGGGACGAATAACCAGGACAGAACCAGATCCAAAAGAAATGAACTCGAGCAAAGAGAGGAGAGACCCCTGGACGGAAACCGGGCCCTACCCCAAACACCAATACAGGAGCATACAGGACAAGTCTGTAGTACAGTGGACTAAAGCACTGTTATTAACAACTGCTGCTTGCAATTACTGCAAGTTCAAGTCTCACCAGGCTCAAGGTTGATTCAGCCTTCCATCCTTTCAAAGGTAGGTGAAATGAGGACCCAGATTGTGGGGGCAATAAGCTGACTTTGTATAAATATACAAAAGCATGAAGGCTATTGCTTAACGCATTGTAAGCTACCCTGAGTCTCCGGAAAAGGGCGGCATATAAATTAAAGCAAAAAAAAAAAAGTCTCAAGAAGCCCGGGAAATAACAGTGAACACTTACCTGAGAGTCGGGAGGAGGATCCGAGTAACCGGAGCAGCAGACCAGTCCGGCCCGGGGAGGAAGGAGTTAACATCCAGGAGAAGAAGACCATGCCAGCCGCCGAGTTCGAGAGAGTTCCGGAGGCAACGCCAGGAGAGCCGCGGAACTCAACCTCACACTCGTAGAGCGCTGGACGGACTGATCTGCGCAGGTCCAGTCACGCCCCGCCTACTTGCGGGACTATGTACCCTAACAACTACAGGATTGGACAACGCCAATCTAGAGGGGAGGAGTGTTGAGTATTGAATGGCAGATTCAAACGAGCCAATCAAAGAAAGAGACCCGGGAACGGGAAACTTGAACAAGCGTCAGTGGCTGAAGCCGCGGACAGCTCCGGGCTATAAAAGGGGCTGCCGCGGCTGGGATTGCCATTGCAGTTTACGGAGCTTAAATAAAATATTTGTTGCTAACGGAGTGTCCAGTCCTTCTTTGCGCCCTATACTTAACAATAAGCCACTGTAATCATTGTCTAACATGCACCTTATTTCTGCAAACCAGCTGGAATCACTCTGAGTTGGGCAGTCATGTAAATTTTCTAAATATATAAACAAATAGGTTTAGGGGTTTCAGCCATGTCGTTATGACTGCCATCTTGATATTTGTGACACTCCTCTATGTGGACATTTATCTCATCAAATCTAGTTTGGGAAATCAGTCTGATAAGCCAAAAAAAAAAAAGTCTTTTGAATCAAATCTCCAAACCGAATTTTTGTCCTGGTGAACAACCTAGTAAAGGGCTGTTGAATTACCACTTTCAGGCAAATAAGGATATGGATAATTGGAAAAAAGGACATGCTAACTGATTCACTTTCTTGGTGTCTCTGACAAAAAAAAAGACAGTAAAAAATTGCAAAGCAATATTTTTAAGCTTCTGTGCACATGAAATTATTTGTTTTCCTATATCAGAAAAACTGGATTTTCAGTTGCAATACCTTTCTAACAAACTGTTTTTTATTTTATGTATTTATTAATTAATTTTTAGGCCACCCTTCTCCCCCTACATGGTTACTCTGGGTGGCTTACCGCTTATAAAACCAATAAAAATAATTAAAACATTAAAACTACACAGAATAAAATGTTTTGAAAATGTTTCTTTTCAAGAACACACGCTAGTGATAATATAGGAGAATTGATAATGTCCTTTTCAAATTTCACCTTAGAAATATATACTATGTTATGTGGTCTACAGAACTGGGGACTGTACATTTGAAGACATTTCTAAAATATTCCAAAAACCAGACAATATATGATTTAATGGATGGAGGACATGAGGGGAAAAAAAGGAGGACATATCCTCCTTTTGCTGGGCATTTTATAAACCTAATCGGCTGCCCAAAATGTCTCCTTTTGAGGGATTCTTCAGTCATCTCCTCAGGCCATGAAATTTAATTAAAGTATTCCATAGTCTGGGAATATTTTTGTCTTCCATCAAGCAATCCATCTGCTGGAAGATTAAAATCACCTTTCAAGAAAGAATGTATTTAGAGAACACAGACTGTTCCCCTCAGGAATAAGAGAAAGCAAGATGTTTGAACAAAGATGGTGGAGAAATTTTCCCGCCTATTGTTGTTGTTGTTGTTACAGCCATAGCACAAGAGGTGCAGTTTGGTACAATCAAGTACTTGTAGGAGTTGTTTGGAAAAATAATCTCTAGCATACAGTACAGTCCTGTTTATAGCTATGTAAATGATACTATATCTCCACAGGAGTAGTTCATGTAATTTTTATTTTCATAGAATTTCAGAGCCTGGCCAAGAACTTTTTGAATGAGACCTCTTGAAAAATCATGAGGGCTTTAAAAAAAAATTACATAACATAAATCTTTTCCAGAACTGGCGGCTTCAAACTTAGACACTGGATGAAAAGCTGCAGGGAGTCAGATGACATATAACTTTAATAATTATTGTTGTAACTTTGTTACTTGTGTTGACTATGATAATCAGGCTAAATGTATTTGTTCCATCAAATAACTAGAGACGCTAATGTAACTTTGCCATTTTTTTCCCTGGCCACTTTTTATATTGGGGGAGTTTTTACAAGGATCATTAAAGAATCAAAAGCCAAAGAGAAACATTTTCTATTCCATGGTTTGGAGGGAAAAGACTTGACGTGCCACCTGTCCATTCCATATGGGACAATTTAAAATTGAGATTTTAGGAACAATTTGAACTTAATTCTTCAAACTAGACAAGTTGGTCAACCAAGGGATTGTTTCATTTTCTTTGAGAAATCCAAGTTCTTTGTGGATATCAGAATATTAAGCTTTACCAACTTGATATATCTACTGTTTTTCTTGATGCTTCTTTTGCAAAGAATTTCCAAATATTTTAAGTATATTTATTTTAAGGTTTGATGTTGAAAAGCTCCCTAGTGAGGAGTTTCCCTACTTACAGAAGTGTATTTAGAGTTCTTCTTTTTTAGATGATCTGGAAATAGTGATCCCTTAAATTAGAGTATTTAATCTACCATGCAAGATTTGCCTTCTTTCAGGTATTTTTTTTCCCTGGGCATATGGTTTTCAGAGAAAATCACTTATATTTCAGGAGAAGTCAGTTCTGTTTATTTTTAGTCTAACCTTTTTCATTAAGTGGCAATTTCAAGAGTGCTTTCAAAAATTAACTCATCTTGCAGGAGACCCATATAAAAAAAGATCAAAACCATTTGTTAGAATGTCAGGCATTGGGTAAAACTTATACCTCATTAGCAGGTCAAAAAAAAAGAGGGACAGTGGTATATGTATGACATCATTTGAAATCCCAACAGGTTTTTGCTGACCAGGAAGGCCGGGTTCTCATGCTTGAAATAGAAATTGCCCAGTGGAAGTCTTTATTGGTTTGTATTTATGTCCCTAATGACAATTGGAGGACTTTTTATCAAAACTTATATGTTAAACTGGGGAAACTGGAATATGAACATGTCTGTTTAACGGGGGATTTCAATGCTGTAATGGATAGAATGCAGGATTATGCCCCGGGCAACATAACAAGGAAGATTGAAGGATGCAGGCGGTTAAATATTGGGAAAAAATACGGCAATGGATTTTGGAAATTACACAGATTAATTTGGAATTAAAGCCCAAGATTTTCCTATTGGGGGCAAAACCTTTGAATGTTAAATCAGATATATGGTTCTTGTTGATTCACATTATTACTGCAGCAAGATTAGCGTAAGCGCAGGAGTGGAAAAATCAATACTTACCGATGGATTTGAAAATAATATATAAAATTAATGAGTGTGCGGAATCAGATAGATTAACTAGATTGATCAATGGTAAAAAAGATTCAGAATTTTATAACAGTTGGAAATTATGGTACGATTGGGTCCAGAAAATGTGGGATAGAATAGATATATGATGATGTATATATATGATGGCAAATATGTATGTATAAAGGAATGACTTTATATTTATGGACAAGGTAATTACATTATACCATGGTGGCAGGATTGTATATTTTATTGGTGTATTGGTGTATAGAATATATTAATAAAAATTATTGGAAAAAAAATTAACTCATCTTGCAGTACAGTTGTCGAGTCCTGCCGGAGCTCGCCATCAATGGGGTGTGTGGGAGACGAAGGAGTGGAGATAAGCAGCCGCAGAGAACACACAAACAGTTCCTGGATAGCAGCATTCAGGGCAATGATTGATGACGTTGCTGGGCCTCTCCGATTCTGCTGTCCTCGCTGCTCGCAGCTGTTACTGTTAAGGGAGTGGGGGGTGCTTGATTGATAATCACCGGATGTATGTTTAAGGGGCTGAGTTTTTGTTAAATAGCGCTGTGGTGTGATTACACCCAGCGCTGACTTTGAACCAAAACACCGACTTGTACTTTACTTTTGACTGCAAGCTTATCATTGCCAAAGTAAACCCTGATTCTCTGTGTGTTACTGGTGATTATTTCCTATCGCAGTTCTGAACGAACGACAAGCCGAGAGAAAGTCAGCGCTTGGTTCCTTTTCGCAAGAGGTGAGGATTCCCTGTGGCTTTGCAGCAAAGGGGGATATGGCAGAAGGGACGGCCTTGGAAGAGCAGGAGTGTGGTGGAGATGTGGAGGGGGAGGAACCACTGATAGAGGAGGTGAAGGAGAGTGTGGAACAGTTGGCAGTGAAACCAAAAGTCAAGCAACCCAAGAGCGCCCCGCCCCGGCCGGAGGAGGAGAGTTTTCCAGGACAACGGGCTCGGACGGGGGATTGGTGGCACAGCTCTGTTCTCCTCGGGCCACGGATGCCAACACCCCCTCGCTTGGGAGCATCTTTCCAGGGCTGGAGGGAAAGACGATGGACTGAGGAGGATGAAGGGGATTGGGGGTATCCTGCTTCATCCGGTCCCAGCACCATGGATACGCTACGTGAGCGTTTTGGGGAATCTGGATTTCGTGACGCCCCATCCTGGCAGCCCTGGGTTGCAGGGCTGGAGCCTCCAGGTTCTTCTTGGCAGGATACAGGGGTGACCGCTTCGGAGACCCAGTTCCGGCTCACAAGTCCTAAATTGAGGATGGAGCGGACCTCTAGACGATCCATGGACCCACCCCCTCCAGAACAAGACCAAGGTGCCTCATCGGGAGACCTTGGAGCCGGTCCTGAGCCCCAACCAACGCAATTGGCAGGGGGCTTACCTGTTGGGGGTCGTGGGGCGGCGAGGGACCAACCTAGGCAGGACAGGAGAACGACTGGAGCAGCGAGGACCCCAGGCCCCATGCCTTGGCCTCCGGGGGCCCCGCCGGGGCTGTGGGTCCCGCAGGCCGTTTGGGGACCACCTGCCCTGCAGACTTCCTTTGACGGAAACCCTGAACGAGTGGCTATTTTCTTAAGCCAGGTGATAAGCCATATGGACCAATATGGACAGTGGTATCCATCCCAGTGGGCTATGGTGGTTGCTGTTACAGGGGTCCTGACGGGAGAAGCAGCTGAGTGGGTGGCAGGCCTCCATGCTAAACATGCAAGGGAACTCGTGGACCTGGGACGATTTCTGGAGGCTCTTCGTGCCAGATTTGAAGACGAAACAAGCGCCCAGGTTGCAGAGGGGGATTTGTTTGCGCTTAAGCAACGGGGCGTACCAGCAAAGGAATATGTACAGGAGTTCCGAAAGATTGCGGCTCGGTTGGTGGGGTGGCCAGAACGTCTTCTGGTGCACCAATTCCATAAAGGACTAGACCGTGATTTACGGCAAGCCTGCGTGTACCGGGGCTTGCCCCCCAAGTTGAGTGTGTGGTACAAGGCAGCCATCGAATTGGACGTCGGTCTCCGAGAATTCCGTATACGGGGTGAAGGGGTTGCAAGTCAAGGAAAACGACCAGCAGAACGCACACAAACACCCAAGGAGACTAGACCGAATGCTGGCTCCGGCTTGGGGGAAAGGATCCAGCGGCCTGCGTTTCGTTGCTTCAGATGTAATCGCCTTGGTCATCGAGCAGCTGACTGTCCTCATCCCATGCCCCGCAACTCGGACCAAAACCCCCCTCCTAGAGCTGTGTTGAGAGGCAGAGGCCGACCAACATCCGAACGGTCCCAAATGACTCGAACATCCTGTATGGAGAGGGATCCCCTGGCTACAGATACTAAGAAAGTGGTGGCGGAAAAATTCCCGATTGTGGCTGGGGATAGTGATGACGACGATGAGGACCAACACGACCCGATGGTGAGCGACCCCATCCGACCTTTTGTGGTACCAGTCGTACTCCGAAACCCACGGGCAACCACTGGACGCCGATATGAGGCATTGATTGACTCAGGGTGTACTCGTTGTTTAATTCGTAGGGCGATAGTTGACGAACTTGGGCTGCGGGTTGTGCGGTTGAGAACCCCTATTACATTTGAACAAATGGATGGTTCATTGCTGGGAGGGGCACCAGTGACTCATATAACAGAAAAGGTGCACCTCGATATTGGGGAGCATACCGAAACTATTCGGTTTATTATAGTGGAGAAAATGTTAGAACCAGTAATTTTAGGATTAGCATGGTTGGACAAGTGGGCTCCTACGATATGGTGGGAAGGGGGTTTTCGCAAACTTCGATTACCGTTGGGACCTCCCCCTACCAAGGAGGAAAAGGAGCCAGCAGGGGGAATAGAAGTAGAGAGCCCACCAGCAGACACGACGTATCCTAATGTGTATAAGGATCTCGCCAGAGTCTTTAGTGAGGAGGAATGTGAGACCCTGCCTCCTCACCGGCCTACGGATTGCAGTATTGAGTTAATACCCGGGGCGAAGCTACCCAAGCCCCGGATGTATTCAATGACACAACCCGAACTAAAAGAATTACGAAAATATATAGACAAGAACTTGGCCCGGGGTTTTATCACACCTAGTCGATCAAAGATGGCTGCCCCTGTCCTGTTTCGTGGGAAGACGCTTATGCGTTGACTTCAGAGGTCTCAATGCGGTGTGTGTGGAGCCCCTCTATCCACTTCCTTTAATGAAGGACCTGTTAGCTGCCCTAGCCACCGGTCGTATCTTTACGAAACTCGACCTACGCGAAGCGTATTATAGGATACGAATCAAACCAGGGGATGAGTGGAAAACAACATTCAATTGTCCCTTGGGAAGCTATCAGTTCCAGGTCATGCCGTTCGGACTACAGGGCGCCCCTGCGGTGTTCATGCAGTTCATCAATGAAGTGCTGCATGAACATCTGTACAGGGGTGTCCTTGTATATTTGGATGACATCTTAATTTACACGCAAACTGAAGAGGAACATATATCTCTGGTCCGACAGGTCTTAGACAAATTATTAGCTGCTAGGCTGTACGTGAAACTATCCAAATGTGAGTTTCACAAAAAGAGGATAGATTATCTAGGCTATAGAATATCAGAGAGCGGGGTAGAGATGGATCCCAGAAAAGTCCAGGCAGTGCTTGAATGGCAGGCCCCTAGAACCAGAAAGCAATTGCAGAGCTTTCTAGGCTTTGCAAACTTCTATCGGCAGTTCATTCCCAGATTTGCTGAAATAGCCCTACCACTAACGGATCTGTTACGGACCAAACCGGCCACGGCTAAACCAAAGCCGGGACAAGCGTTGACGTGGTCGTCAGCGTGTCAAATGGCTTTCAAGCAGTTAAAAACACTCTTTGCTCAAGAACCAGTACTCAAGCATCCAGACCCAACGCAGGCATTCGTAGTCCAGGCAGATGCTAGCGACGTGGCTGTAGGAGCAGTACTCCTACAAAGAACACAGCAGGGAGGGTTACAACCTTGTGCCTATACGTCTAAAAAGTTAACCACGACAGAGCGGGCATGGGCGATCTGGGAAAAAGAGGCATTCGCGGTCCGTTGGGCGTTGATGACATGGCGACATCTCTTGGAGGGGGCGTCTCATCCTTTTGAGGTATGGACGGACCATAAAAACTTAGAAGCCTTACAAACGCCCAGGCGACTATCTCCCAAACAGATAAGGTGGGCACAATATTTTCAGCGTTTCTCTTTCCGGTTGCGGTATGTTCCTGCTGGGAAAAACTTCCTGGCTGATGCGCTGTCCCGGATGCCACAGTATAATAGCAAGCGAGAGGAAGTGATAGAACCTCTAATTGCACCTTCCCAAATCCTATTAAGACTTACAGAAGTAGATGGTCACTTACGTACCGAGTTTAAAACAGCTTTACAACAGGATCAATGGGTAATCCAAAACCCCTCTATGGTTAGCTATAATGATGGAATAGCGTGGAGGGAGAATAGAATATATGTTCCAGAACATTTACGGAACGTAGTGTTATGCAGGTGCCATGATGCCAAGTCAGCAGGCCATTTTGGGTATTTAAAAACTCTACACCTTGTGAGGAGGCAATTCTGGTGGCCACGAATGCGTAAGGACATAGAAACATACGTAAAAGGTTGCACAACCTGTGCAACCGCCAAACCCTGGTCTGGACGACCGTTAGGACTATTACAGACAGTCGCGAATCCTAGCAGGCCTTGGGAAGAGATCGCTATGGATTTCATAGTCGATCTCCCCCCTAGCCATGGCCACACTGTAATTTGGACGGTGGTAGATCTGTTTTCGAAACAGGCCCACTTTGTGCCATGTAAAAGCATACCATCCGCGCGACAATTAACCGAACTCTTTTTACAACATATCTATCGTCTCCATGGAGCACCTAAGAGGATTATATCCGACCGCGGTGTTCAATTCACCTCTAAGTTTTGGAGACGATTTGTCCGTTTAATTGGGTCCTCTCAAGGGTTAAGTTCAGCATTCCACCCGAGCACTAACGGGGCGGCTGAACGGGCCAATGCCATGGTCGAAAGATATATCAGATGCTACGTTTCTTACCAGCAGACGAATTGGTCAGGACTCCTGCCTTTCGCCGAAGTGGCATATAACAACATACCTCACCGCAGTACTGGGTTCTCCCCTTTCCAAGTAATATATGGCCGAGAGTTTTCAGCCATTCCAGAGTTAGATCCCCCTATGACAGACGGTGACACGCCACGCGGTTGGGCCGATAAAATTAGTCATGTATGGCCAAGTGTAAAAACAGCATTACAAAAGGCAGCAGACGAGTACAAAAAATATGCAGACAAGAAAAGAGCTGATCCAAAACCATTCCGGATAGGAGACAAAGTATACTTATCTACGAAATACCTTAAACTCCGACTGCCCAGTAAAAAATTAGGACCTAAATATATAGGACCATTTCCCATAACACAAGTCATCAATCCGGTAACCGTAGCTCTTAAACTTCCCCCTCTGTTCAGTAGGATACATCCCGTATTCCATAGCAGTTTGGTGAAACCGGTGACGATAGAAAGGCCAGGTACCTCAACTACTCCACCGGGTCCCGTGCATACCAACCAATATGAGATAGACCGAATATTGGACTCCAGGGTTCGTAGGGGGATGTTACAATATCTTGTGCGGTGGAAAGGATACCCTGTAACACAGGCCTCGTGGGTGGCAGCACCCGATGTTCACGCTGCCCGATTGATACAACGGTTCCATCGGAAATACCCAGCCAAACCTAATGCAGGATCGTAACAGTGACTAACATCTGTATGCTTTCCATTTATAGGTGAGCTCCTGGTAGGGGGGCCGCCTGTCGAGTCCTGCCGGAGCTCGCCATCAATGGGGTGTGTGGGAGACGAAGGAGTGGAGATAAGCAGCCGCAGAGAACACACAAACAGTTCCTGGATAGCAGCATTCAGGGCAATGATTGATGACGTTGCTGGGCCTCTCCGATTCTGCTGTCCTCGCTGCTCGCAGCTGTTACTGTTAAGGGAGTGGGGGGTGCTTGATTGATAATCACCGGATGTATGTTTAAGGGGCTGAGTTTTTGTTAAATAGCGCTGTGGTGTGATTACACCCAGCGCTGACTTTGAACCAAAACACCGACTTGTACTTTACTTTTGACTGCAAGCTTATCATTGCCAAAGTAAACCCTGATTCTCTGTGTGTTACTGGTGATTATTTCCTATCGCAGTTCTGAACGAACGACAAGCAGAGAACAGTACTTGTAGTTGTTTGATGGCTACTATCTTATTATGATTTGGATCATACCCTGTAGCTAACATGATGTCATCATCTCAGGAGCATCATATCAGCATATCCAGCTGATATCTCCCACCATCTATCCACTTTCTTGATGAGAATTTGGCAAGTCAAGAGACAGCCTTTCAAGGTTGCCCAGTGTTATTGTGACATGTTATAATAACAAAATTATGCAAATTTACCTGTGTTTTTACTTCCTTCCTTCTTATACACCAGTGAATCATGAAGGACCTAGTCTTGTTCTCTACCTGCTAATATCCCTTTTCCTGGGGCTTCTGCCTTTTTTGTTTTTATAATGGCTTCTGAAGGCCATTTTTGTAATGGCTTCCAGGCCATCTCCATGGCTTTCCACAGATGGAAAATTTCACAGCCTAAGAATGATTCCATTTTCAAGTATTCTTTGGGTTCTCAGCCCTCATGTTCTTCAGCATCTGTTTTCAGGGCCTTTGCTGATGGGACCCTTTAGTTGGTTAAATATTTAAAAAGGGGATCCAATTCTCCTAGTTCCTAAGCTGGCTTTATTAATGCCAGTAGATGTTTTATTCTAGTACTGAACCTATGGCACGCGTGCCACTGGTGGTACATGAAGCCATATTGCCTGGCACTCCAGCTTAGCATGCGCACCGACCAGCTGATTTTTGGCCTTCTGGGCCCACCAGAAGTAGGGAAACAAGCTGTTTCCTGCCTCTGGAGGGCCTGATGGGGGAGGTGGGGAGGCCAGTTTTTCTTTCTCACCTGGCTCCAGATCCTCTCTATGCATCTGAGGAGGGCGAAAACAGCCTTTCCCACCCCCTCGGAGGCCCTCCAGAGGCCCGAAACGGCCTGTTTTCCAACTTTTGGTTGGACAGGAAGTGACGCTTTTGGGGACAGAAAAAAAGTCACTTCCTGTCCAACCGAAAGTTGGAAAATGGGCCATTTTGGGCCTCCAAGGGGGTGGGGAAGACTGTTTTCACCCTCCCCAGATACATAGAGAGGATCTGGAGCCAGGTGAGAAAGAAAAACAGGCCTACTGGGCCATCGCATGTCAGGAGCGGAGGGGGGAGGAGGGGTCACACACACATGCACAGGGCGGGTTGCATAGAATTATGGATGTGGGCACGCAAGCACGTGAACCTCCCCCGCCCCCCCCATCCTGGCATGCAATGGCAAAAAGGTTAGCCATCATTGTTCTAGTCGGTTGGTCGTGTTCATAAAAACCCTACCATTCGCTTCCTTACATGTTTTTTATATCCTATAAACTTTTCATACCCAGAAAGATCTTATTGATTGACATGCCTTGACCATAGTGTCACAAAAAGTAATACACTTCCAGAGTTTATTTAACATAGTCTATTGAAAGAAGGTTGAATAAAATTGCAGGAATTTTTGCAACTGGATTCCCCCCCCACCCTTAGAATTTAATTCATCCCCCAAGTTTCTACACTGAAGAATTTTTCAGCCTCTTATTTGTGGCTTCTGAGTGAACTACTGATAAGGCTGTTGTGGTCCCTGATAATAGAAGAAAGTTCAACCATAGAAATGTGAAAAATTCAATTCTAAGCATTTCCTTGCACCTTCCCACATATAAAGATACTTATGTGTTTTCCTGCTAGAAAGTATTTTATCTTCTATACTAGAGATCTGTAGTCTTTCACCAGAATTCAGACTACTAGTTATCCTGGATAGCACATTGAATACAAAAATAACCTTTTCATCTATAATGAAGGAGTTAAAACAGAAATCCACAACCATTTCAGCTAGTAAGAATATTTGGAATTTTGAGAGCATGGCATGTGCAATCAGACAAAATGGGTTCAAGGGAAGTGCTTACTCAAAAGATGCCTGCCATCATCTTATTTACCCAAAGACAAATAGATGAAATTTCTTCTGTCACTCCAAGATGGTTTTTAGTCCTACCATCTCAATGGACTGTTTGTTCATTGGAATAGATGGATACTCTTCCAGGTAAAGGTTAGAATTTTGGCTGTATAGCATTTAAATTTTCTAGGAAAGTATGTGGGACCTAAATGTTATCTTGGAAATAAAAGGCTTTGTTTTACACCAAAATGTTTCTTTAAAAAATTCTGGCTTGTATCAAAACAGATATTCCTGTCCATGGCTATGTTGGTATCCATTGTTGTGGTCTGCCAGCAGCCTGTGGAGCTGGCAGCAGAGTCAGACAGTGAGGAGGCTGGGGAGGAACATGGGCCAGTCCTGGAGTCTGGGGAAGGCCTGGATGAGGGCTCTGTGTCGGAGGCAGAGATGGGGCTAGGGCCATCGGGGAGTTATGTGCAGATTCCGGAGCCTCCAGAGTCGGGCAGCAGAGAGGCAGAGGAACAGGAGGAGCCTGTTCCTAGTGCACGCATGCGCAGAGCTGCCAGAAGGCATGAACTGTTAAAACAAAAGGGACGATTCGGGAGTAAGGCCAGGAGATAATTGGCCCTTCCCATAAGGCTTAAAAGAGGAGCAAAGGCACGTGGGCACTTTGCAGGAAAACAACGTTGTTAATTCTGTTCCCAGACGGCATCTCTGTTTGATTCTGGAATCTGTGTGGCTTTGCCAAGTAGGTCTTTGGCAGTGTCAAGGGAGATAAAAGGTTGGTGATTATCCTGAAGGACTTATCCCGAAGGACTTTTTGTAACTAATTGGGACTCAGCTGTGAATGAACGTAACTCTCACCTGTTACAATAAAATAGGTTTATTTGGGACTAATTGTGTCTTGTAATGACTCAGTAAAGCCGAGGTCACAACATCCACAATGGGAGACTTCATAATTAAAGGGAGAGCATCATCATAATAGGAGTATTATATAATGAATTAGGACTGGTTCATGCAAATTGAAGGTTTACAGTATTAGTTTGATAGCATTTAGAGGCAGATCAAGGAAAGCGAGTCTGGTAAGAAAAGATGAAATTCACACCTACTCCAGGGGGAAAAAAAAGCTACATTTCCAGAACTAATTGACCATGACACTTTGGTAGCACTGAATGCCTCGCAGAGATAGATCAAGATCCTGGCTTCTTTTCATTTGGGCATAATGATCTTGCTGGCATTTTAATGGGAACCAGAAGTGTAAGGTGTGCTCTGTGCTTTTGGTCTGCCTTATGTTCCTCAGTTCAGATGCATGTAGCAACTGGTCTTCTGTTTGGTCTTTTTGAGCATGGAGGAGGTGATCAAACTTGGAGTTTGCTGTGGGAAGGATGGAGGGACAGTTCAAGGCTGCAGGAATCATGCAAAAATGGAGGAAAGAACATATTTAGTTTGCAATCCTACGTGCAATCTCCTGGGAGCAAATTCCATAGCATTTCATGGGAGCTTTCCCCTAAGGAGATTGATATAAAATGAAAACATTTGTTACCCAATTTTCATAATATATCTGCATTGCAACTACAATGCTGTATACAACTTAGAAAAATAAATAAATAAAAGAATCTGGCATTCCAGGATATGATTCTGTCTTTTATCTTTTACAGCAACTTCAACAGTTATCGATAAGAACAACCTTAAATACAGCGGGAATGTGTTTACCCCACGATTTCCAACAACTTCAACTACTACCTCATTGAAGCAACCGATGTGGCTGAGTTTGAATTATCCTCCACCTCCTGTTTTCCCCAATCACTCAAGTTTCCCTCAGTATCAGGTAATAGTGGCACATATGCTTATTGTGGAGTAATTTCTAAGGTTTCTAAGACCAATAAATCTGTCTCTACTGAGCTGGAAGGAAAGAAAGTAGAAGAGGATACAAGGCTACAACATTATTGGCATTCTAGAAGCACAAGGAAATTAAGGATTTTTTTTCAGTAGCAAGATAAGCCATATGTAACCCTTTCTCTAAAATAGCTTGTCCCTTGAAGCACGGATGGCCCTAACTTTCCTGGCCTTCCTGAAATAGGTGAAAACATGGAAGACCCATGGGAATAAATTGTATATAGCAGGACAAACTTATCCAATTCTATAATTATATATTTTTTGGTTATTATCTTATATTTTGGTTAATGTTTTTGATTCACTTTATTTTGAATTTGTGTCCTGCTTTTATTATGTACATTCCATGAGTTGTCTAGAATTCAGTTGATTGTAGGCAGATAAATTTCATTCATAAATAAATAAAGTGGAAAGGTAGATAACTGGCAAGATGTCACAAAACTGGCAATGGCATAGGGTTAGATTTGTAGGATTACCTGATATTTCAGGACTAGACAGACTCTGGTTTATGGTATTTTGATGTCAGTGTCAGCTTTGGAAGGCATATTAGGCCGGAAGCTTCCATGCTGCCACCTTCTCATGTGTGGGAAAGTAGGAGGGGGGGATTTAGTAGAGGGGTTATCTGTAGACATAATAGCATTCTTCTTGTCGGTCAAGGTCAGGCCGATCCTGCATCTGGAGAAGGAGTGGTCGGGGTGCTGTCTCGAGATGGGACGGATGGTGATTGGAGCATGTGATCGACTGAGGAGTGAGGGGATGGTTTTGGGGTTTTTGATTTACTGTGGGAAAACCCGGGCCTCTCAGATTTCCCAGATGTGCCAGTTTACCTATTCTAGTAAATAGAACTTTGAAAAATGCTTGCTTCAAAGTTTTACTTGGAGTTGGGGGGTTTTCTGGAATGCTGACAGAAAATGTTTGTTTAATGGCTTACTGTGAGGGATGGTGCCTATGGAGGGGAAGGCAGTATGATGGACAAAACTGAAGCAGTAGTTTCCCAGGAAGGACGAAACACATTCCAAGGAGGCAGGCAAGACGAGGTAGCACAGCTTGGGTGTGGAGCAGAGACAGAGCAAGAGAGTTAGGATAGCTACTCACAGGGTATATCCATTAGTGAGAGAGTAGCATAAATTTATAGGGATGCGGTGGCTCAGTGGTTAAGATGCTGAGCTTGTCGATCAGAAGGTTGGCAGTTCAACGGTTTGAGTTCCTAGTGCCGCGTAATGGAGTGAGCTCCCGTTACTTGTCCCAGCTTCTGCCAACCTAGCAGTTCGAAAGCAGGTAAAAAATGCAAGTAGAAAACTAGGGACCACCTTTGGTGGGAAGGGAACAGCGTTCCGTGTACCTTTGGCTTTTAGTCATGCCGGCCATATGACCATGGAGACATCTTCAGACAGAGCTGGCTCTTCGGCTTTGAAACGGAGATGAGCACCGCCCCCTAGAGTTGGGAATGACTAGCACATATGTGCGAGGGGAACCTTTATCTTTAGCATAAGTTTAGTTTGGCAAAATGCTAGGGTTTTTTATGTGAGCAAATAAAAAACTGATCTTTGATGGCATTGTTTTATACCATTCTTGGGTGGTAATTAGAGATGATGATGATGATGTCATCAGTGTACAGCATATGCTGCCTTTTACAAGAGAATAGCTTAATTTAGCTGCAATCTAAAACTTTGTTCATACAATAGAAAGCAAATGGAAATGGACCTTCACCAAAAAGAAGCTTGTATCATTTCTTACATGCCTTCAGTAGGTTACAGATTACTTTGCACTAAGTTATGCCCTAGTAACATCAATACTCATGATATTAATTGCAATTATTATGGATACAATTTTCTGCTTCTGGGAGACCAGGCCAGGGATGGAAGAACTGGTTAATTACTGTTCTTCGATAAGATTTCATTAAGGATGGGCTAATTTAAGTCTGGATCCCACTTCAGTCTTCCCAGTTGCACCTGGTTGCTTCAGATATTAAAGAGCCTCAACCCTAAAAAGACTTCCAAAGGAGGACTATTGAAGATGGACACAAGACTAGAGTGATGATAATTGAGGTTGTTGGGAATCAAAAGCAATCCCAATTTTCTTCCACGCCATCAGCCTTGGAAATATTCAAGCACCCCTGCAAATCTCCCAGAATTTTTTCTTCCTTATGCACTTCCTTGGCTGCTGTGAGAACAGGCTACCATACCAGATAGGCCAAGCATCCAATCCAGTAGAGTACTGCTTATGTTAAGGATGAGGGACATTCCAGGACCATTGTGGAGAAACCTCCTGGCTTCAGCATCCTCTGCCTGCATTTACCAGGAATAGGAGACAGGAATTAGTTCAGTTTCTTCTGGGAAAAACACTGCTAATAGGTCAAATACAATTGGAGAAAGCAAAAGGGTCCTTCTCCCATTGTATTTGACCTATAGAAGGGAAGATTATGCATTACTTTATAGGTTAAAGCCAGCCTCTGGCCAACTGCATCTGGTATCAAAAGCTAGGTAGGTTCAAGTATCCTCCAGGAAATTCCAAGAAATCAAAACACAAAACACAGCAATAATAAATCATTTTTATGTTGTCTAAAAAACTGCTTATCTTGTCTGTGAACCAGTGGTGGGTTTCAAAATTTTTTACTACCAGTTCTGTGGGTGTGGCTTGGTGGGTGTGGCATGGCTTGGTGGGTGTGGCTTGGTGGGCATGGCAGGGGAAGGATACTGTAAAAACTCCATTCCCACCCCACTCCAGGGGAAGGTTACTGCAAAATCCCCATTTCCTCCCGATCAGCTGGGACTCAGAAGGCAGAGAATAGATGGGGGCAGGGCCAATCAGAGGTGGTATTTATTGGTTCTCCAAACTACTCAAAATTTCCACTACTGGTTCTCCAGAACTGGTCAGAACCTACTGAAACCCACCTCTGCTGTGAAGGGATGAGGAGTCAGGTCTGTCAGAGGTTCTTGCAAAAATCAAATCCAGAAGCACACGCAGATAAACTGATTCATCAGGATTCATTAACTTCTTTATATACAAGAATATATATATATATATATATATACAATACCAACAGCAGATTCACAGTTTCATTTCATTTCAGATCAGCAGACAAGTTCACCCACACAGCTTCACAGCTCAGAGCTTAACACACACACTGGTTTCAGTTTCGTTTCTCTGCACAGAATCAGAAGCTGCAGACTTAAAACATGCCCTGGCTCCAGTCTGTCTCCGCTCCCAATTGGCTGACTTAATTGCTATGCCTATTCATTGGCTGACCTTGTTACCATGTCTTCCCAGTCATGAATATTCTGACAAAGTCAACATGAGGATATCTTGACTTGCATCTCACCATGAAAAATGCCCTTCCTATGAAGAGGACAGAGTGACACACAAAATGTTTCTGTTTTTTTTTTTTAATGTTATAAATCTACTTCTTGTAGGGATTTCACATTCCCAGTACTCAGATGCCATAGTGTTTGCTCCCATGATAGTTTTTTTTTCCTTCATGAAAAAAAATGATAGTTTTTTTTTTCTTCATTCTGGCCAATGAACTTTTGATTCATTGGCCAGAGTGATTTTTAATTGTTACCTCAGCACTACTGACAGTGAGTTCATCTTTGGAGGTTGTTAGTTTACTTTTGTAGGGCATGAAGACAAAATGATTAAAGATGTCCTTTCTTAAAATGTAACTCTTTTTATACCAAGTCATATTATTTTATTCTTCATTACAGAAAGTACCGTAGTTCTTATTTCTGTGGGTGATTTTGTTATATGGCTGTCTGCAAATTGTTTTTGTTACTGTAGTTGTGGTTGCCTGTATTTTAAATTCATGTCAAAATGAAAGAAAATCCCATAGTTTTCTAAAGCCCTGTAGTGAAAAATCCCCCCACTCCTTCTTGTCTAGGTATTCTTTTAATAAAAAATCTTTCACATTGTCAGCAATGGGAAGGAAATGATTTATAACAGCTCAAGGGCTTGTCTAAATTCCCCCAGACTGAAGATGAGGCTGAGGGTTAGAATTGTTTATGATGCCCCATTGAACTCATGTTCTGCCTCTTTTTCCCTTGACTCATTTTCCAATAGTTAGAAAACTGATTTTAGAGAATTGGGAGGGGGAGGGATTTGAGCTTCAGATTTGCTCTTTGATGTTGGAGTGCTACCTCTCTGTGAGTTTGGAGGAGGGGATTCCAAACTATTCTATAGTTCCTAGGATGGCAGTCTAAATTATTTTGGTTTGATTGGATTGAATTGTTCTAATGTTTGAGAGAGGGATGCGGTGGCTCAGTAACTAAGGTGCTGAGCTTGTCGATCAAAAGGTCGGCAGTTCAGCGGTTTGAATCCCTAGTGTCACGTAACGGGGTGAGCTCCCGTTACTTGTCCCAGCTTCTGCCAACCTAGCACGAAAGCACGTAAAAAGTGCAAGTAGAAAAATAGGGGCCACCTTTGGTGGGAAGGTAACAGCGTTAAATGCGCCTTTGGTGTTGAGTCATGCCGGCCACATGACCACGGAGACATCTTCGGACAACGCTGGCTCTTCGGCTTTGAAATGGAGATGAGCACCGCCCCCTAGAGTCGGGAATGACTAGCACATATGTGGGAGGGGAACCTTTACCTTGGCCTTTAATGTTTGAAGAATCATCTTAATGGCTTCTTCTTCTTTATTTACTCCTTTGTTTATTATACTGCATTTTGGTTAGGAATTTCAGACCATTGCACATTATAAATTGATTTTTCTCTTATTCATTTGGAACAGAGTTTGTATCAGCAAAGGGCACGGATCCCGTACCAGCAAACTTTACATCCTCAACTGGGGTGCTATTCCAGACAGGTACAGTGGAAGTTCTGTAAGTCACCTGTAGCATCAATTGTGGGGACGATTGTAAATCTGAGAAGATCTCTGTGGCTTTGAGTCATTCCATCTCACTCAGCCTCAGTCTTTTAATTGAAGAGGGACGGCGGCAGTAAATTCCTAGAGAGATAAGAAGGCATTCTCTAGTAACAGTCTTAATCAGGGATTGCCAAATACAGACCATGATTGTTTCCAAAGGGGGGAAAAAGGAATCCATGCTACAACCAGTGCTCACCCTGTACTTGGAGTATGCCAAGTACAGGGTACTTGTACTGGTACCCCAAAACTTTAACCTTAGACTGTCTACTGTTGACCTCACCCCATTCCTAAGAGGTCTGTAAGGGGCGTGCATAAGCGCATCAGCGTGCCTACCTACCTGTCCTAATATTCCTTTTTACTTACTCTTTTCATTTATTCAAATTATGTTTATACTTTTACCTGTTATCTTATATATGCTTGACAAATAAACTTATGATTATGATTATGATTATGCCTCATTAGAATACCACCGAGCCACTCCTGTGATGCATACAGCATCTTGGGACAATCAGTTTTAAGCAGTGAGTTATGTACTATAAATGAGGAGGAGGATGGGGTGAAATGCTACCGGTTCGGGCCAGTTTACCCGAATCGATAGTAATAATTGCTACCATTTGCCCGAACTGGTAGTAAAAAAATGCTTAAAAAAAAGATGACAATCAGCTGTGCTGCACGATCATTGGAACTTTTTTAAAAACTTTTTTATCACATTTTTTTACTACCTATTCACCTAAACCGGTAGTAAAAAAAACGCTAAAAAAAACTAAAAAAAAAAAACTGTTCCAACAATCAGCTGTGTGACAATCAGCTGTGCCAGGCAACTTTTTTTTTACTTTTTTAAAAGCATTTTTTTTACTAATAATCAGCTGTGAGACAATCAGCTGTGCCTGATTGTCTGTGAGGTTCCTGCTTGTTGCAGGAGCCATTTTGTGTGAAGTCCAGCTGCTTTTGCATTGTGTGTGAGTCAGTTGTGTAGCTTTTGTGTTATTTTTTTGTAAAGTGCGATAGTTGGTTTTTGAGCTCTCTGTGACTCTGTGAGGTTCCTGCTTGTTGCAGGGACCATTTTGTGTGAAGTCCAGCTGCTTTTCTATGGTGTGTAACAGTTGTGCAGCCACACCCACCCGGTCATATGACCATGAAGCCACGCCCACCTGGTCACATGACCACGAAGCCACACCTGCCTGGTCACATGACCACCAAGCCATGCCCACCCAGTCACATGACCAACAAGCCATGGCCACCAAGCCAAACCCACAGAACCCACAGTAGGGAAATTTTTTGAATTTCACTATTGATGCATAGGGATTTTTTTGATTAAATAAAAAGAAATTGCTACTTTCCTAAGAGATCCAGGTATGAGATAAGCAGGGTCAGACTTGTATAATATTTGGATAGGTGATCACTATCACAAAGTTATACAGGGAACTAGACTGGGAAATCAGAAAATAAAGATTATAATGCCAATCGATGTATGGAGGAATACAACAGTCACCCAATTTGACCTGACCTTTTCCCCTGCCAAAAGGAAATTCTTTTTCAGGTTTTGAATGTGTAGATAGATGGCCTTTCATAAAATGAAATAATTTCATAATCAACCCCAAGACATGAATTTAGGGCTTCTCAAGAAAGATGGGAATAAAATAAATAATTACATTAAGCAAACTATAACTTTTAAAGGCAAAGGATGTAAGATTGTGTCACTTTTACCATTCCTAAAAAGCGCTAACAACTTAGTCTAGATCTCCCAAATATATGAATGAGGGATAATATATGAGCTGCTTAGAAATAGGTATTATTTTCCATAATCAAGACAGATGGGTTGCATATTTCTTGATTAATATATGCAGAAATTGTACAACGGTTTAATTTTTTTTAGTTCATTTTCTTTTTTAAAATGTTTCCATTCATGTGCTCCTGATATATTTTCTAAGGACTAACCTGAGGAAAAGGAGACACAAGTAAAGGCTTGTGGCAGCAGTGAAATAAGTGCTAAGTTACATTTCTCCCTGCATTTGAGAATTCTAAATAATTTAGCATTTATTATGACCGCTTACCTCAAATACATGGCTCTGGGCAGCTTTGTTCCTGAAACAGAAATAAAAACATTCAACCTCAATAATTCGCACATAGATCTTGAGCAACCTGTATATTCCTCACCCCACCTCAAAATTATTTTAATTTGATGAAAGAAATTTTGATTTATAAATGACTTTTAAAGGCAAAACAATTGAAGAAATCATTGAAGTTGGGAAATGTAGGCAGCCAGAGTGGCTTCTGAAAGATGGAGAGACCACCATACCTCCTCCTAGTTCTCTTTAGAACTCGGGGTCCCCAAACTTGGCAGCTTTAAGACTTGTGGACTTCAACTTCCAGAATTCTCCAGCCAGCACAGCACAGCTGGCTGGAGAATTCTGGAAGTTGAAGTCCACAAGTCTTAAAGCTGCCAAGTTTGAAGACCTCTGAAGGTACTTAAGATTGAAGTTATAAAACAGAAGCCTCTTCATAGGGGAAGAAAACTGAAGAACAAGGCAGCTTTCAGCACAGTATCCATATAAAGCTGCAACTTTCATTAAATTGCAAATGGCGAAGGCACAGTTTCATACAGCCTCCCCTTTGCTGCCCCCCCCTCAAAAAGAGAACAGTTTGATGGAGAAGAATAACGCAAAGAAATTGGCAACGTGCATTTGGACTAGATGTAGACTGATTTTGGATCTTCAGTTGATGCACCTGAATCTTTCTATTTCCCTCTTATGCAGGGGTGAGATGTTACTGGTTCGCTCTGGTTCGGGCGAGCTGGTAGTGATAAAAAAAACTATCGTTTCAGTCGAACCGGTAGTTAAAAAAAGCTACGATCTGATGATCAGCTGTGCCGTGCGGTTTAGCTTTGCTAGAAAGCAGGATTTCCTGTTTTCTAGCAAAGCTAAACCACATGGCACAGCTGATCCCCCCCCCTCGCTGTTACTTGTGTGCATGCACAACATGCACCAAAAGGAGGCTTGGGAAGGTAAGCAGAACAGTGAGGGGGGTAATCAGCTGTGCCATGCGGTTTAGCTTCGCTAGAAAGCAGGAAATCCTGCTTTCTAGCAAAGCTAAACCATGCGGCACAGCTGACCGTCAGATCGTAGCTTTTCTTAACTAGTTTTTTAAGTGTGCAGTGTGTGTTTGGTGTGCACTGCACATGCACACACAGTGCACATTTGGTGTGCATGCGTGTGCATGGCGCACATGCTCAGCCAGAGAACCAGTAGCAAACTGGTTCAGATTTCACCACTGCTCTTAGGGCTGTAAAACTGAGAAGTTCCTTCTCAGGCTTAAATCTATTTTCTTCATGTATTCAGTGGTAAAAGAAGCGTAAACTCTCCCAGAAAACATTTTTATTTTATATTCTTTTCACTTGAGAATTCTAATCTTCCCAAAGAGCCTTGAGGACAAAGGGAAAAGAGAAGAGAGTGGACATTCATATTCAAGTCTCTATTGGATGAGGAGATTGGTGGGTCACTTTAGAGTTAACCTTAGGCCATCCTACATTTCAAGGTTGTTTTGATGGGGATGAAATGTATGCTTCCCATACCATGAAATCTATGGTTAGAATGTAAAGGATATCTCTGCCTGTTTCACAAAGTTGCATAGGGTAGGCATCCTCCAGGTTCCCTGTTTGAAATAATGCTACCTAATGAGACCTAGAGGGTGAGTAACTTCTCTCTCCTGCTCACCTAGCAGTTTGGAAGCATGCAAATGCAAGTAGATAAATAGGTACCACTTCAGTGGGAAAATACCAAGGACAGGAAAGGAGCCTCTTGGGCAACGGTGATGTCACTTGGCTAATCCTTTCAACCCGTAAGTGCCTTGGTAGGTGTTTCCAACACAAACGTAGTAATAGCAGTGATTTCTCTGTGGCTACAACTTCCCTTTGGGATGAGTTTCCCCATCTTCAAGGTATGGATAAATGGACCCTATTGGCCTTTCCCAGAATGACCGGTGACCTGTGATGTGTCTGCCAGTTTTCATCCCCAGTTTCACTTGCATGTTGATTATGTTTTGGATGTTGTTGAGGGGTTTTTTTCCCCCTTTTTTTGTTTTTTTCCCCCTTTTATTTGTTTTCTTTCAGGGTAATATTTTAGAGTCATATATTATGAGAGGCAGGGGTGAAATCCAATTTTTTTTCCCTACCGGTTCTGTGGGCGTGGCTTGGTAGGCGTGGCAGGGGAAGGATATTGCAAAATCTCCATTCCCACCCCACTCCGGGGCCAACCAGAGGTGGTATTTGCCAGTTCTCTGAACTATTCAAAATTTCCGCTACCAGTTCTCCAGAACCTGTTAGAACCTGCTGGATTTCACCCCTGATGAGAGGGGTGATTAAATAAATGGATGGATGGATGGATGGATGGATGCTGGGCCAGATCAAATGGGAGTCTTTCTACATTCTTAGACACAGTCATTACATCCTACTTTTTCTTCCTGTTCTACAGGTAACTCCTTACAATCCACAGCAAATCTTCCGCTCACCTTACACTCCTGTCCTCAGCTACATCCCTTTGGTTCAACCTGGTTATTCTTATCAGCAAAGGAATCCAACCAAAGCTTCTAGTAGTGTGCGTGATCCACCAGCAATGGCAGGGGATGGGCCTCAGTATCCATTTTCTGCTTCTTATGGGTAAGCAGCCTATCACACTTCCTCTTTTAATGTCTTGGTGTGCATGTGTGTGTGACAAGAGAGTGTCCTTGATTATCGATTTGTTTTGCTATTATCACTAAACTCCTTTGACAGTTTACAAATTACTTTAACCAAAATAGAGGGAACCTAACTTTGTGGAACATAAGGAAAATTGACACTTGATTAACATACGGTATTAACAAAAAAAAATAACCCCAGATGTTTACAACATAGATAACTCAAAATGGGATTTAAAACAGATTTACCTATTTCTAAATATTATATATAGCCCATCAGTGCTTTTTTGGGGGGGGGGTCCTAGAATTATTCTTAAACTTGTTGCCCCATGTGATATATGCATATAATTTCCCAGCTAGTATGTTGAGCATACCTCTGGACTGGATGGGGGATTTTGGGAGCTGAAGTCTACATAACTGATATCTTTCAAGGTTGAAAAAGGTTACAACTTTCTACCAGCATTTCCCAATTCCCTCTCTCCAGCCATCTCCCCTGTTTGGAATATAATCCAGTAGAACATTCCCAATGTGGCCAATCTTTGACTAGCAGTTCCCCCATCCAATCATTACTCACCATTTGCAGGGTTAGTATGAACATCTCAGTGTCGTTTTGAATAGCATAGGGCAGTGATGGTGAACCTTTGTGGCACTGAGTGCCGAAAAGGGAGCGCACATGCTTATTTGGGTCACAACCCGGAAGAGCAGCTGCCCAGGGTCCATGCACATGCCCGAAAATGAACTTCCGGTCCAGCTACTCTTCTGGGTTTCTGGTGTGCATGTATGTTCGACAATCAGCTGGCTGGCGTGCATGTTCACGCAGGAAAATGGAAGACCAGCTGTTCCAGTTTCCAGCACTGCTGTGCACAAAAAAGGCCAGCTGATCATCGCATGTGCATGCGCGCCAGAAACCCGGAAGAGGAACAGGCGACGCCGTGCATGCCAGGCAACATGGCTCTACATGCCACTTCGGGCATACATGCCATAGGTTCGCCATCACGGGCATAGGGATTGCTACCTTTCACTCAAATTTGAAATTTATTCCGTTTGGGATGGAGAATAGATTCTGAAATTGGAAGAATAGTTGCACATAGATATTTAAACCCTTTCCAAGGGGAGGGAAGCAAGGTTCAGTATTTCTTCCTCTTCAATAAAAGATTTTGGGAGATCACAAAGGGGATTTATAAAGGACAAGGAGGAGTTTTCCTTTCCGATAAATTCGCAGGTACGAAATAATAAGAACTGCAAGAATAGCATTGATGAATTGGCAATTTTTAAAAATGAGAAGCAAAGAAGCCACCTACTTTGCATTGCAAATCCCCTTTCTTTTCCCTTAAAAAGCACTCCAAATAAGAGGAGATTATAAATGGGAAAGTACAGTGGGGGGGGGGAAAGACTAGGGAAAAAGATCAGAGGGGGAAAAAAAGTGTGTATGTGGGGTGGGTGAGGTGGAGAGAAATGACACTGATTCCTATTTCATGCAGAAAATAGCTCGCCCTCTTTATATGGGGTGTTTCTTGGCCCAAGGTCATGTTGGCAATTGATCTAACTAAATAGGGCAAAGAAGAGGTGAGTGTAGACCAGTGGTGAAATCCAATTTTTTTTACTACTGGTTCTGTGGGTGTGGCTTGGTGGGTGTGGTGTGGCTTGGTGGGCGTGGCTTGGTGGGCATGGCAAGAGAAGAATACTGCAAAATCGCCATTCCCACCCCACTCCAGGGGAAGGATACTGCAAAATCGCCATTCCCTCCCCACTCTGGGGCCATCCAGAGGTGGTATTTGCCAGTTCTCCGAACTACTCAAAATTTCCACTAGTGGTTCTCCAGAACCTGTCAGAATCTGCTGGATTTCACCCCTGGTTATTGTGGCCCGTCAGCGGCCTGTGCAGATTGTAGCTGATTCCAACAGCGAGGAGGCTGGTGTGGTGCTGCGCCAGCAGCCTGTGCAGCTGGTGCTCGAGTCAGACTGTGAGGAGGCTGGAGAAGACGTGGTGCCAGAGGCAGGGATTCAGCCAGGACCTTCAGAACCTCCAGAAGCTCCCTTAAGTGAAGAGGACAAAGAGGAGGAGCTTCTTCTCGATGCTGCCAAAAGGAGGAGGTCTTCTCGAGAGTAAGGCTTGGGCTAATTGGCCACTCCCTTAGCCTATTTAAGGAGGAATGCTGCTTGCAGCAAGCTGTAGGGAACAACTTTAGTTCAATCTCCTTCATGTCTGGATTCTCTGCAAAATTATTTCTGGGCTTTCTGCCAATTCTAGTAAGACTGTGATTACCTTATCTTAGAATTCTGGTAGGCTGTTAAGACAGTTTTATTAACAGCCTTTGGTTGATAAAGACTAAGTTATTTAAGTAAAATAAGCTTTGTATAGAGTTTGTGTGTGTTGCGTTCTTTGGGGTCTATAGCTGGGGCAGAACACTGGTGCAGATCCCATAGGAATTGCCTGCTCTTAAACTCGTAATATTGAAGATATGATCTTAACATTATATACAACCCAAAAATGTTGTGAGAAATAGATGTGGCTGTATATCCTATTTATCATTCTGAAACAGCCTTTTAAAACACCCTGGAAGGGCTATTGACCTTACTTTGTTTCTCCATCAATGCCTACCATGGCTAGTGAAGCTTCATTTTTGGGGGGGGGAGTTGGAAAATGTGCAGTCCTTCATATTTTACTTGACTGCAGTTGCTGAATTCTTAAAGCTTTTACAACTTTCACCAATAGTTCCCCCCCCATTCCAACATAATTCCCTATCCAGGAATACCAATTGGTTTTATTTTCTTAAATCTCTCAGTGACTTTCCATTCCTTCTTCTCTTTCCACCAACCTCAGATTGCCTTCTAAAACATGGTTTTTCCCCTCATTCTGATCCAAAACCTGATCTAATTCTCCTAGTAAACCATAATAAGATACTCTTTTTTTAAAAATGTGATATTTACATTCAACTGTTATTTCTCATCACAATAGATATATAAGGCCACTGTGGTTTCTTTAACCAAACATAGCTTAAAAACTGTTGACTTTACACTATGTGTAAAGTACTAATACTAACAATATTATTCGTACCAACAGAGACTATTATTATTACAGGTCGTCATCAAGATATGACTGTAATGGAACCTGCCCATTATCATTGCATATTGTGACAGTTGTTAGGTGAAGCATCTCACCTAACACCACCAACCCGCTCTTCTCAATGAATTGTTAAACCAATGTGTGAGCCATTAACTGGAGCACAGGATGATTCAGGTGGTGGTGGTGGTGGGAGGCCATTGGAGGCTGAGTACAGGCACAGGATCGCCTGTCCTGGTTCTCCCAAAGCCTTCTCCACCCCCTGAGATGCCCCGTGCTCTGTTTTCTGTCCCCTTGAGTCCCCATAGTCTTTTCCCCACTCTCACCAGATCCTCCCACTCCACTAGGCCAAACACCCTCCTCCTCATTTACTATTTGAAGAGCTCCAAGGCCTTCCAGAGTGTTGGAATGAATTGCTTCTTTACAGGGCCAAATGGTGCAATTCCAGAACAGCCACCATTTTGTTCCACCAACAAAATGGCGGCTGTGTTCAGGTCATCAATGTGTGGATTGAGTACAAACGTGAGCCTTTTCACTACCTGAATGAGGTCTGCACAGCATTGCAGAAGCTGCTGAACATTGCAGAGAAAGCTTCTGCAGTGTTGTGCACACTTTGTTAAGACAGGTGCTACAGGGTCTCTGTGAGTTGGGATGGGAAGAGAGAGGCGGGGGTTCTACAGCACTCCTATGGTTGGTCAGAAGGAGGGGTTGCAGCCATCATAACTTTGGGTTATGTAGCTTTTGAAGGATCTGTCATAACTTTGAACAGTTGTTAAATAATAGGTCATACCTCAAGAACTACCTGTAATTTTTATTTACTAGTAATAGTTTTCATTTAATAATATATTAATTTGTATAATAACTTATTATTATTTCATTTTCTATTTTATTTATTAATATTTTATGTACTACTACTGCAATAAGAATGCTATTACTATTAAAAGAGATTATTCAATAAAGATTCACAATGGGGTTTGGGCATACACTAACAATAATTCTTCTAATTATTCAATAAATTATTTAAAATTCATTCTTTTATCCTCAGGTTCACATCTACCACAGCTGCTCCTGTAAGGACAAATCCGTATTTCTCTTCTAATGGAGGTGGTGGCAACAGTTATTAGAACACTTAACATTTTGTTTTATTAGTTTTGTTATTTTCTTGGAAATATGGACACTTTAGAAATATTTTTGAAATTCTTATAATTGAACATTTTGCTCCAAAGTTAAGGAATTAAGATCCAAATCACATGTGTAATTTTAGGGCTAAAAGATAGGCACCCATCCAAAAGAGCAACATTTTATTTAGCAAGAATGGATAAACATTTCAGCACTTTTTAAAAGAAGTATTTTTTTTTTAAAGACAAGATATTTTTAAAGTTTTTTTTTTAAATGACAAATATCTTTCCTGCTTATAAGTTGAAATTTTCTGTAATAAAAGTGGCTGATTAAAAAAACTAAATCAACAAAATGCTGTTGGTAACTTTTGGATAGAACTGTATCCATCTGTTATTTGAAAAACTGAATCAATTCATTGGATATGATTGCATATTGAGCTAAGCAAAAATGCTCCTTATTTCATTTGAGTTTAAAGCACTGCACGAACCATCTGCTATGATTTATAAATCATGGTTCAAGGCTACAAATGAACCCAGCCCATTGTAATATATTCAATAAACTGTGTTGCAATATATGAATTCAATCAATACCTGGTTTTAGACTATGGCTTTTAAAAACGTTTCAGATGATGTGAATTTGTAACATCTAAGAAAACAAACGGCAGCACTAAAGAATTTACTAGCATCCCTCTTCCTCCCATCAAAATGGAGAAAACAATCAGCTTTGCTGAATATGCCTAGGAAAAAAAGAATGTATGTCTGATGAAGCCGAACACCAAAAGGGAGAGCTATGCTTATTTATTTATATTTATTTATTCAAATTTGTTAATAGCTGCCCAACTGCAATAGGTTCTGGATAGCATTCAAGACCCCCCCCCCAAAAAAAAATCCACAAAAAAAGATAAAACATAAAACAGAGAGTAGAACTGGATCCTGGCTTTCTTATTCTCCACAGCTTTGTGTGGGCTCTCCCAACTAAGACCTAGGGCAGGGGTCAGCAACCTGCGGCTCTGGAGCCGCATGTGGCTCTTTCACCCCTCTGCTGCAGCTCCCTGTGACTCAAAATATGCCTCACAACCGCCAATGTGCGACACCTACCGGCACACAATTTATTGAGCTTTTCAACCCCCGGTAGGCCAATCATGGATAAATCCAAGAAAAGAAAAGTTTCAGAAGAGAACAAAACATTTAATTCAACTACATATGCTAGTTTTGTGACCACTCAAGAAATAGGCAGGCACGGGAAGGGTTTTGTGGCTCCCGGTGTTTTCTTTTCTGTGGGAAACGGGTCCAAATGGCTCTTTGAGTGTTTAAGGTTGCAGACCCTTGACCTAGGAGGACCTAGCCCACATTCTGTACAGATGTTTCTGAATATAACGCCAACTACTTGATTGTGCCATTCAGTGTATGCTGTTCTCACCTGCGTCTTACATTCTACCACTATGTGTTGACTGTCTCTGACAATTCCCTGCATAGCTGCCCTTGGGTCCCATCTAGTATGATAGACCCCAATGTCTATGAATCTGTTGCTTAGTGTTTGTTTTTGTTCTTTCAGTCCAGCCCTTTCCACCACTGGTAGATTTCCCACTATCTCTTCAGCTATCTGTTGATGGTACATGCAAGATCTTATCTTGCCATGGCACATTTTCTGCTTGATCTTCCTCCCAAATCTGCTGTTGCCTCAGGCATTCTCTCAGCAATTCATCTTTGGGTGCCATCTTACTACTGTATTCCTGAGTGCTCCAGGTTTCATCCATGACAGTGGCTTTGACTCTCACCAGACCCTGAGTGCCCTCTTTCTGGCTAGTGTACAGTTTCTGGATGTTGGACTTGCATGGAAACTTGTGTACATTGTGAAGAGATTCTGGGACTTCACGTCGGCAGCTTCCCTGTCCTTTTTTGGCCAGCTCACTATTGACAGAGTATCTGATTATGATTATGATTATGAAAAAGTCAATCCTACCCCAAAATGCCCAAGCTCTGTCAATAGAGCCCTGGCCACTAGAACCTCATTGAAGCCAGTGATGAGGGATACTTATCCAAGAAAGCCAAGATTACTAACTAGTTATGCCAACTCCCCTGGCATGCAACTAAGCCCAGGCTTCAGGGACACCAAAGCATCGCTTTACCACATTCCATAATCAATCCTTTTCTTTAAGGTCAGCTCAAGACTTGCACTCCTGAAAGCAAGTAGCAAGTGAAAGAATGTAGAATGTAGAATGTATGTAGAATGTAGAATGTAGAACCTCAAGGTCTTCTAGTCCAGCCTCTTTTTTTTTTTTTAATTTGATTTATATGCCGCCCTTCTCCGGAAACTCAGGGCGGCTTACAATGCGCTAAGCAATAGCCTTCATTCTTTTGTATATTTATACAAAGTCAGCTTATTGCCCCCACAAACTGGGTCCTCATTTAACCTACCTTAGAAAGGATGGAAGGCTGAGTCAACCTTGAGCCTGGTAAGATTTGAACCTGCAGTAATTGCAGGCAGCTGTGTTAATAACAGGGTGCATTAAACCACTGTACTACCAAGGCTCCTTATTGCTCTCATCCTGTTTTCCTATGTATCCTGTAATTCCCTAGTTTATAACTTTTACCCTGTCACTTATTCTGCCCTGTGCTTTGATTTGCCTTGGGGGATGTACAAGGGGGGAGGGCCATCTGTTTTCTCTCAGTTTGGAAGCCTCACAGAAGAAGCGCATGGAAACGACTCCTTATCTCTTTCTCAGGACGACCGTTTCCACAATATCTTCGTACCTGTGGATTGGCTCATTCAACATCAAACTGAGAGGAGGGGTTTCTAACCACTTTATCCTAATGGAATTCCTGCGGGTGGGGGGACTCAGACCCTGCTTTGCATTGTCTTGCATTCACTTCCTTTCAATAAAACTTTTCTTTTGAAATGCTGAAGTTTCGAGAGTCCATGCTTTCTTGAACAGGAAACTTGTCTCATTCATTCTTTGCATACAGTTTTATGTCATCCACATAGAGGAGGTGGCTGATGGTAGTTCAACTCTTGAACATGTATCCCTATCCAGTCTTTGTGATTATCTGACTGAGGGGGAGAGTTCAAGCTGTTCAAGCCTGTGCACAACAGCAGCAAGGACAGTGCATCCCGTTGGTATATGCCACATTTGATTACTTGTGGTTACTTGTGTGACCTGTCTTAAGTTGAAATTCCAGCATTGTCTTCCACAGTCCCATTGAGTTCTTGAGGAAGGTTCTGTTGACTTTGTACAGTGCCAGATTCATATGTATGACATTGAGTCGTAGCTTTTTCTATAATAAATTCAGGCTGTGCTCAGATTGAATTGTCTAGATCTTAAGTCTTGGGGGACTGCTCTATCAAAGCAACTGGTGCCCATTGTTCCCAGTGACTTTCTGAGCTGTGCTCATGTACTAGCCCAGATTTCCTTAGCTTGGTGTCTATGATATCTGATATGATTTTATATACAGTATAATAAAGTGTACATGTGTGCGGGTGTGCAAAATGTCAAGATCTGAAGAAGATCGGTTCTTGTTGGTTACAGCTCAACATGAGTGCTTCACTCACTGAGAAGCTTCCAATAAATTCCATTCAGTTCCTTGGAAAACAATTTGAAATCCACCGACTAAACTCAATAATATTGATATTCCTACAGTGAACAGTAGTATGGCATTCTCTCTGTAGAAACTTATTGGCTTTTGCTCCCTGACTCTGGGAAAATTCTGCACTGGTGCTAACAATGTTTCTCCAGTATTCGTAACACAATTAAAGTAAATGAGATAAAACAATCATGTAGTCAAATTCCATTTCTCTTTCTCTCTTCTCTCTTTTTTTAGCAAGCTGTTGATGACAAACTAGGAGCCCAATTCATTATTGAATTACTTTTACCACAAAGGAGTTCATTAAGTTAGAGTATCCAATAAAAACTATCATCTTTCAATCTGCAGCAAGGCTCTTTTTTACAAAAGAAAAAAAATCACTTAGCAAAAGAAGAACAATTCTTGTTCCTGCGATCCCATCTGCTCTGTTGGCCTGCAGCCCTTTAAATTTACATGATATAGACTTTTTAATACACAAATAGGGAGTTTGTTTCATCTACGGCAGAATTATCTAGATCTGGATCATTCAACTTGTTACCCTCCCGTGCAGTATAACTAAATGGACACTATGGGGTTCTGGAAGTTGTAGACTGATGTATTTTTGTAAAAATTGTATACCAGTTTGGGACAGCCTTATTCAAAGTTTTATCCTATTCTTTTTCTAATTAATCTGTCTTTAACCAGCTCTTTTGTTAAAAAAAAACTATTCTGAAAATAAGTATCTCAAGACGATATTAGAGGGTTAGGGTTTTCTCTTAGAATGCACATTTTAACATGTAGAATACTGAGATATATATTTTAACACATATGACAATACACATTTGGCTAAATGTAAACTATGGTGCTGGAGAAGACTCCTGTGAGTCCCTTGGACTGCAAGGCGATCCAATCGGTCAATCCTAGAGGAGATCAACCCTGACTGCTCTTTAGAAGGCTAGATCCTGAAGATGAAACTCAAATCCTTTGGCTACCTAATGAGAAGGAAGGACTCCCTGGAGAAGAGCCTAATGCTGGGAAAGATTGAGGGCAAAAGAAGAAGGGGACGGCAGAGAACGAGGTGGCTGGATGGAGTCACTGAAGCAGTGATGCCGCGTGAGCTTAAATGGAGCTTAAATGGTAGAGGACAGGAAGGCCTGGAGGAACGTTGCCCAGGGGGTTGCAATGGGTTGGACACGACTTCATAACTAACAACAAAAACTGTTGCAAACTGTGTCACAGTATTTAACAACATATAGTGCAACATATAGTAAAAAGCAGTATTCCAATTTCCTTATATCTTATCCAAGGCATCTACATACCAATGTGTGTCAACCTTGGCAACTTTAAGTTGTGTGGACTTCCAACTCCCAGCAATGCTGGCTGATGAATTCTGGAAGTTGAAATCCACACAGCTTGTATTTGCCAAGGTTGAGAAACACTGCTGTATACAATGAATAGATATTTGAAAACTTCAGGGAACTGTACCTGGATCTAAACATAATATGTCCTATTTGAGTTTGGGCTGCTGAAAACTATGGTTTATATGATGTGAAGGTAGCTGATTAAAGCAGTCACTGTTTATCATATGTAAAGCCAAGCAGGAAACCAACAGGAGTTCATAGTGAATGAATCACATTCAATGCCAGGGGCTGTTTGTTTCAAAGTATTGCTCCCTTGTTGTTAGTTGCAAAGTTATGTTTGACCCATCGCAACCCCATTGACAACTTTCCTCCAGGCCTTCCTGTCCTCTGCCATCCCCCAGAGTCCATTTAAGCTCACGCTGACTGCTTCAGTGACTCCATCCAGCCACCTCATTCCCCCTTAATCACAATTTATTTTTTAAGAATTTTGAAAACTGAAATAGTTCAGTTAAGGCTGAGCCCTTAGTTGAAGTAACCATATCCCTGAATGTCTTCAAAAGTTATGAAAAGTGTATGTCCAATTACCCTTAATATTGACTGACCTCTTTCTGTTCATTCTTTTTCACCAAGATACGATCTGCTCCATGTCCACATATTTCAGTTGTTTAAATTCAGACTTCTTTCCCCCATTCTATAGTATATCCCTGATGGGTATTAGTTATTGTGGGGAAACTTCATCCAATGAAGCCATCTCAGTGTTCAGACTGCTAGTGTCATAATTTTAAGATTTGTTTTGTGTGGTATTTACCACAATGGGGGTGGGGGGGAGTTCATGCTTTCCACAATAATACACTGTAAACAAAGTATCTGGTGCGGTTGTCAAGAATGCTCCCCGCCCCCATATTTCCCTTTTATTTATTATACACTTTCTATACCTACCAGATAAGGAGGAATATTACTGAAAGCAGCAGAGGTGAATCAGACAAATAACTTAATAGAACTGGAGGCACAAAAAGAAAATGGAGATTTGGGACTGAATAAATTGCTTTGAGAGCAATGCTGTCTAACTATAACCTGAATTAGCTTTACAGAATGGAATGACTGGATATTTTTGTACAATTCACAATCTATGTTATTATTATAATCCTCATTTTTAGAAAGCAACAACAATAAAAAGCAGATATAGAATGAGAATCTCTATGGCAACCAGGACTAGCTCAAGATTTTGAAGGATCCTTGGCAATATGCCATCCCACATGCTTTCTTCCTCTTCTTCCTTTCCCCACTGAATAAAGAGTGAGCAATATCAGTAACAGCTCTCCCAACCCATCCTTAGCAAATGGGTAGCAAATACTATTTCTAAGAGCCACTATTGCTGTCACTCAAAGACAGGAGACCAAGTGTCAACATCCAACCATTTTCTATGGTGGCTGTAGATGAAGACCTTGTCGATTGATAACCTGCTTAGATTTTTATTTAATTTATTTATTAATTTTCAAGCATATATAAGATAACAGGTAAAAGTATAAACATAAATTGAATGCATGAAAAGAGTAAGAGTAAAAAGAGTAAAAAGAAAACATTAGGACAGGGACGGTAGGCACGCTGGTGCACTTATGCACGCCCCTTGCAGACTTCTTAGGAATGGGGTGAGGTCAACAGTAGGCAGTCTAAGGTTAAAGTTTTGGGGGTTTGGGGAAGAAACTACAGAGTCAGGTAGTGCATTCCAGGCATTGGCCACTCTGTGGCTGAAGTCATATTTTCTGCAATTGAGTTTGGAGTCGTTCACTTTAAGTTTGTATCTATTATTTGCTTGTGTATTGTTGTGGTTGAAGCTGAAGTAGTCATTGACAGATTGACAGATAGGACATTGTGGCAGATAATTTTATGTACTACACTTAGGTCAGACCGAAGGTGGCATAGTTCTAAGTTGTCTAAGCCCAAAATTTGAAGTCTGGTGGCATAAGGTATTTTATTGCGGGTAGAGGAATGGAGGACTCTTCTCGTAAAATACCTCTGGATTCTCTCAATTGTATTAATGTCCGATATGCAGTGCGGGTTCCAGACAGATGAGCTGTATTCGAGAATTAGTCTAGCAAATGTTTTGTATGCTCTAGTTAGTAGTACAATATTACCAGAGAAGAAGCTATGCAAGATTAGGTTAACAACTCTTAATGCCTCTTTGGCAAGACAGAGCATTTGTTGGTTGAGATTTGAAGTTGCCACTTGTTAGACCAATCTGACACATGGTCAAAGTCTTTTTGTAGGGTAGTTGCATTGTCAATGATGTTGAACAGTTTAACATCATCAGCGAAGAGAACACAGTTGCTTTTAATATGATTACAAAGGTCATTTATGTAAAGTATGAAAGTGTTGGACCTAAAACACTGCCTTGGGGAGCGCTTCCTGTTTTGACCACTTGTTGTCTGTTTGACAGGAAGACAGCTATCCATTTATGTAGGAGTCCAGAAATGCCATAGAAATGCTCATCCAGAGAAAATAAGAGCAGGAGACACAGCTAAAGAAAGAGGAAGCCCACTGCTTCTGCTCAGAAAGAAAAAAAACCAGGACATGTACCAAAAGTTGTGTTCGCATAACATAGTTAACTTATCAGTGAATTAATGTTCTGGGTTCACTTAATATATTGTTTCATATATTGAATTAATGAAGTGGCCTGAGCTCCTGCAACATGCTAAGTCAGAGAGAGAGGGGGGGGAAAGAGAGAGAGAGAGAGAGAGAGAGAGAGAGAGAGAGAGAGAGAATATATATAACATCAGCCAAAATGAGAACCTATTGTGAAAATGCAGCTCTTTAGCATATTATCTGAAGACAACCAGTGAGAACTATCTAAACCTAACAAAATTCCTTAACAATTATTGTTATTTCTGTTGTATGGTATTTCACTTTCAATCCATAAGGCACTGAAATAACACTGTAGCACAGAGAAGAAGGTGGCTTTCTCCATGCACATAGAAATGATTGGATCATCTGAAGATGATCCCTTGTTCAATACCCACATTCAGTGGTGGGATTCAGCCAGTTCGCATCACTTTGGGAGAATTGGTTGTTAACTTTCTGAGCAGTTTGGTGAACTGGTTGTTGGAAGAAATCATTAGGACAGAGAACTGGTTGTTAAATTATTTGAATCCCACCACTGGCCACATTACTTCATTTCTATCTCTGTTTGAAGAAACAGACTTTTTTTTCCAGTATATGAAGGGACACAGAGCAATCCAGGAAACCTGGAGAAACTCCATTTCTATATTCATAGGGGTTGAAGTGTTAGAAGAAATCCCCAAACTGAATTTCCCAAAGAGCAACAGGACAGTTGCTTGAAATGGAGGTAAATTTTATTCAATAGCAAAACAGATAGTTACAATCAAAGTTGGCAACACCTTGAAAAGAAAAGTTGGCTACTTCTATAGGGAAGTCTATCTTTTGTCTCTGGAAACTGAGTAAATTTAGCCCTCCTTCTAGAAATCACACTTCAGGTCTGCTGGAGAGAAAATGTGACTTCCCACCGTACAGAGTTTTGCAGTTGTCAGCTTTTGTAAGTCTCACTTTCTTGAGATGGTGATCTTGAGATAGAATAGAATAGAATTCTTTATTGGCCAAGTGTGATTGGATACACAAAGGATTTGTCTTGGGGCATACGCTCTTAGTGTACATAAAAGAAAAGATACATTCATCAAGAATCATAAGGTACAACACTTAATGATAGTCATAGGGAAACAGTCAATATAAATTGTAAGGATACCAGCAACAAGGTTACAGTCATACAGTCATAAGTGGGGGGAGATGGATAATAGGAATGATGAGAAGATTAATAGTAGTACAGACTTAGTAAATAGTTTGACAGTGTTAAGGGAATTATTTGTTTAGCAGAGTGATGGCATTCGGGAAAAAACTATTCTTGTGTCTAGTTGTTCTAGTGTGCAGGGCTCTATAGCATCATTTTGAGGGTAGAAGTTGAAACAGTTTATGTCCAGGATGCGAGGGGTCTGTAAATATTTTCACAGCCCTCTTTTTGACTTGTGCAGTATACAGGTCCTCAATGGAAGACAGGTTGGTAGCCATTGTTTTTTCTGCACTTCTAATGATCCTCTGAAGTCTGTGTCTGTCTTGTTGGGTTGCAGAACC
This sequence comes from Pantherophis guttatus, assembly GCF_059756535.1. Taxonomy (NCBI): domain Eukaryota; kingdom Metazoa; phylum Chordata; class Lepidosauria; order Squamata; family Colubridae; genus Pantherophis; species Pantherophis guttatus. The sequence goes on along the minus strand of NC_142072.1, from coordinate 22,815,840 downwards.
AAACCAGACAGTTATAGAGGTGCAGATGACAGACTCAATAATTCCTCTGTAGATGGGCTTGAATGGGGAATGCTTATTGCGGGTCTGAGGAATTTTCAGAACTTGACAGGATTTTTTTTTTTTTTAGTTTTTTATTAAGTTGCTGGGATTTGCCACTTCCTTATATGGAAACATGCTTCGGCCATTTCAACTTAGGTTTCAGAATCAGTGGAAGGGCTGAAGTGATGTTTTATATCATTGTTGGAGGTTCACCACCAAGTCAGGGATAGATAGGGTTGGTGGGTGGCATGGAGGATAAAGGGGTGGCATTTCTCCCCCCACAAGAGAAAGGATGGAACAACTTGCCAGGAGAAGTTTCCCCACCTCTGTTAATTTGTATTTATTTATTTATTTATTTATTTATTTATTTATTTATTTATTTATTTATTTATATAAAGAACGTATTAGGTAATATATATAAGTATGGATTGGATACATAAAATAAATACAAATAGAGGAAACATTAGGACAGGGATGGTAGCACTCTGGTGCTCTTATGTACGCCCCTTACAGTCCTCTTAGGAATGGGGTGAGGTCAACAGTAGACAGTCTAAGGTTAAAATTTTGGGGGTTTTGGGGAAGAAACCACAGAGTCAGGTAGTGCATTCCAGGCATTGACCACTCTGTTACTGAAGTCATATTTTCTGCAATCGAGTTTGGAGTGATTTACCTTGAGTTTGTATCTATTATTTGCTTGTGTATTGTGGTTGAAGCTGAAGTAGTCATTGACAGGTAGGACACTGTAGCAGATAATTTTATGAGCTATGCTTAGGTCATACCAAAGGCAGCGTATTTCTAAGTTTTCTAAACCCAGAATTTCAAGTCTGGTGGCATAAGGTATTTTGTTGCGAGCAGAGGAGTAGAGGACTGTTCTTGTGAAATATTTCTGGACACATTCAATTGTATTATTTATTTATTTATTTATTTATTTTTCATATTTGTATACCGTCCTACTCCCGAAGGACTCAGGGCGGTGAACAGCCATAATAAATACAAATACATATAGTTAAAAACTATTAAAAAACAGATTAAGTAATTTGGCTCAAAGATTAAAACATCCAAATTTATCTAAAAGAGGTCTAAACCCGATTTAAAAGCCAATTTAAAAAGGGGGAGTTAGGCCAGACCAGCTTGTTGGAATAGAAATGTTTTCAGGGCTCGGCGGAAAATGCGTAAGTCTTGGATGTTTCGTAACTCCGGGGGAAGCCCGTTCCAGATGGTAGGTGCCCCCACAGAAAAGGCTCTCCGCCTGGGGGCCGTCAGTCGACATTGTTTGGCCAACGGCACCCTGAGGAGTCCCTCTCTATGGGAGCGAACTGGTCGGTGAGAGGCTATTGGTGGCAGGAGGCGGTCTTGTAAGTACCCTGTCCGATATGCAGTGCGGGTTCCAGAGAATTGGTTGAGCAAAGGTTTGGTATGCTTTGGTTAGTAGTGTGATATTACCGGAGAAGAAACTACGAAGATTAGGGTTGATTCTTTCCACCTAGGATGCAAACCTCAAGACCCTCATTTCTGAGGTATCTAATTCTTACCCTCCTAGTTACTCTAAATGCAAAATACAGCCTTCAAGCAAGCCAACTGTGCAAACAATTATCTAGGCAAATTTCTATAAAATACATTCCACTTAAGGCAATATAGGATTGAAAAAGGAGGAGGTTATGCTGGGGGTTGATTGAAATTCTATTAATCATCCAATAGGCTTATTACTCTTGTGATCGTCATGAGATGGCACTGCTAAATCCAGAATGGTTCATTAAATTTACTGGAACGCTAAGAAAAATAGATAGCTTTAATAAGTCCATTCTGCTTATTCTCTGTATTTTTTTTTTTACAAAAACAATATAGAATTAAAAAATAGACTTCATAAAAATAGCATTTCAGAGGGGGCGGGGTGGAATGAAAATGGATGTATTTTAGAGACAGCATCTCTAATAGTCTGAGTCCAACCACCAAATACCCTATTATTCTGAATCTCATTAACCACCACAGAAAGCAATTTTTAAATAGTAAAGATTTAGCAGCTTTTATCTCAGAAGGAAGCAAAAGAAAAGCTTCCAAATTTTACACGGACACTTGGTTCTTTGGTTAAAAATTAGCATAGTCTAATCGTGCTACTTTGCTAAAAGCTGCTGATCTTTTACCATGAAATTTCTACATGTAGCAGCAGATTAGGAATGCTAATTTATGCAAAATGAGTCTGGCAAGGATCTCTCCCATAATATTCATACAGTATTTATTTTTTTAAAATCCTAAATAGGGAATGTAATTTTGAATGCAGTTGAAAGACTGACCAGCAGGGGCATTAAATGAATTCTAAGAGATAACAAGGAAACCATAGAGTGGTTGAATGAATTATGTGTGATTTCAGCACAGAAGATATAAGATACTCATAACAAAACATATTTCCAGGAAGGATTTCAGGCAAATAGTACCAAAACAGTATTACAGAAACTAAGAATAATAATGATCTAAAGTCAAAATGGCATCTGAGCTTGCTTGTGGGACTTAAAACGCAAATGGTAGAACTTAGTGATGAAATCCAAATTTTTTTACTACCAGTTCTGTGGGCGTGGCTTGGTGGGCGTGGTGTGACTTGGTGGGCGTGGCTTTGTGGGCATGGCAGGGGAAGGATACTGCAAAAACTCCATTCCCACCCCACTCCAGGGGAAGGATACTGCAAAATCGCCATTCCCTCCCCACTCCTGGGAGAAGGATATTGCAAAATCTCCATTCCCATCCCACTCTGGGACCAGCCAGAGGTGATATTTGCTGGTTCTCCAAACTACTCAAAATTTCCGCTACCGGTTCTCCGAACTGCTCAAAATTTCTACTACTGGTTCTCCAGAACCTGTCAGAACCTGCTGGATTTCATCCCTGGTAGAACTTCCTACAAAAACATGGAACGTGACTCCAACATCATTCTCTGTATTAAATGTTTAAACAGTGGACAATGGACATTGTTACCATCTAAGAAAAATGTGAAGATAGAAAAAGTCACAGGTTAACTCTCTCAGTTGCTATTCTGGATACATTGAGGAAAAGCATTATTCAAGGAAATTTTATTAAGCATGTAGAAAGTCCCTACTTGCTAAAAAGAACCAACAGGGCATCTATCAAGCTAAGTCCTATCTTGCTTCTCTCAGAATTTGCCCAGAGTGTTAGCAAGTACAGTAAGCATAGAGGGATGTGGCTGACTTAACTTTTTTGGATTAAAATTATTTAAAGGATTTTGACCAAACCTCTGTTGAAGGTTATTGGGGAGGCTTCGAATCTGTGGAATAAATCCATTTTCTTTAGGAAAAGAGTAAAAATAAAAAAATCCCTCAAATGCCAATGTTTTTATACCAATCTCTGGCAACCCTGCTTAGAATGCTACCACCTGTTATGCAGCTTGAAAAGATGAAAAAACATCTAAACAAAATGCTGAAGCGGCAGACTAACTCCTATACGAGGTAAGACTATTATGTGCAGAGCTATTTAACTTAGAAGAAAGCAAATTGGGATAGATAAAATGTGTATAACATGAGGAAAATTGCTGTCCATCTCCTATAATGAAAGACTCAAGTTAAATGGCAAAGATTCAGAAAGAGTAAAGGAAACACTTGTTCACACAGCATATAATTAAAACTATGAAATTTATGACCAAAATGTACAATAATAGTTACAAACTTTGTGGATTTTTAAAAGAAGTTTTATTACTTTTGAGAGAGGGGGAAAATACAGGCAAGGGGATTTGTTAAAAACTGCAATCCTATGTGTTTCAACATAACTCAAAGGATAAGCTATAATATGGCTTCTTTCCTGATGTGTGAATTCTCTCACTGTGGTTTAATACATAATACGTAAAAGAGGCTACTATGGCTTGGTCAACAACCCATGATTTTAAATATTTTAACACAATTATGTGACCATTATCTTTGTGCATAGTGGGGCTAACTTCCAAAATAAATGAGCTAAGGAACCAGTGGAATGATTGAATGCAACGAAATAATGGGAAACCATTTAATGGAAACATTTATTCACAAATAAATGCATTATTTCTTCCCTTCTGGGCCTAAATTACTGTTCCTCACCAGTTCTACTTCATGAGCACATTACCATAAACTTTGGCATCTTACTAATCAGCCCCACAAGTTTGGAGAAATGCATTTATTTGTGTGTTGATAAATCAGAAGTTAGACCGCCTGTCTTTAATTCTTTCTGACTCTCAGTAGTACTTTGCAGATTAACCTCTTAGCACTCATCATGTCTTAATAGACACAGATAATAAGGGTATTGTACTGTTCATAGGCCTCAGGGAGTGAAATCTTGCATATGCCAAGGCGCTATTTATCCATCTCTTTGTAATTACTCTTCTGGGGAGGGAGGGAAAAGAGGCTGTCAATGGAATTGACTGGCTAGGTCCATCTCTGTGATTGAAGCAGAGGAGAAAAAAAACTGCCATTAGGGAATGCCAATAAATAGAGAACAGTGAAAGATTTGCAAGAATGACATCTGACATCTTGATATTAAATTCTAATTCCATCTGCATAGTTGGCTTTTTACGAGCATGCCTGCAAGTTAATTTTCCTGCAATACTTATGCAAAGAAGCTGATCAAAAATTAAGTGTCTCCTTGAATTGATGCTCAGCCTTCACCTCCTAAATACAGATTGTGCCTCCTGAGAAGTCAAGGTATCCTGCAGAGAAAAGCAACAGCAAATCCACAGTGATTTTCAACAGGCGGAACATCAAAATGGCATTTGAGATTGGCTTAGACTGGCACTGTCAGTTTGGTTTCAGCTCCAATTCTACTCCGCAATAAATAAACACCTTACAACCTTGTAGGTGCACTTAGGTTCTGGGAGGAAATAAGAAAGTTAAAGTCTAGGTGCAAAAAGTAATGAAAGGTTCAGGTTGTCCTTGACTTATGACCACAATTGAGCCCAAAATTTCTGTTGCTAAGTGAGAATTTGTTAAGTGGGTTTTGTCCCATTTTACGACCTTTCTTGCCACAGTTGTTAAGTGAATCTGGCTTCCCCATTGACTTTGCTTGTCAGAGGGGCACAAAAGGTGATTCCCAGGGCACTGCAACCGTCATAAATACGAGCCAGGTGCCAAGCCAGCTGAATTTTGATCACATTTATTTATTTATTTATTTATTTATTAAATTTGAGCATGGGATGTTGCAAAACATTGTAATTATAAAAAATAGATGTTACGTCCCCCTTTTCAGTACCATTATAACTTAGAACATCACTAAATGAACTGTTGTAAGTTGAGGAATAGCTGCATTATTATGGCATTGCATAATTGGAATTGGTTCCTCAAGATTTGCCAGATAAGTAAAGATCAGCAAAAGGAACAAACTCCTGTTATATTTATTTATTTATTTATTTATTTATTTATTTTTGAATTTGTATACCGCCCTTCTCCCTGAGGACTCAGGGCGGTGAACAGCCAGATAAAAACACCAGATACAAATATTAAAACACATTTAAAAATATATATAGATTTGGCCCCATTAATTAAAAACGATCAGCAAAACAGAACAATTAATAAAACCCTTAAAAAGAAATTAAGCCAGCCCGGCTTGTTGAAAAAAGAAAGTTTTAAGGGCACGGCGGAAGGCACTGAGGTCATGGATTCTCCTTATCTCAGGGGGCAACTGATTCCAGAGGGTAGGTGCCCCCACAGAGAAGGCCCTCCCCCTGGGGGTCACCAGCCTGCATTGTTTGGCTGATGGCACCCCGAGGAGGCCCTCTCTGTGGGAGCGCACGGGTCGGTGGGAGGTCGTCGGTGGCAGTAGGCGGTCTCGAAGATAGCTAGGCCCTATGCCATGGAGCGCTTTAAAGGTGATAACCAACACCTTGAAGCGCACCCGGAAGACCACTGGGAGCCAGTGCAGTTCACGCAGGAGCGGTGTTACATGGGAGCGCCACGCTGCTCCCGTCACTACCCGCGCTGCTGCGTTCTGGACCAGTTGGAGCCTCCGGGTGCTCCTCAAAGGGAGCCCCATGTAGAGAGCATTGCAGTAATCAAGGCGAGAGGTCACGAGGGCATGAGTGACTGTGCACAAGGAATCCCGATCAAGAAAGGGCCGCAACTGGCGGATCAGGCGAACCTGATAAAAGGTCCCCCTGGTTACAGCCGTCAGATGTTCCTCCAAGGACAGCTGTGTATCCAGGAGGACTCCCAGATTGCGAGCCCTCTCTGTGGGGGCCAAAGACTCGCCCCCAATAGTCAGTGATGGAGTCAACTGACTATATCGGGATGCCGGGAACCACAGCCACTCAGTCTTGGAAGGGTTGAGCCTGAGCCTGTTCCTCCCCATCCAGATCCGTACAGCCTCCAGGCACTGGGACATCACTTCAAGGGCATCGTTGGGGTGGCCTGGGGTGGAAATGTACAGCTGAGTATCATCAGCGTACTGATGGTATCTCACCCCAAAGCCACGGATGATCTCGCCCAGCGGCTTCACATAAATGTTGAACAGGAGGGGCGAGAGGACCGACCCCTGAGGCACTCCACATATAAGAGGCCTCGAGGTCGACCTCTGCCCCCCTGCCAACACGAACTGCGATGTTATAGTAGATAAGTAGTGGGGTAAAAGAAGTTATGGCAAAGGACCTCAGAATGGGAGTGTCTATCCCCAGGAATAAAGCTGCAAGAAATGCATAAGTGGAAAAAAAAAGAGGAGCCAGACAAGAATGGGCTCCTGGGGGTTCGGCAGGGTTTGGGTGATTCTCTAGCCAAGGATTACTGGGGTTTGGCGAACCCCCAAATGCCACTCCAGCTGGGCATGCCCACCCCTCCCCTCCCACCCCTCCCCTCCCAGGAATCTTCACATGGCCCGTTCATCACTCCAGGTAAGTGTGGGGGCCGTGCAGAGGGTCTGGGAGGGCAAAAAACGGGCCAACTACAGGTTCCGGAAGTCCAGAAACGGGCCTGTTTCTGGCCTCTGGAGGGCCTCTGGAGCCTGGGGAAAGCCTCGAGAAAAACCTCCAAAGCCTGGGGAGGGTGAAAAATGCCCCCCCCGCCATAGTGCAGGCGGCCGACTAGGCTACGCCCACCATGGCCATGCCCACCCAGCAAGGGGCAGCGAACCCATTGCTAAAGGATCTGAAGCCCACTCCTGGGGCCAGATGAATACAAACTATCTGCATGCCCCAGATTCATCCTGCTGTTGACCTGGAAAAGAAGAGGATGAAAAAAAGAGAATTTGAAACAAATGGAAGTCTTTTCTGCCTCTGAAACAGGAGAGAGGAAGACTCGAGAGCAAATGGCAGGATAGAAGAGAATGACTTTCTTTCTGCAACATTCTGCTCAACAACTCTCTGCCCAAATGGAGAGAAGAACTTAGGCCACCTGCCTGTTGTGACCCAGGCCCAAGTAAGTAGTAGGAAAATCAGTCAGTGAAAAAACAAATAAACTTTATTCAAACAGCTGAGAATTACTTCATTCCCAGCATCGTTCAACTAAATTAAAGCAAATTCCTCCCAACACAAATTCCTCAGTCCTATCACAAACCTTAGTCCAATTAGGCAAACTGCCAAAGGCCTTTCTTGGCAAACATTCAGAAGTCCCAGATACAAAAATAAATAGACGTAGACGAAGAAGACGAAGCTACCAACGTTGTTTTCCAGCAAAGCCCAAACGCTGTTGCTGGTTTGTTTTAAGCCTTAGGAGAAGGGCCAATCATCTCTTGGCCCTACTCCCGAGTTGTCCTCTTTGCTTGAGCTGCTCTTGCCTTCTGGCAGCTCTTCTCATGCATGCACTAGGAACAGGCTCCTCCTGTTTCTCTGCCTCACTCCTATCAGTCTCTGGAGGCTCTGGAGTCTGCACCTCACTCCCCGATGGCCCTGGCCCCATCTCTGCCTCTGACTCAACCAGGCCTTCCCCAGCCTCCAGGACTGGCCCATGTTCTTCCTCAGCCTCATCACTGTCCGACTCCGCTGCCAGGTCTGCAGGCTGCTGGCGGACCACAACACTGCCAAGGAGAAAAACATCTTGGTTGGCATTCAGTGAATTAAGAAAGCTAGCAACTACTGTGCTCACAGAGGAGAATAAATGTACCAAATGGATGGGGGAGAGGAGAAAAAAAAATCATAGTCAGCAATCGCAATGGCAGAGACTGAAAAACATGGAATATGATGAGTTTTAGTGTCTCAGTTGGAAAGGGATGAATTGCTAGAATTAAAATGTTCTCTGTCTTTAAAACGTACAGTGTTTACTCTGAAGCAGAGAGCTAGACAGGCAACTCTGGAAAGTGGACAACCCTTGGGTGAAAAAAGGGATGCATCTCATTGAGTTCAATTGCTTTGTCTGAAGTTATTCTTATACCTTCTTTCTACCTGAATGGATGTTTGCTTACAACTGGTAGTTAAGCTGTTCGGTATCCACAGGAAAGTTTTTATTATTTTTTTATTGGATTTCTTGGGCAAGAAGCTTGAAATGGTTCCGTTAGGACATCAAACCCAGGGTGGAGGCATTATGCCAGTTCTTGTTTAAAAGGCCAGTAAAATAATAGTCAGTTCTTCACTAGGTAAAGATATTAAATACATGCTGACAATATCTTGTCTAGACTGTTGAACAAGCAACTGATAATCAAGTAAATAATAACGAAAGTCAGTAACTCACAGTAGGGCTGGGAGCTAAACCAATGTTCACAAATGAAGTTCAGTTAGGAGCAGAGGGCAACTAAGCTAAAGTCAAAAGGCTTTAGAGATTATGTTCAGTCCAGGGATGAATCTGGACCAGAAGATCAGAAAATAATGACTTCCAAATCCAAAATTAATAGGGTTATCAGTGCATGTAACATAGATGTCTGTACTGGTAAGATTATCAGCCCTGCTGTCAAGCAAAACCAAGCATTGAATAGTGAGTGCCATACCATGTGCACTAATCAAACAGGTGACAAGAAAGTAGGGGCAGTCAAGCACAACACAGGTTACTGTTGTGGTCTGCCAGCAGCCTGAGGAACTGGCAGCAGAGTCAGACAGCGATGAGGCTGAGGAAGAACAGGGGCCAGTCCTGGAGACTGGGAAAGGCCCGGATGAGAGCTCTGCGTCGGAGGCAGAGATGGGGCCAGGGCCATCGGGGGGTGATGTGTGGACTCCAGAGCCTCCAGAGGCTGACAGTAGAGAGGCAGAGGAACAGGAGGAGCCTGTTCCTAGTGCATGTATGAGAAGAGCTGCCAGAAGGCAGGAGCAGATAAAGCAGAGAGGACGACTCGGGAGTAGGGCCAAGAGATGATTGGCCCCCTTCCATAAGGCTTAAAAGACGAGCAAAAGCTCTTGGCCTCTTTGCCGGAAAACAACCGTTGAGAGAATTGCTTCTTGTTTGGCTGTAGATATTTCTTCTGTTCCTGAACTGTTGCCAAGAAAAGCCTTTGGCAGTTTGCCTAATTATCCCAAGGTCAAAGATAAACTAAAGACTGGTGTTTTAGAGACTTTGCTTTCATTTCATTTAGAATATGCTGAGAATGAGTTAATTCTCAGCTGTTTTAATAAAATCTGTTTGTTTTTTGGAACTGTTTTGCATTTAATATCAACTACGTGGGCCTGGGTCACAACAGTTAAAGGTATGTAGATACAGGGTCAATCAAAATGGACTCAAATGTCTATACACCAATGCACAGAGTATGAGGAATAAACAGGGTGAATTAGAAATTCAAGTAAATGAGGGCAGATATGATATTGTTGCCATTACGGAAACTTGGTGGGATGAAACCCACAGATGGAACATACAGCTAGAGGGATATAAATTATTTAAAAGAAATAGACCAAATAAAAGAAGAGGTGGAGTTGCACTATATATAAGAAATAACTACATCTCTACAGAAATAGAGAACAACTGTGATGAAAATTATCTTGAACGCATTTGGGTCAATATTAAAGGGGGGGGGCGAAATTACATGGCCATGGGTCTATACTATAGGCCACCCAACCAAACAAACAGAGGAAGTAGATGAACTTTTTGCTAGTCAGCTAACTAAAGTATGTAGGAAGCACATCACAATAGTAATGGGGGATTTTAACTACCCTGGGAGCTAACTATAACTGGGAGACAAACTCTGCACCAAGTGGAAGATCCAACAAGTTCCTAACAAACCTAGCAGACAACTTTGTTTCTCAAAAAGTAGAGAAGGGAACAAGGGGATCAGCCATATTGGACTTAATTCTCACTAACAGAGATGAAATGATAGAAGGAACCTTGGGGGCAAGTGATCATGCAATATTGAAATTCAACATTATGCAAACACAAGTAGTAGAACAAAGTCAAATTAGAGTCTTGGACTTTAAGAGAACTAATTTCAATAAACTTGGAGAGAGCTTGAAAAGGATTCCATGGATGAGAATCCTCAAGGGGAAAACAACTCAAGAAGCCTGGGAAATTTTGAAAAGTGAGATTATAAAAGCCCAGCCTAACACAATACCAATGAAGAAGAAAAATAATAGCTCTCAAAAGAAACAAGCATGGCTGCATAAAGAACCCTCTGACAAATTGAAAGACAAAAAGGACAAGTATAAAAAGTGGAAAGAGGGGCAAATAACTAAGGCAGAATATCAGCAAATAGCCCAAGCTTTGTAAAGATGAAGTGAGGAAAGCTAACGCTCACAATGAACAAAGGCTTGTGACAAAAATAAAAAATAACAAAAAAAGCTTCTTCCAACATGTTAAAAACAAGAAAAAAGTCAAGGAAACAATTGCCCCATTGCTGGGAGAAAGTGGTAAGAACAACAGGGAGACAACAACAGGGAGAAAGCAAAACTACTTAACTCATTTTTTGCATCTGTCTTTACACAAAAGAGCCTTGATAGTACAGTGGTCTACGCACCCTGTTATTAACACAGCTGCCTGCAATTTACTGCTGGTTCGAATCTCTCCAAGGCTCAAGGTTGACTCAGCCTTCCATCCTTTCTAAGGTAGGTGAAATGAGGACCCAGTTTGTGGGGGCAATAAGCTGACTTTGTATAAATATACAAAAGTATGAAGGCTATTGCTTAACGCATTGTAAGCCGCCCTGAGTCTCCGGAGAAGGGCGGCATATAAATCAAATAAAAAAAAAAAAAAAGGAAAAAAACAGTCCAACCTATCAAAAACAGCACACACACACACACACACAAAAAAACAGATTAGGAACACAAGGTAAAATAGGGAAGAAAATGGTAAGTGAATACCTGCCTACTCTAGACGAATCACCAGGACCGGAAGGATTACATCCCAAGGTTCTGAAGGAACTGGCAGACGAGATCTCAGAAACACTGAACTATATCTTTCAAAGATCCTGGAGCACAGGGGAATTGCCAGAGGACTGGAAAAGAGCTGATGTAGTTCCCTTCTTCAAAAAAAAAAAAAAAAAACAGATCTACGAAACTACAGGCCTATCAGCCTGACCTCAGGGAAGATTCTTGAAAAGATAATCAAGCAACAAATCAGCAAATACCTAGAAGCAAACAAAGTAATAACCAAAAGTTATAACCAAAAGGCCAACATGGGTTTGTCAAAAACAGATCATGCCAGACTAATCTTATTGTATTCTTTGACAAAGTGACAAAATTAGTGGACCAGAGGAATGCTGTCAATATAATTTACTTGGACTTCAGTAAAGCATTTGATAAAGTAGACCATAACCTACTACCAGATAAAGTAGAAAAATGTGGGTTAGACAGCATCACCACCAGATGGATTCGTAACTGGCTGACCAACCGCACTCAATGGAACTGCATCTACATGGAGGGAAGTATGCAATGGAGTACCCCAAGGCTCTGTTTTAGGCCCAATACTCTTCAACATCTTCATCAATGACTTGGACGAGGGGATAGATGGGGAACTCATCAAATTTGCAGATGACACCAAGCTGGCAGGAACAGCCAACACTCCAGAAGATAGGCTCAAGATACAGAAGGATCTTGACAGACTTGAACATATCTAACAAATATCTAAAAATATCTAACAAAATGAAATTCAACAGTGAAAAAAGTGAGGTTCTACATTTAGGCAAGAAAAACAAAATGCACAGATTCTGCATATGTGGTACCTTGCTCAATAGTAGTAACTGTGAGAGGGATCTTGGAGTCCTAGTGGACAACCATTTAGATATGAGCCAGCCGTGTGCAGCAGCTGCCAAAAAAGCCAACACAGTTCTAGGCTGCATAAACAGAGGGATAGAATCAAGATCACGTGACGTGTTAATACCACGTGAAGTAAGCAACTGAAGATCCACCTAAAGTAGAGGTCTGCAACTTTAAACAGTCCAAGAGCCATTTGGACCCATTTCCCACAGAAAAGAAAACACCAGGAGTCACAATACCTGGCTGGGCATGGCCAACTTGATGTCACTCACTCCCAGTCAGATGACCCCCTAGTCACACTTACCCAGCTGGTCATTAGGGCAGAGAACCAGTTGTTAAAAAACACCGAGAGCCACAAAACCCTTTTGACATTTCTCTCTCTCCAGCTCTCTCTCTCTGTATCTCCATCTCTCTCTCTATGTCTCTCTCCCTCCCTCTCCCTCCCCCTTTCTCTCCCATCTCTCTCTGTATCCCTCCCTCTGTATCTCTCCCTCTCTGTGTCTCTTTATGTCTCTCTCTCTCTCTCCCCCCCCACTCTATCTCTCTCTGTGTGTCTCTCTCCCCCTCTGTGTATCTCTTTCTCTCTCTCTCTCCCCCTCCCTCTCTAGCTCCCCCCTCTCTCCCCTCTCTCTGTATATCTCTCTGTTTCTCTCTCTGTGTGTCTCTCTCTCTCCTCCTCCCCTCTCTCTCCTCCTCTCTCCCTCTCTATACCCCCCTCTCTCACCCCCTCTCACACTCTCGCCCCCTCTCTCCCCCCCTTTGATTCTGATGAGGTGTCAGGCAGGCTATGAGGCACTCTCACACTCTCGGAGGCTAGGGCTGCCTTGAGCACAAATGTGGCGCAAAGGCAAGTACAGGGCCACTTTGCTCCTGCACTAAGCTCTGGTGACCCTCCCCCTCCTCCCCCTCCTCCCCCTCCTCCCCCTCCCTCTCCTCTCATGACTCCCTGGCTGACTGTGGTGGGGACTGGAGGGCGCATATGAGTGGGGAGATCCTCCTCAAGCAAGCGGCCAGATTTGGCCAAAGCACAGTGGGCTGACCGGCTGGCGAGCATCTTTGGCAAGGGTGCTCTGGGCCTGACCTCCAGGGTGGGCATACGAGGTTTGGTAGGGCCAGCCCCCTTTTTCTGCTGCCCTGAGCTTCTTAAAGCCATGGCTGGGCACTGTGGGCCCATCCCCCTTTCCCATTCCCACCCCACCAGCCCTATATGTTAGTGAGGCTGGCATCAGTCACAGCTGGGTCGGGCCAGTGTCTCGGGGTGGAGAGCAGGTTGTGCATCTCCCCAAGCAACCAAGGCACGCCCAGCACCAAGGGATGGAAGAAGCTCCAGAAGAGATGAGGCACCATAGAATCATCTCCAGCCACCTCCATCCCCTGCCGTCGCCCTTACCTTCTCAGGCGAGGAGTGACTGGTAGGGGATGGTGAGGGGCGGGGCCAGCCAGTGGTGGGTTCAGCCAACAGGGAGCCACAGCAGAGGACCCAAAGAGCCGCATGCAGCTCTGGAGCTGCGGGTTGCCAACACCCGACTAAAGCTTCACTACATGCCAGGAAGAAGATTACTAAAGACTGCAAAAGATTACTAAAACTTAGTCCTAAGGAGAGTTTTACTGAGGAGTCTTGCATTTGCTCTGTAAATAACCACCGGAGACCAAGGCACAAGGCAGAATGCAACTTACAAAGAAATTAATTATTAAAACAGAAAAGCTATGGACAATTATAATGAAGCAGGGCTACCATCCACTGAGATGTTTATGCAGAACTTCTATTACATGCATATTTATCCCACGATATGCCCTGAATGCTTTTCTGTTTTGCTCTTTTCATTCTATTTTGTTCTTTTTGCTGCTATTCTTCATAACCACATATTGTTTATTTTTCTTTCAGTTTGAGATTTTTTTGTATGCAATTAAAGGGACAAAAAGTATTTCAATGTAATTAGAACTCTTAACTTTTCAGCAGAACAGCATCCTCTGAAAGTCTCAGGTCCTGCTAATAACAAAAGTAACATCTGTCTCCACTGTTCAGTGACATTTACAGGAGTCACAACTTTGCCTTTGCTTGTTATCTGGACAAAGATCTACTGTGTTTCCCTGAAAATAAGACCCTGTCTTATATTTTTTTAACCCTGAAGTAAGTGCTTGGCCTTATTTTTGGGGAGGTCTTATTATTTTGGGGTGCACGGAGCAAGATGGGGCTCCTCTTGACATCGTACCTGATTTCTAGCTCTGTCTCCTTAACCCTAACCAAAGGAAATGGTGGGGACCGGCTACGCATGTGTTTAAGTATTTTCGGGGAGGGCTTATTTTTGAGGAGGGCTTATTTTTGGGGAGGACTTATTTTAGCGCATACACTCAAAAGCCTGATTGGGCTTATTATCAGGGGATGTCTTATTTTTGGGGAAACAGGGTATAAAAATGCAGAAATTCTGCTCTATTGTATAAAGATTTCCTAGGTATAAAATAATCCAGACAACAGCACCAGCTTCAACAGATATTACATGAGTTCCCTTCAAGCTGTTTTTAAGTAGATCTGGTGTTTTTAAGATTATTGGCAAATAAAACTATTCAACTTTGCTTAGTCAAAGAGGCAGTTAGGCAAACTGATGGAAATCTTCTAGATCCATCAGAAAATAGGTGTCCATGATTAACTGTGCACCAGCTTTATTGGAGATTTAAAAGATTTATAACGTAAGTAATTAATCAAACTCCAGAAGACAAGTATTTCTTTAAAGAGGTATTCATTTCTTTGGGGGAGCAGATGGTAAATGCCTCTTCTAAGATACTCAGAGAAACATCCCTCTCCTCCTTTAGATACATTGCTGTACTTAAGCTTTGCTTGCATCACATGCGAATTATAGTTTATTGGATTAATCCAATTGCCTAGATTTGAACAACACTTACTCAGAAAGTAATCACAGGGGATGAGTTCACAGAATACATGGAGCCGTAGTGTAGCTAACCATATTTTAGCTGAGCCACATTTTAAAAATGTGTTTATTTATTTTAGATTCAGATTCAGATTCACAGAGTTGGAAGGGACCTTATAGGTCATCTAGTCCAACCCTCTGCCCAAGCAGGAGACCCTACACCATTTCTGACAAATGGCAGTCCAATCTTTTCTTGAAAGTCTCAAGTGATGAAGCTCCCACAACTTCCGAAGGCAACTTCTGTTCCATGGGTTGATTGTTCTCACTGTCAGAAAGTTCCTCCTCATTTCTAAGTTGAATCTCTCCTTGGTCAGTTTCCATCCATTATTCCTTGTCTGGCCTTCAGGTGATTTGGAAAACAGCTTGACCCCCTCCTCTCTGTGGCAGCCCCTCAAGTATTGGAAGACGGTTATCATGTCTCCCCTGGTCCTTCTCTTCACTAGACCAGCCATGCCCAATTCCTGTAACCGTTCTTCATATGTTTTAGTCTCCAGTCCCCTAATCATCCTGGTTGCTCTCCTTTGCACTTTTTCTAGAGTCTCAACATCTTTTTTATAGTGTGGTGACCAAAACTAGATGCAGTATCCTAGGTGTGGTCTTACTAAGGCTTTATAGAGTGGTATTAGTACCTCACTTGGTCTTGATTGTATCCCTCTGTTACTGCAATTTAGGATTTCATTGGCTTTTTTAGCTGCCACTGCACACTGCTGGCTCATATTTAGCTTTTAAAAGATTTGTACATTTGCCCATCTTGAACTCTAGGTGGCTCACAAAATAAAACCGTAAAAATCTGTAAAAACTTAAAAAAACAGACTCTTCAATCAACTTCCCAGGGCACCTCAACAACTCTTTGGGTTCCACCACTCTACCCCGATGCCTAGATAAAAAGCCAGGTTTTAATAGTCTTTCAGAAGTTAGTGCTCTCTGTGCTCTAGGAAGATGGAGAGCCAGCCAGATTGCTGCTGGGAGTGTATCCATAAGATAGAGGCAGCCACAGAAAAGGCACACTTTCTGTATCCCATTAGATGCCAATATTTCAGTGAAGTATGGTGTGTGCCCAGTGGTGAAATCCAATTTTTTTTTTTACTACCGGTTCTGTGGGCATGGCTTGGTGGGCATGTTGTGGCTTGGTGGGCGTGGCTTGGTGGGCATGGCAGGGGAAGGATACTGCAAAATATCAATGAGCCTTGGTGGTGCAGTGGACTAAGTGCTGTTAAGTAGCACTTAGCTGCCAGCTGCCTGCAATTACTGCAAGTTTAAATCTCACCAGGCTCAAGGTTGACTCAGCCTTCCATCCTTCCGAGGTAGGTAAAATGAGGACCCGGATTGTGGGGGCAATAAGCTGACTTTGTATAAAAAAGAAGACCGCTTAGGGAGGGCCAAAAGCCCTACTAAGCAGGTATATACAAAAGTATGAAGGCTATTGCTTAACACATTGTAAGCCGCCCTGAGTCTCTGGAGAAGACTCAGAGTCTCTAAATCAAATAAATAAATAAATAAATAAATAAATAAATAAATAAATAAATAAATAAATAAATAAATAAATAAATAAATAAATAAATAAATAAAATATCCATTCCCTCCCCACTCCTGGGGGAAGGATATTACAAAATCTCCATTCCCACCTCACTCTGGGGCCAGCCAGAGGTGGTATTTGCCGATTCTCCAAACTACTCAAAATTTCCGCTACCAGTTCTCCAGAACCTGTCAGAACCTGCTGGATTTCACCCCTGCGTGTGCCCATCCTTAAATTGCACCCAGAGGAAACTGGAAGCCAGTGCATCTTGAACAACAGGGATGTAACATGGATGAACCTGGTTGCCGAGTTTTAAAAGTCTAGATCCAAAATCCTATTTTATTTTTGCTGAAGTGGTTTTTCACGTATTCAGCAAATATGATTTCCATTATAATTATGAGATAGAAAAAAAAATCTGGCCCGATGTCAGAGAAAGTTAGGATCGTAGGGAGAGTAGTCTAATGTCTACAGCAAGGACAAAACTGAAGTCTTTAAATGACAAATGAGTTCAAGGAACAGTCAATAGTGAAGTCAATAGATGATTTCAAGTACACAATCAGAAGTTCACGGTATGATCAAAGAGGTCCAGAACAAAGGCTCCAGCTAAAAACAGCCTTAGGAATAAGCAGCAAGCTTCTTATATCTGCCAAGCTAAGTATTTCTCCCAGAGCTGTTTGATTAGTTTTTTTCAGGAAGTTCAACTTCTGCAATATTTTAATTTCAAACACTCACTGAACCTTAGTCCTGGCAATCTTAGCCTTCTGGGTTATTTAAGACATGGAGAAGTAGACAAAGATGCCAATAGCTCTTCTTTATGATCAGTCTCTGGTATAGTTCTCCCACCCAGTTCCCAGATGCTTCTAATTCCTCCATCTTCCAAGGGTGCTGTCCTTGGGAGACAATCCTCATATATATGAGAATATGGGATGAATTGATCAAGCAATGTTTTATTTTGTTATATAGTGCCATTGTCCAATGACATACTTTCCCATCTGATGTGTTGTAGCACAGTGTCATTTCCTGAATATATGCCTGGGTGTGAGAGATTGTATTCAAGTTCATTGAGATGATACCACCTGGTAACAATTGGTCTAGCTCAGGGGTCAGCAATCTTAAACAGTCAAAGAGCCACAAAGGTCCTAACCAGAAGCCCCCCATTCAATTCTGGAGCTGACCAGAAGTCCGGTTCTCCCACCATAGAGTCTCCTTCTAGTGCAGTGTCCTTTTTCCTCTATCTGTCCTAACCGAAAGCCCTATCAATTGTGGAGCCAACCGGCAACAGGAAGCCTCAGCAGAGGGATGAAAGAGCCACATGAGGCTCCAGAGCCACAGTTGCTGACCCTGGTCTAGCTGGATGACCTATCTGCAGTCCATGATTCTGAATTTTGATTCCTCCTCGTAAATATTCATTCCCCCTCTTATATAATCCCTTTACAACAAGGCAGAGATTTTCTCCTTTCAATATCATCATCATCATCATCATCATCATCATCATCATCATCATCATCATCTCTTTAGTAGCTGCCTAAAACCAAAACCAGTTCTTTCCAAGCAAGAGGCTGACACTCCTTTTAGCAAGATGTATTGAAATGAAAAAGATGGGGTTATAAAAGCTATATATCATGTAGAACTAATCCATTTCCTAATAGGTTTTTGCAGTGTCCAACAAACTTTCTGCATTCAGTTTTGGCCACCACAATGTAAAAAAGATGTTGAGACTCTAGAAAGAGTGCAGAGAAGAGCAACAAAGATGATTAGGGGACTGGAGGCTAAAACATATAAAAAATGGTTGCAGGAACTGGGTATGTCTAGTTTGATGAAAAGCTGAACCAGGGGTGACATGAAAGCAGTGTTCCAATATCTCAGGGGTTGCCACAAAGAAGAGGGAGTCAAACTATTCTCCAAAGCACCTGAGGGTAGGACAAGAAGCAATGGGTGGAAACTGATCAAGAAGAGAAACAAACTAGAACTAAGAAAAAAATTCCCGACAGAACAATTAATCAATGGAATGACTTGCCTCCAGAAGTTGTGAATGTTCCAACACTGGAAGTTTTAAAGAAGAGATTGGTCTGAAGTGGTGTAAGGTTTCCTGCCTAAGCAGGGGGCTGGACTAGAAGACCTCCAAGATCCCTTCCAACTCTGTTATTCTACTCTATTTCTGTGATCAAAGAAGGAAGTGGCTTTTCATTGTTTGCTTTTTACTACTATTTGCTCCCAAAGAGAAAAGAAGACCTCTTCTAAGAAATGCTTGCCTTCTGGCTTCAGTAATTATTGTTTCATTATCAATTATTTAAAACTAAATATGGCTGCTCTCCATTAGTCATGGACATCTTTGTTCTAATGGATCTTTTCCCTAGAGAAGGGAGATGTTTGCAGCTAGCCTCCTAACTGCCTCCTGAATCTTTTTCAGCATGGGAACCAATTGACACAGAAATACTAACAAACATGTGGATCATAATTTCTGTGCCCTTGCACACTTAATGTTTGTAGGATTTGTAGTACACCATACTTCAGAGGCTTTGTGTGGTAAGGTATGCAAACTTTCAGCACCTCAGAAATTTCTCACCCCTTCTTTTGTGTTTTGTCTGTTTTATTTTTCAGGATGTAGTTTTTTCTGCAGGGAGGGGGGACGCCTGTCAGCCTTGGAAGCCATATTAGGCCAGAAGCTTCTATGCTGCCACCTTCTCATGCGTGGGAAAGTAGGAGGGGGGATTTAGTACAGGGGTTGTTGGTAGACATAATAGCATTCTTCCTGTCGGTCAAGGTCAGGGTGATCCGGCATCTGGAGAAGGAGTGGTCGGAGTGCTGAGTCGAGATGGGACGGACATTGATTGGAGCATGTGATCGACTGAGGAGTGAGGGGATGGTTTGGGGGGTTTTGATTTACTGAGGGAAAACCCGGACCTCTCAGATTCGGGTTTTCCCAGATGTGCCAGTTTATCTATTCTAGTAAAGAGAACTTTGGAAAATGCTTACTTCAGAGTCTTTACTTGGAGTTGGGGGTTTTCTGGAACGCTGACATCACGTGATCCCAACAAGGGATTTTAATCTCTACTTTCTGAAATGTGGACAACCTTATTCATTCTCTGTGGGTGGCCATCAAGTTGTTGCTATCTACTTCCCCACCTGCTCAAAAGTACATAATACACTTCATTTTAATTCAATATTCTTATCCCCCCCAATCCATAACATGTGTTAGATGATTAAAGAATGCTGCTGAAATGAAAGGAGTGAAGGATGACCTGGTTCTTAAATGATGGAGGCACCATGGTGATGTGTCCGTGTCTGGCAGTGACATATTGAAAGATGCAGGTGCTCCTCTTAAAGCAGCAGATGGCATTACTCAGTCAGCTCCTGTAAAATGGAAAGGAAACATGACTAGCAATAGCACTTACTAGAATCGGAAGTTCTCCCCCAATCAATTTGAATCTTGGAAGAATAAAGACAGGCAAAAGGATTTTTTTTAACACAATATGTAATTCAACTTTGGAATTTGCTTTGGAAGTTTTGGGGATCAGTGACTATTAGCCTTGATGGCAATGGGGCTGTCTCTGAAGGACATCTGCTGGGAGATTAATGGGCTTCTTTGTGTGGTTGGTTGAGTTCTTTTTCATCCTTTCTTCGCTCTATGCTTTGCTCTTACTGAATTTTGAACTAACTCAATTTTGACTAAATTTATGAATTTTCAATTAACTAAAATGTGTTGACATATCCCCATGGGTGACTCTCAAGTCTGCATATGATGATGGTGATGATTAGAGGTGGGTTTCAGCAGGTTCTGACCAGTTCTGGAGAACCAGTAGCAGAAATTTTGAGTAGTTCGGAGAACTGGTAGCGGAAATTTTGAGTAGTTCGGAGAACCGGTAAATACCACCTCTGACTGGCCCCTCCCCATCTATTCTGTGCCTCCCGAGTCCCAGCTGCAGTAACCTTCCCCTGGAGTGGGGAGGGAATGGAGATTTTATAGTATCCTTCCCCTGCCACGCTCACCAAGCCATGCCCACGAAGCCATGCCACACCCACTAAGTCACACCCACAGAACTGGTAGTAAAAATTTTTGAAACCCAACACTAGTGGTGATGATGATGATGATGATATTGATTCAGTTGTGTTTGATTCTTGATGATTCTATGAGCCAGGTCTCTCCACATCTTCAATCTTGCCCTACTTCACTGATTTTTTTCTATGCTCTAGTTGGTGTCAGCGTTGATATCTTCAATTACACCTCCAAATTCCAAATGTTGTGGAGATTTCCCTCTATCATTTGAAGTGCATCTCTCAGCCCATCTAATTTTTAGAAAAACGATGGTGCTATTCACAAAATTTGATTTCCAGAATGTTTTCTACCCGGGGTCAAGGTATTATGAAGGCAGATGGACAGTCTGCTAGATCATGTCCCCCGCCCTTCCACCAGCAATTACTGAGAAACGTGGAGCTGTTCTATAGCTTTTTTAAGCAACAGCAACTGAGGCTGTTTTTCATGAATGACAAAATATTTAATGGGGAAATGCATAAATGTGTCTGCAATTATTTTTAGACACCACGATAGCAAACAGCCTGCTGAAAGCTAAGAATGGATGAATCAGTCCTCTTTGTGTGTCAAATTGTAGATTTCCACTAATATAAAATTTGACATGGGTACATTTTTGCAAACTAGCTTAGCTGTGTGCATTTTCTGCACAAATATATTCATGTTTGTATGCGTTATTTTCATATCATATGGGTTTCATTGTTCCAAACAGCAAGGAGTCTGAGAAGATTTGGCAGCATATAAATCAAACACACACACACACACAAATAAACAAACAAGTAATCTCACAAATTTTCTGCTATCTTCAAGAAAGGATAAAAGCCTCTCCACAAAGTCCTTCTGAGTAATAATCATAATATCAGTTCTTTTGTTGTTTTTTATTGTTTTTATTTTATTTTAGGACAAAATTGCATGTATTTATTCGCCTTGTTAGTACACTGAGTGCTTCTATACCACAGACAAATTCCTCGTGTGTCTAATCACACTTGGCCAATAAAGTATTCAATTCAACTCAATTAAGATTAAGAATTAATCTTAATTAATTAAGAATTAAGAAGGGGTCAATGTGAAGTTTCCGAAAGATGCCCTAATATGCATATGCACCAAGACAAATTCCTTGTGTGTCCAATCACACTTGGCCAATAAAGAATTCTATTCTATTCTATTCTTTGTTGATGAAGGATGGTCTCTGTAAGCTGTGTCACCACAGGTGCAACACCTATTTACAGGCAATTTCTAAACTCTGCTGTTCTTCCTTTCCAATGCCTTTCTCTTAACAACAGACTTCGATGGGACAGCTTGTCAAATAGAGCAAAGGTAAGTAGTTTGGCCCCTTTCCATTATTTTTGTGCTCTTCTCCTTTCATTAGCCTTTCTTACCGTGGCTGTTGCGAATTGAAGTTAGGCTAAATACACCCAGTTCCCTTAGCCATTCAACACATGAATGAACATGTATTTCTATCACAAACAAAAACATAATGAGAAGGCTTCTTTTGCATATCGGCTGAATGCAGCCCAACCAACAATTCAATAAGTAGTGCAATGCAAGAATGTGACTTAACACAGGCTTTGCGCTGAGGGTTCACCCAGGAAAACTTACCCATATTTTTTGGACTATAAGACGCACCGGAGTATAAGACGCACCTTAGTTTTTGGGGAGGAAAATAAGAAAAAAGCTGATTGGTGGGTGGATTGACCTCCCGAAATACCCCCAATCAGCTGTTCCCAGAGGTGAATTTTAGCAACAAGTTCGTTGGTTGTGAGCTCTACGCCTTGCTTTTTTTCCAGTCTCTGAAACCCCTGTTTCAGAGGCTGGGCGGGGCTACATTCAGATTATAAAATGCACCCAGATTTTCACCCTCTGGGGGTAAAAAGGTGCATCTTATACTCCAAAAAGTACGGTAATTCCAAATCAAAATACACAGAACTGTGAATTGATTGGACAGGATTTTTCCCTTCTACCATTACAAAGAAAAAAAATCATTTTAAACTTGTCCTAATTATCTGGAGATTGTTAAAAACCCATAAACTGAAAATATTCATAGGTACAGTGATCAGTTTTTCATAACCTTATTCTATTTCAGCTCCAGGAAGTTTAAATGCCAAACATTTGCCTAAAAATATCCTTACTATACCACTGGTGGGATTCAAATTTTTTTACTACCGGTTCTGTGGGTGTGGCTTGGTGGGCGTGGCAGGGGAAGGATACTGAAAAATCTCCATTCCCACCCCACTCCAGGGGAAGGATACTGCAAAATCCCCATTTCCTCCCAATCAGCTGGGACTTGGGAGGCAGAGAATAGATGGGGGTGGGGCCAGTCAGAGGTGGTATTTACCGGTTCTCCGAACTACTCAAAATTTCCACTACTGGTTCTCCAGAACTGGTCAGAAGCTGCTGAATACCACCTCTGTACCAGTGGTGCGTTGCTCCCAGTTTAGTCCAGTTCTTGCGAACCGGTAGTAATGGTGGTGGGAGGCTCTGCCCACCTATCCCAACATCATCACTGATGATCTGCGCATGTGCAGAAGTGCGTGCGCTCCCGTTGCAAACTGGTAGTAAAGGTAAGTGGAACCCACCCTTGCTCTGTACTATACCCAGAGCCAGTGTGAGGTGGCTGGCTGGATACACTGGACAACAAAGATTTTCCTTCCTGAACACTTTTGGGTGCATCTTATAGATTTGCTAATCATGAAAATAACCTTTTAACCTATCACATACTGTTTTATACAAATCTTTTGTTTTTAAGCAATGGCAACGTACATTCTTTAGTACCTGGTGGCTATGGGGTACACATAAAAGAAGCATACAAAAACATGGAACTGTTGTTGAAATATAACCAGTATGCTAAGTACAACTGGAATATCTGTGGTGATCTAAAAGTAGTGGTTTTTGCTGTTTAAAATGCAGCTCAGATATATCAAGTACTGCTGTTACATATGCGAATGGGACAGCTGTAAAACAGAGTCACATTATATTACATTAAGGGCCTTTCCAAAAGAATTTGATTTCAGAACAGAAAAACGTGGCACATGAATCACTCGTTGACCCAACAAAAATATTTTTTGCCTCCGCTTCACATAAAACTCAGACTGATGAAAAATGTTGTGAGAGCAATGAACAAGGAAGGTGAAAGTTTTTATTATTTGAGGAAGATATTTCTAAGAAATTGCCAAGATGCCAAGAATTGCCAAGATGCCAAGAATTGCCAAGATGCCAAGATTAAGGAAGCATTTTTGTTGATCCACAAATCAGATACATCATCAATGGCAAGAGGTTCAAGGATCTGTTAGTGGGGCCAGAGAAAATTACCTGGAAAGCATTCAAGGAAGTTGTTGAGAATTTTCTTGGCAATTACAGAGCAAACTACATTCAACCGGTTGACAAACGTCTTACGGCATACAAGACCAGGAAATGCAACATGTCACCGAAGATTCCTTATCCATATTCACAATTGGACTTCTTTCTTGGAAATCTGAAACTATAGTTGTGTTTGAAAGGGTTGATCATACTCACCAAAAGCTTCAACCACAAACAATACACGAGCACACAATATATGCAAATTTAAAGTGAAACACTCCAAACTCGATTGCAGAAAATAGGACTTCAGCAACAGAGTGGTCAATGCCTGGAATGCACTACCAGACTCTGTAGTTTCATCCCAAAACCCCCAAAATTTTAACCTAAGACTGTCTACTGTTGACCTCACCCCATTCCTAAGAGGTCTGTAAGGGGCGTGCATAAGAGCACCAGCGTGCCTTCCGTCCCTCTCCTAATGTTTCCTCTACTTGTATCTATTTTATGTATGCAATTCATGCTTATAATTATATAAATTACCTAATATGTTCTTGACAAATAAATAAAATAAAGTAAAATAAAAAGTTTTTCAGGGAACAAAACTTTTGGGAAAAAAATTGAGGACCGATGTTATGATTACTGATACGTTTGCACAAGCAATAGTTTACAATGTTTTAAATTGAAGAAAGGTTTTCTCCTTCAGGTAATGGGATAAATGTTCTTACAGCATGAGAAAACATGCATTAGCATGGAAATCTGGCTACTGAGCAGAGACACAGACCAAATTACACATTATTTATTCACCCAACTTGGCCTTGTCAGATGCATTGTTTGTTTACCTTGACATTGTGCAAATCTCGTCTAGAAAAATGTAAGTGTACTTGCATCTGAATCATAAACGATAGCTTAAAGAGGGGAAAAGAGTCCTCCGCTCTGTGCAGAAACTCCTGCAGGATATAATGAGGAAAAGGTTTAGGGTGGTGGCAGCATCAGGGAAGAAAATAAACGCTGAGAGGATCAGATGGGTTCAAAGTAGCTTCCGTAGATGTAGAACTGGGAACCTACAGAAATGAGGATCCCACAATTTGGGCTAATTTATTAAATAACAGAATTGTGGAGTGGGATAACAAAGATTATCTAGTCCAGGGGTAGATTATCTAGTCCAGGAACTAGATTATCTAGTTCCAGGGACAGCTTGGCTGTCTCAGGAATTCTGGGAATTGAAGTCCACAGGTTGTAAAAGAGCCACAGTTGCCCACCCCTGATCTAGTCTAACCCCCTGTAGTGTGCAGGAAAACCAAATAAGAGCCTGAGTGGCATAGGAGGCTAATGCCTCCTAAGGCAGCATTTAACATCCAGCTGCCTGCAATTACTGCGAGTTCAAATCCCACCAGGCTCAAGGTCGACTCAGCCTTCCATCCTTTCTAAGGTGGGTAAATTGAGGACCCAGTTTGTGGGGGCAATAAGCTGACTTTGTATAAATATACAAAAGTATGAAGGCTATTGCTTAACGCATTGTAAGCCGCCCTGAGTCTCCGGAGAAGGGCAGCATATAAATCAAATTAAAAATAAATAAATAAATAAACTGTCTGAAAACTGGCTGTTCAGTCTCTCACCAGAAATCCTAACCTCTAGGGAAGGTAAACTTGTTGTAAAGGTATTCCTCAACTCATGACCACAATTGGCATCAGAATTTCCAATGCTAAGCAAGGGGACTGTTGAGTTGCACCCAACTTTACAACCTTTTTTAACAGTCATTAATGAACCATTGCAGTTCTTAAATGAGTCAGCCGGTCATTAGGTGAATCCAGCTTCCCCCATTAGCAATAGCACTTAGACTTATATACTGCTTTACAGTGCTTTACAGCTCTCTCTAAGTGGATTACATAATCAGCAGATTGCCCCCAACAATCTGGGTCCTTATTTTACTGATCTCGGAAGGATGGAAAGCTGAGTCAACCTGACCTGATGAGAATCGAACTGTGAATTGCTGGCAGCCAGCAATCAGCAGAAGTAGCCTGCAGTACTGCATTCTGACCACTGCACCACCAGGGCTCTTTGTTTGTTGCAAACTGGCTGGGAAGATTGCAAATAGTGATCACATGACTCCAAGATGCCGCAAAGAGCATAAATATATGTCCATTGCCAAGTGCCTAAATATTGATCATGTGACCGGGGGAATACCGTGATGGTTGTAAGTGTGAGGACTGATTGTAAGTTATGTTTTTCAATGCCATTGTAACAATGAGTGGTTGCTACATAAATGGCTGCAAGTCTAGAACTACCTCCACAGAACTTTCAGGAAGGTTTTAAGGTAAAGGTAAAGGTTCCCCTCGCATAGATGTGCTAGTCATTCCTGACTCTAGGGGGCGGTGCTCATTTCTGTTTCAAAGCAGAAGAGCCAGTGCTGTCCGGAGATGTCTCCATGGTCATGTGGCCAGCAGGACTAAATGCCAAAAGCGCACAGAACGCTGTTACCTTCCCACCAAAGGTAGTCCCTATTTTTCTACTTGCATGTTTTAATGTGCTTTCAAACTGCTAGGTTGGCAGAAGCTGGGAAAAGTCACGGGAGCTCACCCCATTACGCGGCACTAGGGATTCGAACCGCTGAACTGCTGACCTTTTGGTCAACAAGCTCAGCATCTTAGCCACTGAGCCACCGCATCCCTTACCAGGAAGGTTTTACTTATATTTAAATAACTATCTACAACGTAGTTTGGCTCTTACTTTCTTTGGCAGTGGTTTCTCACCATCTTCCCTTCCTTTTATATATCTGAACTCTGCTTTCATGTTTCCCCCAAGTCCAGACTGAACATCTCAGGTTTCTTCAGCTTGTCTTCACAGAGCACATCTCCAAGTCTCTATTTCAACCATCTGTGTCACTTCCCCCTAAACCTATACTAACCTGTCAGGTGTGTTCTGACCAGGACAGAGTAGAAGGAAATAAGGCTTTCACATACCTTTGATGCAATACTTCTTCTAATGTAGCCCAGAACTGTATTAGCCCTTTCTAGCATCTTTCATACTTCAGTTTACATTTGGCTGGTTTTCAATAACTACAATGAGCTTTTCTTCTCAACCCAGTCTTCCAACCATCCCAGATTAGACTTTAATCTAATTCTGTTTGAGAATTAGATCACAACTGTCTTCCTGACAGCTCTGTGGAGGTAGTTCCAGATTTGCAGCCATTTATGTAGCAACCACTCAATGTTACAAAGGCATTGAAAAACATAACTTACAATCGGTCCTCGTACTTACAACCATCACGGTATCCCCCGGTCACATGATCAGCCGCCCTGAGTCTTCGGAGAGGGGCGGCATATAAATTGAATTAATTAAATTAAATTAAATTAAATCAATATTTAGACACTTGGCAATGGACATATATTTATGCTGGTTGCAGCATCCCGGGGTCATGTGATCACTGTTTGAGAATGGCCAAACTCCCAGTGTTGTGTTAATAATTATCAGGGTTCTCTCCCCCCCCCTCTTTCTTATAGGAAGAGAATCATACTTGCTCTTTTTAGACCTCTGGACCCTCCCTACTTTTCCAGGACTCCCCAAAGATAATTGGAAATATCCAACAGCTCTGCATCATTTTAGTTATCTGTTTGGGTATCTTCTTATTTATTCTTAACTTAGATGCTCAATTAAACTTGATTTCATTGAGGGCCGCATCAGGGTTGTGTTTGACCTTGGGGGAACTTGGGTAGGCATGGCCGGGGTGGGTGTGGCCATTGAACGTCACTTGTGTCAGGGGCACCTATGGTGGCCCGAGCGATCTACCAGCAAAAATGGGCTCCCGAGCTCCGTTTTTAGTTTAGTTTAGTTTAGTTTTATTGAATTTCTATACCGCCCTACTCCTGGAGGACTCAGGGCGGTGAACAGCCACGAAATAAAACACATACATATAAAAAATTTAAAATTGAATAAAATGAATTAAATAAATTTGGCTGAATTAATACCCATAATTTAAAATACCCATATTTTAAAACACATTAAAATTTAAAATTTGCACTTAAAAGGGAGAAGATTTAGGCGAGGCCAGCTTGATGAAATAAAAGGGTCTTCAGCTCGCGGCAGAAGGTGCGCAGATCCGGGATCCTCCGTATCTCTGGGGGGAGCTCGTTCCAGATTGTAGGTGCCCGCACAGAGAAGGCTCTCCCCCTAGGGGCCGACAGCCGACATTGTTTTTGGCTGAAATGGCCTCCTACAACCCTCTGCCAGTGAAAGGAGCACTCAGGAGGGGCTCTGCAGCCCTCCTAAGCTCCATTTTTGCTGGCAGAGGCACTGTGGATCCTTCAATATTTCCAGGATGGTCTTGCAGGCCACATTTAAGCCTCCCGTGGGCCGGATCCATCCCCCAGGCCTTGAGTTTGACATCCCTGCTCTAGCCCATGAGCCTCTGCACAAGTAGATTAATTCCAGTTGTAAAATGTTGCCCCGCCACTTCTCTTGTGTTGCCTAAAACAAGATGTACCCATCAAGCCCAACAGTCCATTCCTTGCAATTCATCCCACCACATTTTTAAAATCTCCACTATATCAAATATTGCCTTTCTGCTTCCTGTCACCCAACTCATCTTGCTTATTACCAACATCTTATGCATGATTGTAAAGTCATTTAAAGGAATGGATTAGATTCCCTGTGTTTGTTATCTTTGTAATTCTCAGATTTCCTTTATTCGTTCTTAAACTAATCATTTCCAAAACATGCTGCTTCGTTGCTGTATTGAATCTGTTGCTTGTGAATTGATTGTTTACCAAAGGTCCTATGGCTCCTGCCCTCTTCAATTCTGCTAACCAGGTTAGCCAGATATTATTGAAAAATGTAGTTTTCCTCCTGAAGTTTACATCATTCGTGAAAAACATCCGAACCATATTGTTTGTATCAGAATTGCAACTAGCAGTTCACTTAGAAAAATCCCTCTTCTAACTGGATTTAGGCTTTCAAAGCAAAGCATTGGGGGAAAAAACACTCTGGAACTTTTTTTTTTTGCAAAAAGTTTTTTTTTAATTTTTTTTTTTCAAACACACAAATTACATCTTTTCAGAACAGAGCTTTGATCCGGTCATCAATTTGTTCAAATTTTTATCATCTTTAACAAAATTTTATATATTCTATTTTGCCATAACATTTATTTCTTAATCTTACATCTCATATTTCAACTAATACCATCTTAGAAAAAGTTTACTCATATTTACTTAATCAATATAATTACCCTTCTATTAACCCACCTTAAATCTTAATTCAATTAATACCTCATAATACATTTCTCAATTTCTCAATTCTTACTCTAAATCCTATTAACTATTGTTAATAGGATTTAGAGTTCAAACATGTTTATATTTCAAAATTATTTCCATTTCTAAAACTTCCTTACATTTATTTATTACTTCACGTAATGCTCATTAAATCTTTATTCCATTATTTTAAACACCAATTAAATAGTTTTTGTTTGTAAAGCATAATCATATATTGTTTCAATTTTCTTTTCTTTTTTGCTTAAGTGAAAAATATTCGAATTATTACCATTGTTATTTTATCATTCCACTGTTAATCCCAGTGTAATCATCTTTATACCACTGTTAATCCCAGTGTAATCATCATAATCATCTTTATTTTTATTTTTTTTTGGCTCTGGAAATTTTATTCTCCAGACCAAAGCCAGATACATGGGAGGTAAATTCCTTTAGTATCATTTGTATCTACTCTGTAAGAGTAGAAATTGACAATTTAGTTCTAACTAGACAGAAAGGCAAATTCTACAGCTAAGGTTCAGTTTCTGTCTTTGTTCAGCTTTCTTAAGCTGTTGGCTCAAGTTGATTGCCTGATATTTTAAAATACTGTGAAGTGAACCTTGGATTAGTAAATTTAATTTTATCTTGTTCGGAAAGAGCTAAAAGAATAAAGAGAGTGGTTATCTGTTGGGCCAGCTAAAGGTCTTTGCCATTGTCAGCAGCAATTGAACAGCAACAAAAATTGGGAGGGCTCGGTAAATGTTTTACAAGCTCAGTATAGAAGAAATGGAAAAGCTTGAACTGGGCTCTACAATAGTGCCTTCATGGACAGTAGAAGACTTTTGTGACTATTGTTGCCACACAGAGCTTCTGTGTAGATAGACATCATTTGGTAACATGATCAGAATTGCCTCAAATGGTAGCTGTTCTTTCTATCAAATGATGGAAATTCTGATACCTTTTGTTTTTGTGTTTTTGTTTTTAAGAGACAAAATGCCATTACATGTCAGTTTTCAAATCCTGGTAAGTGTCAAATGCTGTGAGGATCAGTTATCACTTTGTGACAAGTTCTAAATTACAATGAAGATTAGTTACATTGCTGTCATTTATCAGCTCTTGAAAAGAAGGTCAGATGTCAAATACAGAAGTTAAATTGTTGGCAAATATTTCTTTCTTTGTGTAGTTCTGTAGTTTTACTAGAAGAGGAGGAATCAGACAGTGGTGTCCTTCTCTTCCCCTTAGGTGCATGGCTATCAGTTCTGTTGGGTAGTTTAAGTCAGAAAATCAGTTCCTCAAGAAGACTAGAACTATATCTTATTGAAATAAAACAATATATTTTTATTTTATTTGTGTTGTTGTTAGTTGTAATGGGGACCTATGGACCCCATGGACAACATTCCTCCAGGCCTTGCTGTCCTCTATCATCCCCCGGAGTCCATTTAAGCTCACACCTATTGCTTCAGTGACTCCATCCAGCCACCTTGTTCTCTGTCGTCCCCTTCTTCTTTTGCCCTCAATCTTTCCCAGCATTAGGCTCTTCTCCAGCGAGTCCTTCCTTCTCATTAGGTGGCCAAAGGATTTGAGTTTCATCTTCAGAATCTGGCCTTCTAAAGAGCAGTCAGGGTTGATCTCCTCTAGGACTGACCGGTTTGATCACCTTGCAGTCCAAGGGACTCACAGGAGTCTTCTCCAGCACCAGAGTTCAAAGGCCTCAATTCTTTGGCGCTCAGCCTTCCTTATGGTCAACTTTCACAGCCATACATTGCAACTGGGAAAATCATAGCCTTGACTATACGCACTTTTGTTGGCAGGGTGATGTCTCTGCTTTTTAGTATGCTGTCTAGATTTGCCATAGCTTTCTTCCCCAGGAAAGCTGGGGATAAAATAAATAATAAAATAAAATAAAATAAAATAAAATAAAATAATAAAATAAAATAAAATAAAATAAAATAAAATAAAATAAAATAAAATAAAATAAAATAAAATAAAATAAAATAAAATAAAATAAAATAAAATAATACATTTTATTTGTATCCCACCTTATTTTACAAATAATTCAAGGTGGTGAACAAATACAATACACTTTCTTCCTTCTATTTTCCTCAGAACAGCAACCCAGTGAGGTGAATTGAGCTGAGAGGGAGTGATTGACCCAAAGTCACTCAGCTGGCTTTCTTGGCTAAGATAGGACTTGAATTCATGGTCCCCTGCTTTCCATCCTGGTGCCTATATTATTTTCCTTCTCAGAATTTAAACACAATCTTAGCCATTATGTTAATTCATGAAGTATGATTATCACAATGACTTGGAGGACTGGATGACAAAATGGATGCCATGTCACTGCAAAATAGATTCTGTCCTTTAAATATTTGCTTGTAGAGCTTGTATTAGGGCATCACTGCATTATTGTTTTTGAGTCATTATATTTAGCAGTGGATGTTTGTGTTCAGAAAAAGGATTTAGTGAATGAGTTCTCCTAACACATTAACCTAGGCTAAGACTGCACGGTCTTTGCAGAATATACTATGTGAAATGAATTAACTGCATTAATAGACTGGTTTGCATTATACACTTGTTTCATTTATTTTATGGGCAAAGTCATCCAATGTGTGATCTGCCAGTGTGAAAAGGGAATATTTATGTAATTAATGTAACTGATCCCATTATACTTTATGCATTTATTTCAGCAATGGCTTACCATTCTTGCCAACCTAGCAGTTCGAAAGCATGTAAATGCAAGTAGATGAATAGGTACCACATATAAGCTTGCAGGAAAGTAACAGTGTTCTGTGATTCACTGTACTCTCTGTGCTGCGATGTGATGTCATGCCAGCCACAAGACTGCAGAATCATCTTCAGACAATGCTGGCTCTTCGGCTTAAGAAATGGAGGCGAGCCCCCTAAAATTGGTCATGACTAGTGGGGTAAAACCCACAGGGACATCTTTATCTACCTTTTTACCATTATTGACAATGCCAGAGTTCTCACAATGCCATGTCCCTTATCTCTTATGACTGCATTTGCAATTATAGGTCTCCTTCTCAAATCACATAAGGTGGTTCCACAATTTAAATGTTAAAAAGTTATTCTAAATTATACATTCACTAACTTAATGATAAATATCTTCCAATGATGGGTGTATAAATAGGCCCACTATTTTTCCTGGCATTTAAATTGTAGTTGCCCACAGTAAATTGGCTACACAACTCAATTTTTGATAAGATTTGGAAAGGAATGGTGAAACCAGTTAGTCAAATGTGCTTAAGGAGGTACTTTGGCCTAGGGAGATGTAATAGCTCCAGGCTGCTATTTAATCATCTACCTGCTATTTAAAAAAAAAAAAATACAAGTCCACACTCATACTAGACAGCCTGCACTGTGTTACATAAATCAATATTTATGTAAGGCCCACACAATTGATTCCTTTGGAGACCAGAAAACATTTTCCTTTAAAATACAGACTCTTGCTTAGATTGTATTTCATTTTTTAAACTTCAAATAATATTTGATATTCAACACAGCTGGACTTTCTCTCTTATACACAGATCGTTTTTTCCCCTTTTTCTGATGCATCTAATCATTTCCAGGAATTAAAATCAAGGTCTGAACAAGGGATTAAAAAAAAAAATGTTTAGAATCAGTAAGTTCAGTCTGAGTCACTTTTCTGTTTTACCCAATAAAATTCTTGCCACGCAGCCTTTGATTCCCCTTTAATAGTTTGGGGTTGAATTTTTTTTTAAATATGAAAAATAGAGCAGAGTAACCATATTGGTACAAGTGAAGCTGCCAAGACCTATTTGGGTATTGAACAGTGGTGGGTTCTAATCAGTTTTAACACCGGTTTGCATCACGCATGTGCTTTGCATACGATCAATCATGGCTTGCGGCCCAGTTTAGTGAAGGGGAAAAAAAATCTCATGATACGTCACGTGACGATGTGACGATGCAAGTTTGACATCCTTGCCCTATGCCATTTTAGACAAGTGGCTGTCCAGTCTCTTCTTGTGACATGATAGCATGATAAAATAGGATGACATGATAGCAGTCTTCCAGTATTTGAGGGATGTCACAGAGAAAAGAGGATTGAATCATTCTCCAAAGCACCTGAAGGCAGTAGAAGAAGTAGTGGCTAGAAGCTTATCAAAGTAAGATCTAACGTAGAATTAAGGGGAAAAAAATTCTTATCAGTGAAAACAATTATTCAGTGGAATGGCTTACCTCCAGAAGTTGTAGATACCATCACTGCAAATTTTCAAGAAGAGATTAGACAACTTTTTGTCCAGAATGGTACAAGGGTCTCTTGCTCGAACAGGGAGTTGGACTAGAAGACTTCCAACATCCCTTCCAAGCCTGTTATACTGTCTTCTGATTTAATTTAGAGATGTCACTCCATGCTCCATAAGAAATAGACTGAATCTTCAAAGTATAAACATTAAAGCATTCTTGCCCTAGTAGAGAGCTATCAAACAGTAGCATAAATTTCACATGCAACCCAATTAGATATACAGCTTTCCAGAAAAGTGGGAAATTTTGACTCGTAGGCCTTTAACTGAACAATGTCTTGAATTTTAAACTAAGCATGGGGAAAGAAGGACTCCAAAGCCTATCTTAGTAGCAATGTATTTCAAACAGTTTATCCCCAACTCCCTTGATTTGGGTCAAAGGAGACTTGATTTAACCCAGCTGTACTGCTGTTAATTACTCATTTTCATTAATTAAGTGGATGTGCCTACCAATGCATAAATAGCATAGAATAGTGTTAATTGTGGGACCCAACCTTTTGTTACTGTCACAGGAAAGGTAATATCAATTTATTTATCCCTATATGATCAGAATACTGAAAGCTATTTCTATTCAGATTGTCATAGTGTTTTAATAACATAGTTTATAGCTTTGAATATATTTGGCATGTCATAGATGAATCAAGTCTATGTAAATGTGTCTCAAAAAGTTACTGATAAATGATACCTTTGTTAAATGCCATACCTATGTAACCAATCTAACTTCCCATTAGTCACATTCTTTACTGAAGAAGCAATATTGTTTGCATATACCTGTTCTGAGCTTTGAATCTAAATTATAGAAATGGAAAGAGAAAATTGAGACATGCAAGAAGCTTATTTCCTATGCTAACGGAAGATGCTTCCTGTATCTGAATAATATTGTCTCTTTAAACAGATATAAATTATTTCTAAATACAACTTTATTATCTTGATTAGAATTTCCCCAGTGTACTAAACTCGTGTTTCAGTGGGTTGTTTTTTTTTCTGACAGAGTTGGAGAACATCTGGCTCCAGAAGGCAAGGATGACAGGTAAGTAGACAAATAGATAGACAAATTCCCTATAAAGAAGATTCAATCTTTCAGCTTTATCTCTGGTCAATACAAATAGTGAGCAATGCTGGCTCAAAGAAAGTCGGTGTTATCCAAAGCAAATTCCACCCATGGCTTTAGATTAATGAGGCTTAAATATTGCCATAGTGAAGTTGCCCTTGAAGCAAGAGAAGAGCCTAACGTAGGACAGACAATATGCTTTGCATGCAAACGTTTTCAAGTTCAGTCCCAAAATTCTGCTGAGCTATATGAAAACTGCTCCAAGTTGTCAGAAGCAAACTTCCCCAGGTTCAGACTGCAGTTTTCCTGGGACTGCATCTTCCAATGGCCACACCTATTGGGATTTCTGGCACTAGCAAAGAAAATACTCTTCTAGAAGAATGAAGGATATGGTTCCATCTATAATTCTCAAAGCAATTGGTAACTAACTTAGACCGAGAAAATGCAGATTCTAGTCTGGATGTGGGACAAGCTTTTTAGTCACTTGAGGCTAGCTCAGGAAAAAAATTATCCCAAAGGAACATCATGTTGTTACTTCAGTGCAGTTACAAATACAAGGTTATGTCCATGTAGTTTCAGCAGGTGGCAACTCATATCTGACCTTAGAAGCTAAGCAACAATGCACCTGATGAGAATTTGGTTGGAAAACCTCCAGATAATTCCAGGGTGGATGGCTATGCTGAGAATTTGAAAAATATAATGTAGAAGGAAACATGGCACCACGTCCATGTGGTTGCCAAGAAAACGGCCTGAAGAAATCCATGAAATCATTCCAATTGAGCTCAGCTCAAGGTTCTTAACTAACAATGCCTGCAGATCATTTTCTCTCTTTATCTCTCTGCTTGGTAATGCCTGGGAGTGATGAAGGAGGAGCAGAAGCAACTGTACAATGGTACGCTCTAAGTCAGTGTTTCTCAACCATAGCCACTTTAAGAAGTGGGGACTTCAACTGGCTGGCTGGGGAATTCTAGGAGCTGAAGTCGTCACCTCTTAAAAATGGGTCAGATTGAGAAACACTGAGGTTTGTTTGCATCAAGAAGAGGCAGCTCTTTGATTTCATTGTTCTAGTCCAGGGGTCCCTAAAGCTATGCTGGCTGGAGAATTCTGGGAGTTGAAGTCCACAAGTCTTAAAGCTGCCAAGTTTGAAAACCTCTGTTCTAGACATTGTCTTGATTTTTTTCACCACACCCTACAGAAACTTAAATGAGGGGAAATCGTCAACTTTCCTTTTTCCTTTACAGAATTGAGGGAACTATAACAACATATGACATGCACAAACATACACCCCATAATGAGTTACATGTTACTAGCAGACAAAAATGAGCTTGTTGACTGGGGAAGGAATCCTTTGACTCCTTCATACGGTGCTATTAGATTAGACTCATAGAGGATTCTTCACAACTTACTCAAATGAAGACTTTTAAAAAGGAAACTGTTCACCCTAAAAGCTTTTTTTTAAAAAAAAATACTTCTTTTTCCATGTAACTTTCAGAAACATGCATTTCCTTCTCATCCCTGTTCTACATTTTTCTCTGGAGAAAGAAAGACCTTAAGAAACTCAATGGCAGTGTTCAGATAACCATCTTAACTTAGGTACTGAATTGAGCCATTTTTTGGATTGATACAATACACTGAACCATAAATTAAGCCAGACCAAAAAACCAACCAAGGTCAAAAATAGCAAAGCTTAACATGCTGGGTAAATTACATTTTGTACTGACCTGGTTAAATGTATCATGATAACACAACCAATGAAATACAGCCTTGATAGAGTTATTTGCAGAACTGCTGGTTCAGCTATCCATGGAGAATTTTTAATCATCCCCCCTTTTAGCACCCAACTTGGAATCTGAATAAGATGCTCAGCTAATTCTATTTTCTTCTTATGCCAGTAAGATTGGCTTATGAGCATCCTCATTATTGCCCTTTTTCACATTTGTCTCTCATGCTGTACTGGGGAAGTGTCTTTGTGACGCTTCTGCTGATGTTCAGTTTCACCTTCTTCATTCCTGGCTTAATCCGAAATCAGCAGCGTCTTCCTTCTGCTGCTTTCCAGCAGACCCAACTGCAAGTTATTCAAAACTCAAATTGTCCTGGAGCATTCATTTCTATGTCTGAATAAATTATATATGAAAAGTCTCCATCTGCTTCTTGGAGAATAATTATTTTTAAAAAATCATAGCATATTGTCCAGTCAATTTTGAAAAAGTTGGACTTAGTTGGATCTGAATGGACACCTATCATCAAAAAAGCATAATCAGGAATGTTCTTTCTGCGCCAACTAAGAAAGCTCAAACTGCCCAAGGAGCTGCCGATCCAGTTCTACAGAGGAATTATTGAGTCTGTCATCTGCACCTCTATAACTGTCTGGTTTGGCTTTGCAACCCAACAAGACAGACACAGACTTCTGAGGATAATTAGAACTGCAGAAAAAACAATGGCTACCAACCTGCCTTCCATTGAGGACCTGTATACCTCACTAGTCAAAAAGAGGGCTGTGAAAATATCTACAGACCCCTCGCATCCTGGACATAAACTGTTTCAATTCCTACCCTCAAAACGATGCTATAGAGCACCGCACACCAGAACAACTAGACACAAGGACAGTTTTCCCCCGAATGCCATCACTCTGCTAAACAAATAATTCTCTCAACACTGTCAAACTATTCACCAAGTCTGCATTACTATTCATCTGCTCATCATTCCCATCACCCCTCTCCTTCCACTTATGACTGTATGACTGTAACTTTGTTGCTTGGATTCTTACAATTTATATTGATATTGTTTCCTGATTGCTTATTTGTACCTTATGACTATTATTAAGTGTTGTACCTTCTGATTCTTGATGAACGTATCTTTTCTTTTATGTACACTGAGAGCATATGCACCAAGACAAATTCCTTGTGTGTCCAATCACACTTGGCCAATAAAAAATTCTATTCTATTCTATGTGACCAAAACTTAGCATCATATTAGATCAAATCAAATTTTTATCATCAAGTCCTCAGGAATTTAGCTGGATGGGAAGAAGTCTTGATTTGTTTCATAGGGTAGCAGTGGTAGTAGGGTGGAAAATATGAGTAAGATGCCATTTAAAAGTTCTTTGAAGTGCCTGGCCTTTAAAAGTAAAGAATAAAATTAACTTAATTCACAAAATGACTTTTTATTTATTTATTTATTTATTTATTTATTTATTTATTTATTTATTTATTTATTTATTAAGCTTATATGCTGCCCTCTCTCCGGAAAGGACTCAGGATGGCTCACAGCAATAAAATCAATATTAAGTGTTAAAAACCATTAAAAGTCCCCTTAAAAACCCCTTCAGTCCAATCTGGCCTGGCGAAATAACCATGTCTTAAGGTCACGGCGGAAAGAGCACAGGTCAGGGGCCACCCGGAGCTCCAGGGGGAGGTGATTCCATAAGGTAGGTGCGCCCACAGAGAAAGCCCGTTCCCTAGGAGTCGCCAGACGACACTGCCTGGCCGATGGCACACCAAGGAGGCCCTCCCTGTGGGAACGCATCGGGCGATGGGGACCTGTTGCTGGCCGCAGATGGTCCGTCAGGTACCCTGGGCCTAGGCCATGTAGGGCTTTATAGGTAATAACCAGCACCTTGAATCTCCGGAGGGCAACCGGTAGCCAATGCAGGTCGCGCAGGAGGGGTGTAACATGAGAGTGTCAGGACACTCCCATCACTACCCGCGTGGCCGCATTCTGCACCAGCTGAAGCCTCCGAGTTGTCTTCATGGGCAGCCCCATATAAAGAGCATTGCAGTAGTCGACTGACATTATATGACTTCAATATTCATTGGGCAGTCAGTCAGCTTCAGAGCTTTCAGTTTGAACTTCTTTACAAAGTGTGACATTTCAATGTTTAACAAAAAAGGAGAAAGAAAGGGAGGAAAGCGAAACCAAACATTTCATGTACAAACATTTCTATTGCATTTTTTGTATTATGAACCCTCTGTTTGTATACCCACAATAGGCTAAATAGATCACATGGATTTGCTTGATTATGCTTAGCCTGTTTTGTGTCATCTTAGGAACCAGGAGACAAGGAGTTTTAGTCCTGCCTCAGCCATCAAAGCCAGCTGGGTGATTTTGGGCCAAACATCAAAATGCTGTGAATTCTATCCCACCTTAGGCACCAAAGCAAGCTGAGGGATTTGGGGCCAATTACCAGAAATGGTGATTCTTGTCCTGCCTTAGGCACGAAAGCCGTCTAGGTGACTTTGGGTGAGTCACTCACTCTCAGCCCAATTTACCTCACAGTGTTGTTGTGGGGAAAATAAGAAGGAGGAGTATTAGGTATGTTTGCTGCCGTGAGTTATTTATAAATAATGAAGAGGTATAAAAAGTAATTGTTTATATTTACATTTCATATCTATATAAATGTTCATATAACATTTATATTTATATAAATAAATATATTTATATTTAAATAGCTACCTGTATATAAATAAATGTTTGTTTTGTGCACTGGGTGGCTATATAAATTACACAAATAAATAAATAAAATCCAATCTACGGGGGGAAATTCTGTATATTATGGAAAGTTAGGAATGAGGAGCTTCAAATATACATATAGTTATAGAAATATATTACAGAACACATTCTTTCCTTGAATAGCTTTTCAATACTATTACTAAGACCTATCCATGTCTGTAAATAACACAGAACCTTGTTTTTACTTCTGACTAAAAAAAACAAAAAAACGGTAATTTTTTATCACTCTATTTCTTTTTTATTTTTATGTCCATACTTAATATTGAGTTTACAACCTCTAATTCAACATTACTATATTAAAAATGTGAGTATACAAAATAGTTTCTAGAACCAAGCACACATAAAATGTTTGCAGGGTTTCTCTGTGTCTGTTTCTTGCAATAAAAAGGATTCTTTTAGTAGTTGTGCAGGGATTTTTTTGTTGTTGCTGTTGTTTAATTTCATAATAGCAAGCAAAGATACTGCACCTGTAAGTTTTGAAGAGTGCTCAGAGGGGGTTAACATGAAGGAAACAAATTCATTAATGGTTACACCATCCCTGAAGATAGAAATGTTCACTTTTTGAGAACATCTTTTTCAGATTATTATTTTTAAGTTTATACCCTGTAGGGAACATCAAAACCTATAGGTGTTTTTCTTCTGAGATGTTGCTTAGATATGTTCAGTGATAAATATATTTGGAGAAACTCCTTTGCTGGATTCTGTGAATTTTCTGAAAAGAGATCACCTTTGCTAGATGCTCCATGTTTGAATGGAATGTATTCGCACCACCATTGACTGAAGGCAGTAAAATCTGCAAAATTACAGAAAAGGCAGAAGGACGAATAAAACCAAGGCTAATGTATCCATATCCAGTCAGCTAATTCTTCCATAACACAGACACTACACTTTGGAGAACTGGTTGGGTCTCTTCACTCTCAAAATGTAGCATCCCAAAGATGCCTTATAAAAATAATATTTCTTTAGGAGCACATGTCTCTATTTCCTTGGGTAGTTTTTAGGGGACCAAAATGAGCAAGGGGTGAAATTCCCCATAGACATCCAAGAAAGTTCAAAGAAAGGCCTCTATCACTCTCGGAATGAATTCCTTCAAATTCTAGGTTTTTTTGGAAGATAAGCTTCCCCATTAGGATCACAGCTGTGATTGTCACGCTGAGTGACAACAGTTCATGCTTGTTGCTTTATTCAGCCTGGATATCTAGGTGAATGCTAGTTAAAGTGGATCATTTGTTGAAATGTTCTGTATAATTTTAGCAAGCAGAATGAATATTGAGAAGTGCCACAGAGGCATTATTAAAGATAGTAGATAAGGAATCTACTACATTCTCACGACATGGGGCATGTCGTGAGAATGGTTGATGGTCGGATTCCGAGATTTCCTGTATGGAGAATTAGTGTAGGGAAAGCGCCTCAGAGGGAGACCACAGCTGCGATATAAGGATATCTGCAAGAGGGACCTAAAGGCCCTGGGAATGGACATTAACGACTGGGAAACCGTGACCTCCGATCGTTCAGCTTGAGGCTAAAGACGCAGCATGGCCTTCTCCAATTTGAAGAGGCACTTGTTTGGTAGGCTGAGGCTAAGAGGCAGTCCCGGAACCAGTGAAATCTGGGGGCTGGGCAGGGGACAGAATCTGCCCTCAGTGCGGAAGGGATTGCCACTCTCGAATTGGTCTTTTTAGTCACACTAGATGCTGTTTTAGGACCTCTTTCCAGAGCACGATACCATAGTCTCTTGAGACTGAAGGATGCCAATGATGAGATAAGGAATGAAGCAGGGGTCCCCAAACTTGGCAGCTTTAAGACTTATGGACTTCAACTCCCAGAATTGTGGAGCTAAAGTTCACAAGTCTTAAAGCTGCCAAGTTTGAAGACCTCTGGAATGGACAGACTGTCAGCCTCCGCCTTTACTGCTTTGGCTGCCATGGTAACGGGGGGAGGGGGGAGCTAGCATGGGGGGGAAGTGTGCTGGAGAGAAACGAAAGTGAGACTTAAGCTACTGTGCTGCATCTTTGAAGCTGCTATCAGGTCAATGATTGTGGCATTCCTGATTGATGACACTGCCAGACGTGTGCTCCCACCTGACCTCTGGGAGACCTTTGGATTGGATGATTTACGATGGACAGTGGGAGGGAATGCTTTCTATCTGTAATTTTCACACTTTTGCCTCAGATTCTGCTTTTCTTTGGTTGCGATCACTTCAATTTTCAGTAAAAGTACCTTTCTCTATAAACCATGGAGTCGGGGTCATTATTTCCTGAACTTTGACAGAAGCACACCTGACACAGACCAAACTTCTAGTCTTCCATCACAGAAGCTCAAGGTGGCTTTGAGCCAGTCCTCCTCTCCCAGCTAAGGGCCACTGGTGTTGTGGTTAAAATGTTGGACTAGAAACAGGGAGATCCAATGTCTAGATTATTGTCAATCATAAAAAACTGTAGGCCAATCGAAATAAGGACTGAAAAGGACCTTGGAGGATTTCTAGTCTACACCCTTCCTCAAGCAGGAGACCTATACCATTCTGGACAAATGGTTATCCAGACTATTATTGAAAACCTCCAGTGATGGCGCATCCACAACTCTCAGCCAAAAACAAAACAAAACCCAAGTATGGTCTGATTTTGAGGATGTGAGTGGGAAGGTTCAACTCCACCCTTAGCTGTGAAAGTTCACAAAATGACTTTGGGCCAGTCATACTCCTTAAACCAAATTTATCACGATCAGAGGAAGAATGGGAGAAAGGAATGTTTTCTATGCCAAGGTGAGTTCCTGGAGAAAAAGGAGGATACAAATCTAATGAACAACAAAACTTTGCCAAATATTTAGCATTGGGGCATCTGACATTTTTTTCCCAGGAGTTGATACCTGTCAGCAACATAATTAACTTTCTTTGGCATATAGTATTTCTCAGAGTGATAACTGATCTGAAACAGCAGTTAAACTGATCTGAATTTGAAAACTGACATGTAACAGCAATTTGTATCTTTTTTAAAAAAAAGTCAAGAGATTCATCATTTGGTAGAAAGAACAGCTGCCAAATGGGATGGTGCTGATAATGTTGTTATGAGCAAATGCAAATATAGAAGCTCTATATGATAACCACAGAAGCTTTCTGCTGTTCATGACTACGCTGTTGTAGATCTCATTTGAAGCTCCTCCATTTCTTCCATACTGAGTTTCTACAACATCTAAATGCCCTTCCACATTTTTTTTGGTTCAATTATTCTTTTTTTAAATAATAAATAAACTTTATTGTCATTGTATGTGTATACACAGTATACACATACAATGAAATTTACTTGACACCCAAAGACCAGGCTCAAAACACACAACAATCCCCAAACACGCCCCCACCCACCACAATTCCCCACCCCTAAACCACCCAAACATTCACATAACAGACCAAGTCATGCTGTCCAACAACTCACTTATGGTGGCCCTTTAGTTCATTGTTGAGTGCAATTATAGCTCTGGGATAAAAACTATTCAGAAGATGTGTGGTCCGAGTTTTAATTGTTTTGTATCTTCTGCCAGAAGGCAACAGTCCAAAAAGATTGTAAGCAGGATGGGAAGAGTCTCTGAGAATGTTATGCAACTTTCTCAAACAGTGAGATGTGAAGATGTTGTCCAGGGCTGGTAGCTAGAGTCCGATAATATTCTGGGCAGTTCTAATGATTCTCTGTACAGCTTTTTTGTCTGCTACAGAGCTGCTCCCATACCATGTAAGAATGCCGTATGTCAGGACACTCTCAATGGTGCTGCGATAGTAGGACAGAAGTGGACACTGAGATAGATTTATCTTCCTGAGCATTCTCAAGAAGTACAGCCTCTTCTGTGCCTTCTTCACAAGCATGTTAGCATTCATAGTCCATGAGAGGTCCTCCGAGATATAAGTGCCCATGGTAGCTACAAAATTAGTATGAACTGATAAGGATAGCATGTCCAGATTCACCCAATGTCACCCAATAAGATCTAGTAAGTATCTCTTTTCTATCCCAGGACCTGCCCTCTGAAATGAGGTTGCCCTTGAGATCCAGATGGCTCTCACCTGATGGAGCCCCTCCCTGGATGTTGGTTCTATAAATCTATACGGTATGTTCTGTATTGTTAGATTCACGATCGTGTTCTTTTCTAGTTGTTTCTTATTCTGTATTATCTTGTTTCCTGTTATCTTTAAAAGAAAAAAAAAATGTGTGAGCTGCCCAAAGTTGTTTTGGTGTTGGGAAGTGCCAAATTGAAATAATACCTTTGATTGTGTATGAAAGCCAATATCAGTTAAAGATCTGGCAGCTGTGATTTCACACTGTTGTATGAACAATAATAGTAAACAACAACAGTGGCGAAGATCTTTAGCTATCCCAACTGATAACCTTTAATTTAATCTTTTACCTTGTTTCTGAATGAGAGAAAATTAAATTTACTAATCTCTGGCTTTATTTCAAAGATCTAGTGTGTTTTAAAGTATCAGCAAATCAACCTGCCCCAAGAGCTTAAGAAAGCCAAATAAAAGCTGAGAATGAAAACCTTCCTTGTAAAAAGGCCTTTCTGTAATTTTGGAACAAACTAAAATGCCAGTTTCTGCTCTTTCTTCAAAGTCTCTGCCTTTCTACATAATATTTTCTGTCTGGTGGGAACATTTCCATGGTTTTAAATAACTTAAGTTCTACTTGCTCCCTTAAGCTTCTTACCATCAAAGTCGTTTATTCAATCTGCCTTGGAAATGAGATTAATTCTTATTAGTCTGTGCAAAAATCTAAGTAGATGTGGCTGGAACTTCCATTTCCTTGATCAAAAAACCATCAGATAATGATTACCATAGCCCTGCTGGATCAGGC
The DNA here is from genome assembly GCF_059756535.1 of Pantherophis guttatus. Classification (NCBI taxonomy): domain Eukaryota; kingdom Metazoa; phylum Chordata; class Lepidosauria; order Squamata; family Colubridae; genus Pantherophis; species Pantherophis guttatus. The sequence goes on along the minus strand of NC_142072.1, from coordinate 22,772,061 downwards.
CAAGTTGTACTTTGTTCCTCACAGCAACTGACATGCCTCCAAGATGTTCAATAGCAGGCGGTGGAGAAATACCCATTCTGCCACTATTCCCTTCCAACTGTGACTTGAAGACATCCTGCTCCATTGCAGAATATTGAAGCTTCAGATAAACAACCATTGGGAAGATCTGTCCTTCAAGAATTTATCTGTTTCTCCTTTACAGCAATCTAAGTTAGTGGCTATCACTATAGGCTAATTGGGTATGCCTAATTTCATATTCAAATTTCTAGGTTCTACCATATTGCATGATCTAAAATGGACAGCTAACATCGAAACGTTACCTTATGATTCTTGATGAAATATCTTTTTTTTTAAATGTACACTGAGAGCATATGCACCAAGACAAATTCCTTGTGTGTTCAATCACACTTGGCCAATAAAACAAATTAAAAAATTCTATTCTATTCTATTCTATTCTATTCTATTCTATTCTATTCTATTCTATTCTATTCTATTCTATTCTATTCTATTCTGTTTTCCCTAATCAATACTTGTGTTAATTATGTAGTAATTATATTTTTCCTTAGACTATCCATCTATTATCAGATCTCCTTTCAATTGTTTTAGTTCAACATTTGACTAAACTGTAATACTCATGTTACACCGTTGTTTGTGTTGATAATGCTTTAAATAATCAGCCTGATTGGCTGATTTTGCATACAACCCTAAGTCATAAACACAATGGCTTGTTCACACGAGTTGCTATAAAACTAAAACAAAATTATGAAACTTAATGTGATGTCTGTTTCTAGTAAAATAACTGATTGCTTTTGGTACAGCACAAGGATAAAACCTGGCAATTAAGCAGTACCAGTTTTATATAACAATGCAATAATTCAAAAATACACAATAAAACTCAAAGTATGAAGCTAGAAGGATAAAAAGAAAAGAAAATCTCAGTCTAATAAATTCTGGTTAAAAGAAAGAAGACAAGGAACTAAAACCAGCACAGATGAAACATGCTTAAAACAAGAGAGATAAAGAGAAACATTTCTCTTTAACAAGTACTTATAATTTTGGTTCTTTTATCATTGTTTCCCAGTAGGTCTCGCCCTGAAATAATTATTTACTTAGGACTTTTTTTCACTAGTTTTACCTGGTGTATGAAAAGCTCATATCAAGTCCAGGTCAATTCCTGATGACACCCTTGGTCACATTTCTGGTGTTTTCTTGGCTTTGTTCTGCCCCAGCTACAGACCCCAAAGAACGCAGCACACACAAAGTCTGTACAAACTTTAGTTTACTAAATTAAATAAGAATTTTTTTCCAAACAAAGGCTGTTAATTAACTTTCTTAACAGCCTACAAAAATCCAAAGAATAAATTATCTTAATCTTACTATGATTGGCAGAAAGCCCAGAAGCAATTTGCAAAGAACAAAGATCAAGGCACAAAGGAGAGTGAACAAGTTGTTCCCTGCAAATTGCTTCAGTCGGCGTTCCTCCTTAAATAGGCTAAGGGAGTGGCCAATTAGCCCCAAGCCTTACTCTCGAGGAGACCTCCTCCTGAGGAGCCACTCCTGCCTTTTGGCAGCTCTGCTCACCCGTGCATCGAGAAGAGGCTCCTCCTCTTCTTCCTCTTCACTTAAGGGAGCTTCTGGAGGTTCTGAAGGCCCTGGCTGAATCCCCGCCTCTGGCACCACATCTTCTCCAGCCTCCTCATTGTCCGACTTGAGTGTCAGCTGCACTAGCTGCTGGCACAGCACCACACCAGCCTCCTCGCTGTCCGAATCAACCATCAGCTGCACAGGCCGCATACGGGCCACAAAAGGCTTGCTGTTTTGATGTCCTAGTTTAGCCTACAGCAGTTGTTCTCAAACTTTTGTTCACCACGGACCCCCAAAATGTAACTCAAGATTGAAATTATAACATTTTTTTTCAAGTTTCTGTGGACCCCTGTGACGGCATCATGGCCCCTCAGGGGTCTGTGGACCACAGATTGAGAACAACTGACCTATAGCTTTTGCATTCCTGATCTCATCCAAGTATTAGCCAAGTCAGGTCCAAACTTGCTTAACTTCTTTTGAGATCACTGAAGGTTAGTGCATGAGTACTTTAACTTCAACCATAATAACACAAGGGCTATCAATAGATTCAAACTCAATGTAATTCGCTCTAATCTTGATTGTAGGAAATATGGCTTCTGCAATAGAGTAGTAAATGTCTAGAACACTCTACCTGATCCTGTTGTTAGTCTCTCTAACCTCCATACCTTTTACCTTAAACTGTCTACGGTGGACCTTTCATGTTTCTTAAGAGGTCCCTAAGGGTGCATGCATAAGCGCACCAGCGTGCCTACCGTCCCTGTCCTACTGTCCCCATTTATATGCACTCATTTTATGTGTTTATGGCTATGTTTTGCCTATTTATATCCTTTTATTTGTGCCAATTTTTTTTCATGTGTCCATGTCTATGTCTATACTGTTAGTTGTTTCTTTGTACTTGTTGACAAACAAACAAACAAACTAACAAATAAATAAATAAAATAAGTCCTTGAAAACATTCTATAGAAGGCAACATGAACCCTTCCATGTGGTTGCGAAGAAAATTGCCTGAAGGAATCCATGATATTATCCAAAGTTGATCTCAACTCAACTGCTTGCAGACCAGTTTCTCTTTATTTCACTCCTTGATATTTTTCCTCCCTGGGAGTGATGGTGGAGGAACAGAAACAAATGGAAATGATACCCCACTTCCCTAGCCTATCCATGCTGAGACCATCCTGCTGGGGGGAGTGGGGAGAAGTAGGTCATAGCAGACAAGAGTGTTCCTAGGGTAGGGTCAAAAAGTCAAGATGGTAGATGTTAGGAATAAGACTATTACCTAACTTGTTGGGTTGGCAATATATAAACCATCAATGTATGTTTGCATTGTATTGTATTGTATTGTATTGTATTGTATTGTATAGATTTAAGACTGCTGTATTGCATCATACTGTGTCCTGATTGGTTAGCTTTGTTGCCAATCTCCTTAAGAGGGAGCTAGAAAACTGGTTTGTTCTCTTTGTTGTTCTTGCTCTTTGATATCTCTATCTGACTTACTGTATTACTGTTTGCAACTCCAGAAGAACTATTTATTGTGTAAGTAAGTAAGCTTTTATTGCAGTCAGAGACCAAATTAAAATAGACAAAGAAAGGGAGCATATTTTACAAATATGGATAGATCATGGGACAGTACACCATCTACTGCCTCAAATACAATCTGTACTGTCAATACTAGTTTACTGTGTATGGCTACTACGACTGGTATGAAGACTTTGTTTATTGGACTGTGCTTTATTTTTCCCGAATGTAAACTGTAAACACGACTCAGTGTATCTGTGTGGTGATTGTGCTTATTCATAACTACTCTCAACCGCTTTCATGTGCACACCCTTGCTACTCAAGGGTTATTCCTTAACAGTAGCCACGATGGTTCACTCTACGATAGTGTTTCTCAGCCTTGACAAGTTCAAGAAGTCCAGAGTTCAACTCTCAGAATTCCTCAGTCAGCCATGCTGATGATAGCCATAATAGTAAACTCTAAGGCAAAATATAGTTTCATTGAATGTGTTGGGACTTCAGAAGATTGAGTGAAGTGATATAATGGGCTGCCAGATTTTTCACCACACTTTAAGAGGTGAAAAGTAGTGCTTTCCATGCATCTATTTGAACTTGGATTTCTCCCAATGTAGAAAAAGTGACAGAAAGAGATCCAAAATACTCAGATAAGGCTCTTCTTGGCCCAAGTAGAAAATTATAGTCACAACAAAGTGAAATGTAAAAGGCAACGGTTATTTGGAGGACTTCAGCATAGACCAGTGATGGCTAACCATTTTTTCCTCGGGTGTCAAAAGTATGTGTGCGTGATAGCACATTCATGCATGCCCACACCCATAATGCAATGTCCCCCGCAAGTGCCGCCCCCATACACAGGCACATGTGACCCCCCCATGCTCCCCTCCCCCCACACATGTGCACGCGACCCCACCACACCCTGTTTTGGGCCTAGCAGGCCTCCCTGTAGCCTCCAGAGGCCAGAAATGGCCCATTTCTGGACTTCTGGTAGGCCCATTTTTCGCCCTCCCAGAGGCACCGCGCGAGCCCTGTACTTACGTGGCATCCAAAATGGGCTGCATGGAGACTCCTGGAAGGGGAAGGGCGGCATGGGCATGTGCACGCATCTCCCGCATGTGCAGCAGAGACCCGAAAATCAGCTGGCCAGTGGGAGGTGCACACGCATGTGCGGTGGAGCTGACCTAGGGCGATAGCTCGCGTGCCCGCAGAAATGGTTCTGTGTGCAACCTGTGGCATGCATGCCATAGGTTTACCATCATGGGCATAGACCATCTAGAACAGGGGTGTCAAACTGGCGGGCCGGATGCATCATGTGTGGGCCACACCCACCCCAGCTATGTGAATGGGAAAAAAAATCATGAAATATCATGTGACGGCAACATGACACCGCGAGTTTGACATCCGTGATCTAGGAAGTGCTCTGCTCAGGTATAATCTGATGCCTTGAAGCAATAGAATTTGCATGTGTTTGTGTAATATTTCTCTTACCTTTCTCTCTGTACTTTATATCTTATAACAAATATCCTTCTATTGCTTTGTCTACACTCTTTAGGTATAGTTATTGTTTCTGAATCCTGAAAGAAGCTCTTGGCTTGGCCACTGTTGCCAAGAAATGGAAAAAGTAGGTCAAACACATGTCAACATACTCTCCATTTTCAAACTTCAGTGATCTCTGAATCAGTATTAAGAAGATGGGTCCTATATAGGAATGCAGTTAATCTTCCGTTTGCCTTTTTAGTAATGAGTCTTTTCCAAAACATTGATATTGCTTCCTTTGCATTTTTGGAAATGCTCAGCTGACTCATAGTTGGAAGAATAATTCGCTCCTCCAGAGAAGCTGTCAGATGTAATGCTGTGACATTTACTTCTAGCTGCAGGTAGGACACTCCATGCCGTATCTGTTAGATGTTCAGGTGACACAAACATCTAGAGTACAATTGACCAGCCTCATCTTTATTATTCCTGGGTCTTCTCAGTTTCTTCTCTTTCTTTTCCCAACCTTTTCTTTCCTACCATAATTCTTATTAAAGATAGGCTGGTGGAAGCCTTTTGAATGGTAACGTTCACTGCATTGCAGTGGAAAAGAGCATCACTTGGTTTGAAGAACGTCTTATTGGCTGCAAGACCCTTGCTAGATGATTGCACCAGCATATTGAACAGCTGAGAGCACTTTTTATCCTCAGGACTGCCATTCAGAATATCTGCCACAGAGCTGCTGAAGATAAGGAGAGTGATCCTCATGACATTTTCATTTCTTTTCTTATCACCGATCTTAACCGTGATGAGGTCAGATCAAATGAGCTTCTTGATCTCATTGACTCACTTTCCAAATAGAAAATGTATCTTTTTTTTTTCAAACATTTGCCTTCTCTGATATACTGAAATGTGACACTATCAGATGCAGCCAATAATTTTCCTTTTTAAAAATATGGATGATTTGCTCTTTAAAAAAAATAAAATCTCTAGGTCACATATGAAGTGGTCAAAATCACTTTCCACTTAAAAGAAATTGGGAGGCGGAGAACATTTTCCTATCACAGAATGACTAAGGAAACAGCATGCATTTTGCAAGATTTGTTTTAAGAAAATCTCTGATGCATTTAGTTCAACGTACTAAAGTGCCAGTACATTGTAGCTTCTTACGGAATTAGATGGGCTGTTTTGGTTTAACTTTTCATTTAGGTTTAGTTTGTTATGATTGCTCAGTAAATGGATTTAAATTAAAATAAAATGAAGAATCTGCCAAAACCTGATTAAGGAACATAATAGAGTACAGATTGCTAAATTGTAAGAGCTTGACTAATCTTATTCTTAATCAGAATATATTTACTTGACTAATATTTTAAAGGATATTTATATAGCAACTCCACTAAAAGGTAAAGATAAAGGTTCCCCTTGCACATGTGTGCTAGTCGTTCCTGACTCTAGGGGGCAGTGCTCATCTCCGTTTCAAAGTCAAAGAGCCAGCACTGTCTGAAGATGTCTCCGTGGTCATTTGGCCGGCATGACTGAATGCCAAAGGTTCACAGAATGCTATTACCTTCCCACCAAAGGTGGTCCCTATTTTTCTACTTGCATTTTTTTTACCTGCTTTCGAACTGCTAGGTTGGCAGAAGTTGGGACAAGTAACGTGAGCTCACCCCATTACACGGCACTAGGGATTTGAACCGCTGAACTGCCAACCTTTCGATTGACAAGCTCAGAGTCTTAGCCACTGAGCCACCGCGTCCACTACATATTATATTATATTATATTATATTATATTGTATTGTATTGTATTGTATTGTATTGTATTGTATTGTATTATATTATATTATATTATATTATATTATATTATATTATATTATATTATATTATATTATATTATATTATATTATATTATATTATATTATATTATATTATATTATATTATATTATATTATATTATATTATAATATTGTCCACTACTTTATGATAATTCTACTATTGGTAAATTTAGGGATAAGAACTACATTGTTGAAACTGAAACAATTGAATTATAGTAGAATATATAGTAGAATATTTTCTATCATTTGGGTTCCATATTCTTGCTAGTAATTCTTTATGAGATCCCAAATCCAATAAACTCTGGAAATTCTTTTGGGTCAAAGTTGGTTTGCCTTTGATGCTCTGACAGGGACAAGTTCCCATTTTCACGACTCTGAATGTATTTCACTGGGCTTGCAAACTAATCTTCTGACCTGACCTTCAGGCCATCTCTGGCTTATAGCTTCATACTTGGTGGTTAAACTCAGTTTCAACTTCTAATCTTCCAGCTCTTGGACCAACTTTGACATGTCTCCCTTAGCTTTCTCACCTAATATGGACTTTGATGTGGCTTGACTGATTATTTCATTCTTCCTGTTTGCCTTTCTCTCACATTTTCTTCGATGCTGTCCGTATCCTAGCATGCTATTTCTCAGTTATGGTTCTCTCTTTGCTGTTCTCTAACATATGATCATGGGACAATGAAACAGGTCTTCTTGTCATATCAGGAATGTGGAAATTTGATCTGGGGAAATCTATTTGCTCCCTTCCATGTTCATCTTCACATTCCTTATTTATAATTCAATGGCTATATTCAAATATTTTTTTTCCCAATCTGGTTACTGAATTAACTCATTTTTCTAGGTTTGCACTATACATTGAATTATAAATAAAATAAACAGGTTGGATTGGCACAATATGCTGAGTCACAAAACAAACAAGCCAAAGCTTAGGAGACTGTCCAAAACAGCTGCTGGTTTAAGCTAGGTTAATTGAGTTTGTTAAGCCCAGATGATCCTACAGCAGTCTTTCGGTATGGCTAAGCATTTTAATTCATTTACTCCATGAGCTTTTTATTGCCTGTTGCTATGCCTGTTTGTTCCACGTCAAACCACCACTGCCACAGTGCCATTTTACTATTTTATCTCATGCATGTGGTTTTGCATATGCAGTACATCCAAAGTTTTTGAATGGAAGATGGAAGGAAACATCAAAGCTGACCAGACAAAACTGATTTGAAGAACTGCCTCTAAAACTTGCCAAAAACCATTGTTGAAAAACATAATGCAGGTGGTAAAGGCTTTATTACCTATTCAGTCATTTGATTTGAAAACAATCTGTAGCATCACTAACAGACTATACCAATGACAAATATTGACCATGGACGATCTCAGTTATCAAGGATCCCAGATGCTTCATGTGGAACTTATTTGCTGTTTATGTTGCATATTGATGTTCAGGTCATTGTTTAGAGAGGTAGAACAATGTGTGCATACTAACAAGTGTATAATCCACTTCAGAAAATAATTTCCATTTACCCAGCTCAGCAAATATAATGGAAAGAAACCATCCAATAACTGATTAGGCAGTTAACATTTCCTGAAACTATGAGAAAATCTCTGAAAGAGACTGGGCAATTGTGGGCAACTGTGGACTAAGCCAGACATGTGATTTTCAAACTGCCGATCTGAACTGTTACTTCAATTTCCATTTTTACTATCCTTATTTTGCTTAATCTGCTTTCATTTCTTTTTCAACAACAGGATATTTACTGTGCTTTTCCTCTTCTGCAATGACTGGAAATTTAGACTTATTTTCACATCTTTGAGCTGGATACATATAGCATGTCAATTTAGTTTTTGCTTTGCTTGTCATGTTCAGATCATATATTTATTGCCTGCATTGGCAGACTGATCTTTCCTCCAAGAAACTCAACTCTTCCATCTTTTCTTCTTCTTCTTTTTTATAATCCCTTCAGACCGTTTAGGCAGTCATAGGCAAAGATAGACCTGTGAACCTTATGACTAGATCGAAACTTGAACAAGAATGACCTAGTTCTAACCTGAAAGTTTCATACGGCACCGGTGAAAACACAGGTTCAAAAGGTATTCTATTGACAACATATATTTAGAGAAATGGGATGGCTATTTTTCCAGAAATCTTCAGGTGAAGGAAACAATCTTCTAACCATTTCTCAAGTCAAAACTCTTCCTAGCAGTGACGACTGTGAGAAAAATTTCAGATGGCTTTTTCTGGAATTTGAGAATGGGAAGCCATGGAGGCTACAAATCACTGGAGAGGGGATTGTGCTATTAACAATTACACCGTAATTGTTGGAGACATATGGCATTCTAGACTTATCGGTGAGCTAGCCCAAAAGTACATATATGTGTGTGTGCACACTAACCATGTTATTCATCGGGCAACTTTCTACAGTTTCTTTCACTTCTACTAAATCCCAAGAGAAAGACATCGTGAAGGAATTCACCTGGGAACTTGTTCAATTCATTATGTGGGCTGCTAAGGTGGCTGTACCACAACAAGGACAGGTGTCACAACTTCTAGGCTTCTTTGCAATGCTAAAGTAAGCTCAAAAATGTCACCAGAAGAAAAATGAAAGCACCTATGTCAAGGAAGTAGAAAAGCCTCAATTACAGGAGAAGAAAGATTTTAGGAAATTGGGAAGCTAATTCAATTGCAGTGTTGTTTAAAAAGAGCATTGTTAATAAACCATGGATGACCAGCATTGTTTGAATGGCAAACCCATATAGAGCAAGATTTTTTCCCTGAGCTGTCCCGGCCCCAGCTGCCAAGTGCCTTCTTTTCTCTCTCTCCGTGGCACCTTTGTTTACTGGCCCTGGATTCCAGGACTTGCTCATTTTCACAGTTTCTATTTGCCATCTGATCAACCCACTTAATTTCCCTCTGTAATTATTACCCTGTCTCTCAAATCTGCCTATAATTACAAAGGAACATTCTCTGTTGTAGCGCCAAATTTAAATCCCAGCCCACTCAAATCTGTTAGGGTTTGGCTCTTCCAAAGCCAAAACATTGTCTTCAGTAGACAGCGAGACCAGAGCAGGTTTTGATAAATTTAAATCATTCTTCTAAAGTTTCAGTCTTGGCTCTTTGCATGGCTGGATCAGGCTGCCAGTCAGACAAGGGGGAAGTGATGGTTTTCAGCTACAACAACTATCTTCCAAATCTTAATCCCCATGTCCTGACATAGTGATCCTAAACTCTGACCTCCCTTTAGGTCTAAGCAATGCATCCTTTCAAGGAAGCCAATGTGGCCTCTTTTTGCAAGAGTAAATTATTGGCTTTCATCTTGTTTGAATTTTAGTCTATATTCATGGGTCTGCCAGCTTGCCATCTGCTTAAGCCGGCAGTTGCCCAAAATATTTTCTAATCCTCAAATTGGAGTGCCCAAATGAGACACATGGATTTTCATTAGGGTAATTCCAGTTTTTCTAACAATAAATAGAAGCTTGGACAGTGTTCTATAGTTGGGAGTGGCTAGTCATACTTTGGAGTTGGTCATCATGAAAAACAAAGGTCACCTTCTCGTAGAAGGTAAAGCATTGAGATAATATTTGTTGATCATGCTAAAAATTCCAATGGGAGCAGTCTAGAATCCAAAATGTATTTATTTAAACTTTTTAAAACTTTTCATCCTGCCTTTATTGTTTTTATAAATCAAGGCAATGAAAATACCTAATACTCCTTCTTCCTCTTATTTTCCCCACAATAGTAACTCTGTGAGGAAGGCTGGTTTGAGAGAGAGTGACTGGCCCAAAGTCCCTCAGCCAGTGTTCATGCCTAAAGCAGAACTAGAACTTACCACCTCCTGGTTTCTAGTCAGGTGCCTTAATCACCAGACCAAATTGGCCCTTTCTCAAATGTCCTACTTACTGGTTGCCATGAACATGTCTCCTTAATATCACTTCTGTCTGCCTGAAGCCAGCTTTGGGTGTTTCAGTGTGGAAGTGGTGTTTTCCATATCACACTACCAGAAAACAGGAAAATGTCTATCATAAATGTAGGAGGCACTTGAAATGATGCAAGTACCTCCTCCGTATATGTTAGATGTTCTCATCTTTTCTTGGGTTGGCAATCTGCTTGGTGCCAATTGGCCCACAAGTTTTGATTTCAGTCTAGTCACTTAACTCTGTGCTACTTTGGCTGGGAGGGAGACCAGCTTCTCCAATCACTTTCTTTGTGGGCATTTTCTTCTTATTGATAAAAGTGGTCATAGACTCAGCTGAGCGCCTGTGTAACCCGAAGCTCCTGACAGAGGAACACGACACACAGAGTACTCTAAAATATCAGTTTTGTCAGTGCTAGCCTGTGATGTGGGTGATTTGAATGGACTTTCTGTACGCATGGGATGTTACATTTAACATTGCTCTAAAAGGTGGACTGGAACCCCAATTTCCTCGGTTTGTTTGTCCAAAATGGGACACACATATATATGCAGCAAAATCCCCTTTTCTAAACTTTAGTTCTTTAACAACAAACATTCAGCAGCAGCAGCAGCCGACCTGCGCAAGACTAGGTAACAGAGAAGAGAGACAGACAAACCTTAACGCTTTGCATCTATCTAGGAGTGACAGTGCAGTGCAGTCCCCAATCACTCTGCCCAGCTTTCAACTTCCTTTGGCGATAAGGCTGCATGGTTGACCAAGCAATGTGGAAAGACTCCAGGGGATGGCCTCCATAATTCAAAGCAGCTGTTTCCCAAGTGCTCAAATTCCTAAACTGCTTTGGCTTTTTTGTAACAACTCAATTCTGCATCTTAATGTCAGCCACTTTCTTACCTTCAAAGGTTTGATTCCTGCATTGCCTAGATGTGATGGAACATACAACTGCAGGAGCAGAGGGAGAGGCTTTTGGCAATCCAGATCTTCCCCAGAAAGAGATCCAGATTAAGAGACTGTGCAGTCCTGTCCTGAATAGAGGAAGGGAGAAAAAAAAAATCAGGGTAATCACACTGTGCGTTATCTCTGGATATATCTAGTAGGTTAGAATGTGATAGCTTTAGTTTGGCAAGATTCTGTCCATTAAATGTAAGGAAATAAAGGATTGGATTCAATTGGATTTCTTGTCTGTGCTCAAGCCTGACACTAGGCATCTGAATCATGGCTATGGTGGTAAATGTGTGCAAAAAAGCAATGAGAGGCCCCCCCAAATGGGGAGGGGGGAGCTCAATGTAGCAAATAGCCTTTTGAGTAATTGCTCTTGAATGGATGCTGAGAGGAAGCAGTGGGGGTTTATCTATAGAAAGCATCTCATGACCATGGAATGGAAGGTTGGGAGCAGAGACTAAAATTGACCTGAGCATGCAGCAAACGTCTTACCATACAAATCAGCACAGATTTAGGATCTGTGAATGCATGGGAAGAATTGGGAGACCTTGAAGTTTTGATGATGTGAAGTTTCGGTTCCAATTAGAAAAGGATGAAATTCCCTTCGGATGTCTTCAGTAAAAATGTGAGAAGTCAGGAAGACTGCAAACCACCAAAGACAGGAGCATTATGCAATGAACACCAGGCCATTCACACATCCTCCTTGATGTAAAGGTAGAAAGGTAAAGGTTCCCCTCACACATATGTGCTAGTCTTTCCTGACTCTGGGGGGCGGTGCTCATCTCCGTTTCAAAGCCGAAGAACCAGCGCTGTCCGAAGATGTCTCTGTGGTCATGTGGCCGGAATGACTAAATGCCAAAGGTGCACGGAATGCTGTTACCTTCCCACCAAAGGTGGTCCCTATTTTTCTATTTGCATTGTTTACATGCTTTCAAACTGCCATGTTGGCAGAAGCTGGGACAAGTCATGGGAGCTCACCCCATTACGTGGCACTAGGGATTTGAACCGCTGAACTGCCGACCTTTCGATTGACAAGCTCAGAATCTTAGCCATTGAGCCACCGTGTCCCTTATCCTCCTTGATGACTTATCACTAAATAAGTGCCAGAACATTAGATTGTAATGACACAATTTCACTGAAAGTGTAAAGTTCTCTCAGAAGACAGGCAATAGTAATAGGCACAGTTGATAGTGTTATTAATCGATATATAAAAGGAAGGAAAGGAGAGCTATACTATTTAGGTATAAGAGCAACAAAAAGAGGAAAAGATAAAATGGATGAAAATAAAATTCAGTGTTGCTCATCCATTACCATATTGACTCTGGCTTCTCCTTTGGGAGACCATGTCAGCCCTGGAGTCCATCTTTTTCTTTGGATCTTCAGGGCTGCCACACTTAGTGCTGTGGGAAAAAGGGAGGGGGTTTGCATGGGGTTGGTGGAGATATATAGCCATAACAACATTCCTTTCTCTGGGAGTCAAGGACGTTCAGCCTGCACCTGGAGAGGCATGACTGGGGGATCATCTCCAGTTGGGATGGTGGATTGATTGGACCATGTGATGGACATGTGGGTGGAGGGGGAAGCGACTTTGATTTTCCTTTAGGTGTGGAAAACCTGGGGGCTTTCAGATTCGGGTTTTCCCAGATGTGCCAATAGGACATCTCTAATAAAATGGAACTTTGAGGAACTTCTAGCCTCAGAGTCTTCTTTCTTTGGGGGTGTTACTTGGAACCCTGACAGACCAATTGAAAATGAATTTTCTTTCATCAAATTAAATGAGAGTTGTTGGGGAAAATAAATGGAAGAGAATGTTTCTGCCTGGCAATATAGAAGCCCAGATGAAGGCCATCTCAAATAGATGCTTGTTTGGTTCCTGCTTGAAGACCTGCAGAATAAAAGTCCTTCAAACTGCCCTTAGCTTTAAGAAGTCTCTGCTATAATTAATCTGAGATCTCACTTTCTAAAATTTAAACAAGATGTAGCCTTGCCATCTGGGGTAGGAGAAAATAGTTTTGCTGTGAATTGCAATGGCCCCATACAATTTACTAAACAGGGTTAAATGCATTGCTAATGTTTTCACACAGAGTAACCTCATCAAGTTACATATTTGCTTGTGGGTTTGTATGCAACTTCTTCACCTGGTGGACCTCTTTCTTATTGTCCTCACCTAAATTCCATTTCCCTCAGTTAGCAGATCATCTGGTAGGATCAACATGCTTTGAATCAACAAGACAGACACAGACTTCAGAGGATAATTAGAACTGCAGAAAAAACAATGGCTACCTATCTGCCTTTCATTGAGAACCTGTATACTGCACGAGTCAAAAAGAGGGCTGTGAAAATATTTACAGACCCTTCGCATCCTGGACATAAACTGTTTCAACTCCTACCCTCAAAATGATGCTATAGAGCACTGCACACCAGAACAACTAGACACAAGGACAGTTTTTCCCCCGAACGCCATCACTCTGCTAAAGAAATAATTCCCTCAACACTGTCAAACTATTCACTAAGTCTGCACTACTATTAATCTTCTCATTGTTCCCACCACCCATCTCCTCCCACTTATGACTGTATGACAGTAACTTTGCTGCTTGTATTCTTACAATTTATATTGATATTGTTTCCTGATTGCTTATTTGTAACCTATGACTATCATTAAGTGTTGTACCTTATGATTCTTGATGAACGTATCTTTTCTTTTATGTACACCGAGAGCGTATGCACCAAGACAAATTCCTTGTGTGTCCAATCACACTTGGCCAATAAAAAATTATATTCTATTCTTTAGGTCCCATCAGTGAAGCAATGCTCCTTTAGAAAACCCTGAAAGAGCACCTTCTCTATGGTGATTTCTGCCATTTGGAATAACATTGTCCTCCATGTCCATACAGGCTACTGATGGCAAATCTGACATGCATGTCAAAGGTGCCATGCCATGACATTTGGGGTGACACACCAGCATTTACCTACGACCATCCACTATTTTAAAAAGCCCATCCCATTCTCACACAATTTTTGGAGGCTGCAGAGACCATGTGAGAATGGGATCCATGTAAGACTATGTGCTCTTTGCACAGCCGTTGGATTCTCTGAAAATGAGTTTGTTTTTCTCGTATTTCATTTTTTGTAATTATTTGACTTTTTAAATATACACAGCACTATACATGATTGTACTGTATTTTTTAAAACATCAGTCAATCAATCAGAATAGAGTTGGAAGGGACCTTGGAGGTCTTCTACTCCAGTGACCTGCTCAAGCAGAAGACCCTATACCATTTCACACAGGTAACTGTCCAGTCCCTTCTTAAAAACCTCCAGTGGTGAAGTTCCTACAACTTCTAGTGGCAAGCTGTTCCACTGGTTAATTGTCCTCAATGTTAGGAAGTTTCTTCTTAATTCCAGGTTGCTTCTCTCCTTGATTAGTTTCCATTTGTTGTTTCCTGTCCTGCCCTCCGGTTCTTTGTAGAATAATTTGACCCCCTCTTCTTTGTAGCACCCTCAAATACTAAAATACTCCTATCATGTCCCACCTAGTCCTTCTATTCTCTAGACTAGCCAAACCCAAATCCTGTAATTAGGAGCCTGGATAGCTCTGCAGACAAGGCACTGCAATTCAATGCCAGCTGTCTGCAATTAAAGTAAGTTCAAATCTCGCCAGGCTCAAGGTTGACTCAGCCTTCCATCCTTTCTAAGGTAGGTAAATTGAGGACCTAGTTTGTGGGGGCAATAAACTGACTTTGTATAATATATACAAAAAGAATGAAGGCTATTGCTTAATGCACTGTAAGCCGCCCTGAATCTGTGGAGAAGGGCGGCATATAAATCAAATAAAAAAAAAATTGTTCTTCATACGTTTTTGCCTCCGGGCCTTTAATCGTTTTAGTTGATTAATAAACTAATACATTAATTAATTAATTTATAATTAATTATTTGGTGTATGTTTATACCCCGGGCAAAAACTGGATGCGCGGAGGCCAAAAATGATTTTTTTTCTTGTTTTCCTCTTCAAAATCTCAGTGTGTCTTATACTCTGGTGTGTCTTATACTCTGAAAAATACAGTATATACATATGTGTGTGTGTGTGTGTGTGAAAGAGAGAGAGAGAGAGGGAGAGAGAGAGAGAGGGAGAGAGAGAGGGAGAGAGAGAGAGGGAGAGAGAGAGGGAGCAAGAGAGAGAGCAGTAGAGTCCAGTTAAGCTTTTTCTGAATTTTTAAATGTGACCCCCAGTATATCCAACTGCTGATATACTGGCTGCTCTTCAGGAAAGCTGCGAATGTTTTTTTTCAAGATCTGCTGCGATGGGATGATTGGTGACCCTACTTGCTATTTGTTTCTTGTACTGTTTTTGTTGGCTAAGTGTAGCCTGCTGTAGAATGTACTGTGCATTGCCTTATGTTGTTTTGGCAACTGAAGCAAGCAATACATTTTATTAAAGAAATAAATGATTTCTGCCTCTTACAAGCATAGTAAGATTAGGCCAATATCTACAGTTCCCTCACATCCTGGACATAAATTGTTTCAACTTCTCCCTTCAAGATGCTACTAAAGGGCATTGCATGCATCTCTCTGCTGAACACCTGACTACTCCCAGAACATAGTCTTTTGACTAAAGATATCTACCTATGTAATAGGCTGTATTACTATTACCATTCTCATCTTATCTTTCTCATTTTCTCATCTTTCTCTTGTTTCTTATTATCCTCTCCTAGTGGTAGCTTATGATTTATCAATTGTTGTTTGTATCATATGATTTATAATTGTAATTATGATTTAAGTTATGATCTATGACTTATCACTTTGTTGTTTATATGTATACTGAAAGCTTATGCACTGGAGACAAATTACTTGGGTGTCCAAGTCCAATCACACTTGGCCAAAAAAGAATTCTATTCTATTCTATTCTATTCTATTCTATTCTATTCTATTCTATTCTATTCTATTCTATTCTATTCTATTCTATTCTTATTCCTATTCCTATTCTATTCTATTCTATTCTATTCTATTCTATTCTATTCTATTCTATTCTATTCTATTCTATTCTATTCTACTCTACTCTACTCTACTCTACTCTACTCTATTCTATTCTACTCTATTCATATTCTATTCTACTCTACTATATTCTTATTCTTTTTCTACTCTACTCTACTCTACTCTACTCTATTCATATTCTATTCTTATTCTTATTCTATTCTACTCTATTCTGCTCTACTCTACTCTATTCTTAATTCTAATTCTAATTCTAATTCTAATTCTAATTCTAATTCTAATGGCACTCCTTCCATGCAAGTACAGATAATCCTCAACTTACAATCACAATTGAGGCCAAAATGTCCATTGATAAGCAAGAGAGTTGTTAAGAGACTTTCCCCCCTTTTTGTCCTTTCTTGCCACAACTTTTAAGTGAATCACTGCAGTTGTTAAATTAGTAACATGGTTGTATAGTCAATCTGGCTTCCCCATTAAGTTTCTTTGTCAGGAGATTGCAAAAGGTGAGCACATGACTTCGGGACAGTGTAACTGTCAGAAATACATGTTGGTTGCCAAGTGTTCAAATTTTGATCATGTGACCATGGGGATGCTACAACCGTGTGAAAAACAGTCATAAGTCACATTGTTTAGTTCCGCTGTAACTTCAAACAGTCACTAAACAAATGGTTGTAAGTTGATGTACAGGTAGTACATCAGGGGTGAAATGTTCCCGGTTCGGACCGGATCACCTGATCCGGTAGAGATGGCGGCGTGTGGTTCAGAGAACCGGTAGCAAAAATCCCTGCCCCACCCCATGCCCAGCTGAGCCACACAATCATCAGAGGCTTTTTTTTTACTTTTGAAAGCATTTTTTCTACAACCTCTTCAGCTGAAAATATGCTTTTAAAAGTTAAAAAAAAAAACCCTCTGATGATCGCGCGGCTCAGCTGGGATCATCAAAGGCTTTTAAAAGAAAAAAATGCCTCTGACAATCCAAGCTGAGTTGCCTGATCGGCAGAGGCTTTTTTTCTTTTAAAAGCCTCTGACGATTCCAGCTGAGTTGCCTGGTCGTCAGAGGCATTTAAAAGAAAAAAAGCCTCTGCGGATCAGGCAGCTCAGCTAGGATCACCAGAGTCTTTTGAAAGCATTTTTTACAACCTCTTCACCAAAGAGATTGTAGAAAAAATGGTTTTAAAAGTAAAAAAAAAAAATTGGCCATGCCCACCCAGTCACATTACACCCCCCCCCCCAAACCATGCCATAGAACCGGTAGTGACAAATTTTAGATTTCACCACTGCTGTACATCCCTGTAACAGATTAGTTACTATCTCACTTCCTCTCCTGTTTTTCAGTCTTCCATTTCACTAATCAAGACATTTCAAACATCTTTTTATCTCACCTCAGCTGACCCTTGATGGATTATCCTCAACGTTTTTCCTGGATCATTCACACGAAGGTCTAATGTACACATCAAAGGAAAAAATATTTTATTATAGTCATTGACAAAGTAGAATAAAACGGCAGAATGAGATTAATAAAAATATGAATCAGATTAATGAAACATAATAAAACCAAAAGGTAAATTGAAAAATGTAATCAAATTGAACTATTTCTGGAAAGGTCCTGACAGATCTGGCCATCTTTTTTTTTTTTTTTTAAATAAGGATGATGATGTCGTAAGAGAGCACATCCCTTTGATCAGCTAGGAGTAACTAAGATAAAAGGACTTGAGGCACCCGAAAGTTGAGGTAATAAAGGTTTAATAAGCTTGTGTCACAGTTCATAAGATTGACAGTATAGAAGTGTCTAGTGGGTTTTTTTTTTCTTTAGTTCCTGCTTTGCAATGACAAAGGTCTTCATTGAATGACATTTTTTTGGAATCTCCCTTTGAAAACCACAGTTGCCAAAGCTTTGCAGCATGCAAGGGTTAAAGCTCTTCAACAGCATACATACTAAAATTGGCACCTGAAAAGACTGAAATTCAGAGGCTTTAAACTCTCGTTAGGTGTTAGATTGAGTAGTTCTTCCAACTCTCAACATTTTGAGTTTTAACTCCTGCTCCAGGGAGCATTTCTACTTTCCTACTAAGAAGCCTGATCTTTGTCTGTGAGGCCATTACTCATTTCTTCATGTTTATTCTTCTCTTTCTGGGAACATCATGGGAATGAAGTCAACAAAGCCCTGTTATCACGATAGATGAAGATCATCCTAATCAAGACAGGACAGGCATTGTGGGGAACTTTATTAAAGTTATATATTGATAATATATCGATGAAGAAGAATATTTGTAGTTCAGGGCTGAAATGAAGGGTTTTTGGTGCTCTTTAGTTTGGATGGTTTCTTGCAGACATTTTACTATCCAAATCTGATACCATCAGTGTTAATTAATGGTATTGTTCTGACCTAGGCTTCCTTAGAAAGTATACAGCACAATCTTAGTTCCAGCAAACCTCTTTTATTCATACGGTTGTGAATTACTGTCATTCCCAGTCCAAAAGGCTTCTCAAACAGTGTTTCAGGGGAGTGTTTACAAATATCCACCTACCTCATGTGGAATACTGCCAAAGAGCTAATTTCCAGATGCAGGGCAAGGCCAAACTTGGCACAGAGTCACAAACAGAATTTTCAAATCTTGAATCGGCCAGATGAACTAATTGTTTCCTGCAAAAGCTCACGTCTCATTTGCTCCTCTTTTATGTCTTATGGGAGGGGCCAATCATCTTCAAGCCTTACTCCCAAGTCGACCCTGTTTTCTTAATCGTTCCTGTCTTCTGGCAGCTCTGCGCATGCGTGCACTGGGAACAGGCTCACGCTGTTCTTCTGCCTCGCTGATGTCAGACTCCGGAGACTCTAGAGGCAGCAAAGAACTACCAGATGGCCTTGGCCCCCTCTCTGCCTCTGACTCAGAGCCATTGTCCGAGCCTTCCCCAGACTCCAGGACTGGCCCACATTCCTCCCCAACCTCTTCACGGTCTGACTCCGCTACCAGCTCTGCTGGCCGCTGGCAGGCCACAACAAGTATACCAACTGACCTATTTCTTCAGTTTTCATAGTAAGGGGTCCTTAGTGCTCTCTGAGTTTGGTTGCTTTCTTGCAGGCATTTCATTGCCCAAACTCTGTAACATCCTCAATGCCCTGATGATGTTACCTAGTTTGGGTAATGAAACAAGAAATAACCAAGCTCAGAGAGCTCCAAGAACGTCTCATTTCAACCTTGAGCTACAAATAGCAAGGACCCCCCTCCCCTTAATAATATATATCTCTATATGTTACACCTTCTACTCATCCAGCCTCCAGAAGAGGTCTCCCAAATGATTTTGCTGCAGCTTTTCAATTTCAGATGCTGCCATCTGATTGCTAGGGTTCCCAGTTAGAACTGCAGAGTGCTTGATAGTTGCCATAGTTTCCAGGCCTTTGAGATGCAAACGTGAATGGCACATCACCAAAATGTGATGTCAAGGGCTGGGAAAAACAAGACCCCCAGGTATCTCGACAGGAATGATTCTCCTCCTTTTTTACATGTTAACCCACAGCTGTAAGCTGAGAATTTCCAAATCCAAATTCAGAAAATGACTGGTATGTCTCGTAATTACCAATCAAGCAGACGGTGACTATCATAGCTGAGGGCAAGCTTGCCTCAGAAGTGTCTTCCCATTGAGCTCTGGTGGGAAGGAGCCAATCAGTGGAAAGTTTAACTTGTGGGAGTCCTCACATTTAACGAAAGACACAGCTTAGCTGAACCACTTTCACCCTTATAAGGTACAATTATTGAACTGAGATTGCAGCTTTAGGTCGGAAAGGGACTCCGACTGCCCAAGTTATTTTCTGGAGGATGCAATAATTATTAGTCTCCTGAGATCAGCTATCCAATTTCTGGAACGTCTCTGTTGATAAGCGAGCCTTCTAGTTTTCTATATATTCATAGTGTGACAGAATTGGTTTCAACTGCCTTCCCTACCACTTGACTTACTTCTCTTGCCATGTGATAGTGCAGAATTAAACCCAATTACATATCTTTATATCACTTCAGGTGTCTCACTTTTTTTAAAATTGAGAAGAGAGTCATCATAGTATCTTTGCATTGCATTTGAAGGAAACCAGGGTGGAAATGTAAAAAAGCAAGATATAATTCCCACCCCTTTAATCACTTGGAATCAGTGGTGGGTTGCTACCGGTTCACCCTGGATTGGGCAAACCGGTAGCGGCGGTGGCGGGAAGCTCCGCCCACCCACCCGGATGCTTCTGCGCATGTGCAGAAACATTGTACACATGAACGAGCACACACCCATGAGCAAACCGGTAGCGATGGGATTTGAAACCTGCCCCTGCTTGGAATGAAGCTATTGAGGGCTCTATGGTGCTTTCTGAGCTTGATTGTCTTCTTGTAGATGTTTCATTACCCAACTAGGTAACATCATCAGTGATAGAAGGGAGTTGGGTTTGCAAACATAATGAAGTGTCTGCAAAAATTCAAGCTCAAAAAGCACCAAGGATCCACAGGTCAATCCCGAGCTACAAATATTCAAGAACTCTGAAGTCCACCCATGCTTTTGTCTCCTGTCAAAATAAAGATGCAAATTTCCCATGGGGCTGTCATAAAGGTGAGAAAGTTGAATTTTAATTGGCAATCAATCAATCAATCTGTTAGAATATTCATGACTGGGAAGACATAGTAACAAGGTCAGCCAATGAATAGGCATAGCAACTAAATCAGCCAATTGGGAGCTGAGACAGATTGGGGCCAGGGTGTGTCTTAGTCTGCAGCTTCTGATTCTGTGCAGAGAAACGAAACTGAAATCAGTGTGTACATGTTGCCTGCTCTGCTGAAAATGAAACTGTTCTCTCCTGCCTTATGTTGAAACTGCTACTACATTGAAGAAGAACTTTGATATTGGTATTGTAAATACTTCATCTATTATTATGTATATAAAGAAGTTAATGAATCCTGTTGAATCAGTTTATCTGTGTGTGCTTCTGGATTTGATTTTTGCAAGAAACTCTGACATAATCTTTGCCTAATTTAATAAACAATATCTCCTTTCAGTTCAGTGAGACTTATTCTCTGTTCAGTAGGTTTAGGATTGTAACCAAAATCAAGGATAGGTTTAAGAACCAATAAAAGTGCCGATGTCTGAAAGTGGGGCTAAACCAAAAAGTGGATTTCTGCCATTTTTCTGTCTTTCACATACTTTTTTTTAAAAAAAAAATTGATTTATATGCCGTCCTTCTCCGGAGACTCAGGGCAGCTTACAATGCGTTAAGCAATAGCCTTCATACTTTTGTATATTTATACAAAGTCAGCTTATTGCCCCCACAAACTGGGTCCTCATTTTACCTACCTTAGAAAGGATGGAAGGCTGAGTCAACCTTGGGCCTGGTGAGATTTGAACTTACAGTAATTGCAGACAGCTGGTGTTAATCACAATGCTTTAGTCTGCTGAGCCACTAGGCCCCTGGGAGATGATCTGTAATATACACTTACCATGTTCAGACAACCAAATTTTTACTAAGTTAACCTACATTAGTTTCTGCATTTGAAAAATATATTGAATCAAACTATCAAACAGGCTGAGTTCCCACACAACATATTAAATCATAAAATGCCCCAATCAAGATTAAAACCCGTCAAGTTCAACATGTGAATTCAAACTTTAAGTTGTTATCTGACTTGGATAAGCATTATTTGTTATAATGTAATTTCCCCATGTCTAGAGATGGAGCAAATACAAAAGGACTCAAGTATAAATTGCATATAAATGTGCCCTAGATATTTCCAGCAACTCCAAAAACTCCTTTTTTGGCCAACATATTGTCATTCTTTGACATTTAGAACAAAGATATCCTCATTCAGTGAACACAAGGATACATTCACAACAGGGCTGATGTAGATGCCAAAGTGGCACAAAATTTTCCTATACTGGAAGGCAGGCAAACAACTGCTGAAGTTTCTTCTTCTTCTTCTTCTTCTTCTTCTTCTTCTTCTTCTTCTTCTTCTTCTTCTTCTTCTTCTTCTTCTTCTTCTTCTTCTTCTTCTTCTTCTTCTTCTTCTTCTTCCTCTTCCCCTTCCCCTTCCCCTTCCTCCTCCTCCTCCTCCTCCTCCTCCTCCTCCTCCTCCTCCTCCTCCTCCTCCTCCTCCTCCTCCTCCTCCTCTTCTTCTTCTTCTTCTTCTTCTTCTTCTTCTTCTTCTTCTTCTTCTTCTTCTTCTTCTTCTTCTTCTCCTCCTCCTCCTCCTCCTCCTCCTCCTCCTCCTCCTCCTCCTTCTCCTTCTCCTTCTCCTGCTTCTTCTTCTGCTTCTTCTGCTTCTCCTCCTCCTCCTCCTGGGTGGGGAACCATGGCCCTTTTATGACTTGTGGATTCAGGAATTCTGGGAGTAGGAGTCCACAAGTCATAAAAGGGCCATGGTTCTAACCCCTCTTCTAACAAGACTTTTGTACCCTTTGCTCACTTTGCCATTATTGTTGTTTCCTGGATAATAGGCACCCTCGTAAAGTATGGGCTGCACTTTTTAGGAATGTCTATGGTGCCTATTAAGAGCCAATTTGGTGTAAGAGGTTAAGGCATCAGGCTGGACAGTGAAAGATAATGAGTTCTAGTCCTGCCTTCGACACAAAAGAGCTGGACAATTCTGGGGTGGGGCAGTCACTATCTCTCAGCCTTAAGAAAGAGGCAAGGGTAAAACACTTCTGAAAAACATTGCCAAGAAAATTGTAAGGACTTGTCCAGGCAATCTCCGAGAATCAGTAATTATTGAATTTGGGGGTGGTGCAGGGTGGAAGTGTTCCTATGAAGGATTATAATCGTTGTTGGAAAAAGAGAGATTTCCTGGAGAAGCATTTGTCTTGCATCAAAGTAACATCTAAGCCTTGAACCCTGAAATCTTCTGCTTCATCTCCCTGTGGGGATGAATTACAAACTGTCTGCTGAAACTTTGATTTTGCCCCGCTTGGTACTGCTTGACTGAAATCTGAACTCTTGCTTTGAAACTTTCACTGGAGCCTGACTATTTTTCCTGTGTATATTTAATTGGGGCTATCACTTGAAAGGGTATACAAAATCTTAGGGATTTTTTTTTAAAAAAACCCATAAATATTCACTATAACTTTAAGTATAATTAGTCAGTCTACAGCCTTCCGTCTTGGAGTACTGAAGTTCTGAAAAAAAAATACTTCAAAAAATCATTATAACTTGATGACCGTATTATGGAAATATATTCTTTACATAGTTTCTACAATGAGAAGCTTGGACATTTCTACCAGTTCTGATTGTAGTTCTAGGTACTGAGCAGAGGTGGGTTTCAGCAGGTTCTGACCAGTTCTGGAGAACCGGTAGTAGAAATTTTGAATAGTTCGGAGAACTGGTAAATACCACCTCTGGCTGACTCCGCTCCCATCTATTTTCTGCCTCCCGAGTCCTAGCTGATTGGGAGGAAATGGAGACTTTACAGTATCCTTCCCAAAAGTGAGGTGGGAATGAAGATTTTACAGTATCCTTCCCCTGCCACGCCCACCAAGCCACACCCACAGAACTGGTAAAAATTCTGACTGGGCCTGCCCCCATCTATTCTCTGCCTCCCGAGTCCTAGCTGATTGGGAGGAAATGGGGATTTTGCAGTATCCTTCCCTTGGAGTGGGGAGGGAATGGAGATTTTATAGTAACCTTCCCCTGCCATGCCCACCAAGCCATGCCAACCAAGCCATGCCCACCAAGCAATGCCACACCCACCAAGCCACACCCACAGAACCGGTAGTAAAAAAATTTAAAACCCACCACTGGTACTGAGGTTGCAAACTGATGATGCTCTTTCCATCTGGGTGATAAGAACATGTTGTCTCACGGCTCATGAAAAAGGCCAGCTTTGTTAACGATATGCAATTAAAACTTGCAAATCAACATGGCCTTCAGCTCACAATATGTCCCCCATGTAGCCCTTGGTAATCAACAAGCTGGTCATTCCAGAGTTAAACACATTCATTTGTCTGACATCTCAATTTGAGTTGCTCTAATTCATGACATTTCAACTCGGGCTGTCTTGATTCATCTGTTGGCACTAGCTGAGTTCAGCGAGTCGGGGCCAGAAGTAAGAGGGAAATCTTCAGCAAATCCTAGTCGAATAAATACATGAATTCAGTTGTCTGTAAAATTATATGAGGACTTTAAAAGACTCCATAAGTATTTTAAAAAAATGTTAAGCTTTAAAAAGAATACTGCATGTAACTTAAAACTCCACTCTTCTATAATAACGAGAATTCTTCCTGGAACAATCTTGCCGGCCCATCTGTTAAGCAGGGCATATAAATTTCATATGATCTTTTCTGGGTTGTGAAGCAGACTATTTATTTTGTTCTGTTTTTCAGGCACTACTAATCCTTCCCTAAAATGACATTTAAAAAACCAGAACCACTCAAATGGAGGTAATAAATCAGCAACCTAACAGGAGCAGAAAATGCAGCATAATAGCAGTCATTAAAACAAATTCATACTTGACACCTGGGGAAATAATAGGCCTTAAATGCAGAAGAGGATTCTACAGCTGGGGAGCCATCAGTTTGAAGACCTATCTCAATATAACCTATCATACTGTGATGGCAGAGGACCTTCTGAAATGGCTTTCCTGGTGTGCATCTGCTAAGAGATTAAAGTTTGCCAAAGAAGAACTTTCCAGCATCTCAGAACTGGGATTGCCCATCATGGGGATGAGGATATACAAAGATTTCCTAGCTGAAACACCTTTGTTATGAAGTGACTGCCATTCGGAAGCTTCTGCTAACTTTAAGCTCAATGAGGTGAGGTTTCTTTTCTTGAGCTAAAGAGCTGGATGGTATAAATGTAAAGGTTCCCCTCGCACATATGTGCTAGTCATTCCTGACTCTAGGGGGCAGTGCTCATCTCCGTTTCAAAGCCGAAGAGCCAGCGCTGTCCGAAGACGTCTCCATGGTCATGTGGCCAGCATGACTAAATGCCAAAGGCACACAGAACTCTGTTACCTTCCCACCAAAGGTGGTCCCTATTTTTCTACTTGTATTTGTTACATGCTTTCGAACTGCTAGGTTGGCAGAAGCTGGGGCAAGTAACGGAAGCTCACCCCGTTATGCGGCACTAGGAATTCGAACTGCTGAACTGCCGACCTTTCAATCGACAAGCTCAGCATCTTAAAGGGGAGATTAATCCTAGAGAGGAAAACAATAGTAAACTTAGACAAGATCATGCAGGATAAGGATAGATCAATGACAAAATAGTTAAGTCAGTGATCTCTCTTGGGATAATATAAGGCTGTAGAGGCTGGGCACTGAGAAAGGACAAGGGAAGAAAATAGATCCCTTTGAATTATGGATCAGGAAACAGTTACCAAGAGCATCATGATCTGCAAGAAGAACCTATCAATCAGTCCTGGGCCAAATAAAGACTGATTGCTCCCTTCAGGCAATGATCAGCAATCAGGAAGTCAAAGACATTGGATGTGTGATGCAAGAGAATGATGGACTTTAAAAATGACTCCACTTGGCAAGGTTGAGGAACGGAGAAGGGAAGATAATGGATAAGACCAAAGAGATTACTGTGACGACCTTGGGAAAAGTATGAAATATTACTTAAGACAGGTTGAGATGACAAGCATTAGCCATACAGCCCCCAGGACTGAGTGGCTAAGATTCTGAGCTTGTTGATCAAAAGGTTGGCAGTTCAGCAGTTCAAATCCCTAGTGCCGCATTACGGGGTGAGCTCCCGTTACTTGTCCCAGCTTCTGCCAACCTAGCAGTTCGAAAGCACGTAAAAAATGCAAGTAGAAAAAATAGGGACCACCTTTGGTGGGAAGGCAACAGCGTTCCGTGAGCCTTTGGCATTTAGTCATGCCGGCCACATGACCACGGAGACGTCTTCGGACAGCACTGGCTCTTCGGCTTTGAAACGGAGATGACCATCGCCCCCTAGTGTTGGGAACGACTAGCACATATGTGCAAGGGGATCCTTTACTTTTTACCTCTTCTTATATGCTTCTGAATGTGTTTTATGTTAAACTTTGGAGTTTTGTTCTGGAGAAATTAATATTTTTTCATCATTTTGCACTCACCCACCTCAATTTCTGGTTCCATTTCTGGGCGCCACTTTTTCAGAGACATTCAGTAGATGCTATTTGCTGTATGTGCAAATAAGGTATGTTCAGGGACTGGGACTTAAATCCATAAGGAATTTATTCATCATCAA
Source organism: Pantherophis guttatus (assembly GCF_059756535.1). Classification (NCBI taxonomy): domain Eukaryota; kingdom Metazoa; phylum Chordata; class Lepidosauria; order Squamata; family Colubridae; genus Pantherophis; species Pantherophis guttatus. The sequence goes on along the minus strand of NC_142072.1, from coordinate 22,745,646 downwards.
TGTTTCTCTGCCCTTCCAATTACTCCTCTCTAGGTGATTCATGAAGTATTTTTTAAAGTGAAACTGTAAAGAAATTCATCAGTGTAATTTAAAAAAAATGTACTACTGATTAGACAGAAAGCAAAGATAGGTCAGTGATGGCTAACCTTTTCCAGACCAAGTGCCCAAAGCGCGCGCATCCTCGAACCCCCAAAATGTGTCCCCACCCCGCACATGCACGTGCAGCCCCATGCATGAGCCCCCATGCATGCGTCTGTGCCCCCTGCATGTGCCCCACCCTGCACATGCATGTGCCCCCCCACGTCCCGCCCCCATGCATGCACGGCAGAGGCACGACGACCAGCTGGCTAGCGGGAGGCATGCGCGCATGCACAGTGGAGCTGAACTGGGGCAATGGCTTGCGTATCCACAGAGAGGGCGCTGTGTGCCACCTGTGGCACGTGCGCCATAGGTTTTCCATCACGGGCATAGGTGTTACTCTTTGAAGACTTATTAAAAAATCTGTTTTAATGTTGTGGCCCGTCAGCGGCCTGTGCAGTTAGTAGCTGATTCCGACAGCAAGGAGGCTGGTGTGCTGCGCCAGCAGCCTGTGCAGCTGGCGCTTGAGTCAAACAGTGAGGAGGCTGGAGAAGATGTGGTGCCAGAGGTGGGGATTCAGCCAGGGCCTTCAGAATCTCCAGAAGCTCCCTTAAGTGAAGAGGAAGAAGAGGAGGAGCCTCTTCTCGATGCACGAGTGTGCAGAGCTGTTAAAAGTCAGGAGTGGCTTCTCAGGAGGTCTCCTCGAGAGTAAGGCTTGGGGCTAATTGGCCACTCCCCTAGCCTATTTAAGGAAGGACAACGACTGATGCAATTTGCAGGAAACAACTTCGTTCATATTCCTTCGCGTCTTGATTCCAGAAACGTTTGATTCGGCTCTTGTTTATCTCTTGTCAGTTTTCCTGCAAACTGCTTCTGGGCATTCTGCCAACCACAGTAAGATTACGGTTATCTGAAATACTGTGTCTCAAAATTGAATTATTATTCTTTGGATTCTTGTCGGCTGTTAATGAAGTTAAATTAATAGCCCTTGTTCAGAAAAGACTGATTTAAACTGTACTTGTGTTCGAACAACTACTAAGAAAGCTCATTAGTAGTCCTTAATTAGTAAATTAAGGTTTGTACGGACTTTGTGTGTGTTGCGTTCTTTGGGGTCCGTAGCTGGGGCAGAACATTTAATTGCTTTCCAAAACTGTGTAATACTTACAGAAATTTGAGAGGGAAGGGATATTTCAGAAGAGGAGGGCAACAAATTATATTAGTATTATTAAAGATTTAATCTTCAATTTGATTCACAGTCTGGGACTGGTAAAAACAATAGTAATGTCAGGCGTGTTGTGGGCCATATCTATGACACCTTGGCACAGGGGTGGGTTCTACTTACCTTTACTACCAGTTTGCAATTGGAGCACATGCTTTCTTGCTTCTGCACATGTGCAGATCATCCATTAGATATCTGGGCGAGTGGGCAGAGCCTCCTGCTGCTTTTACTACCAGTTCGCAAAAACCAGACAGAACCAGGAGCAACCCACTACTGCCTTGGCACCACCATCTCAGCACCACCATCTTGTCACAGACATGTCGCCATGGCAACCTTGGTGTGACTATCTCGGCACCCATCTCGGCATGGGACAAATCGCTGTGGGAAACTCAATGAGGGACAATTCAACGCACTCCCCCTGTGACATCTCCCTTCATTGACCACAGTGTCTCTGGATCCAGCCTCCTGCAGGTGCAGCCAGTCAATGGGCCTGGAACAAGTCCACTTCATGCTCCTGTCTGTGGTGTCACCATCCCTGCCAGGGGTGAAATGCTCCTGGTTCGGACCGGATCACCCGATCTGGTAGCAATGGAGGCGGGTGGTTTGGAGAACCGGTAGCAAAAATCCCTGCCCCCCACCCCATGCCCAGCTGAGCCATGCGATCATCAGAGGCTTTTTTTCTTTTAAATGCCTCTGACGATCCCAGCTGAGTTGCCTGATCGTCAGAGGCATTTAAAAGAAAAAAAGCCTCTGCCGATCAGGCAACTCAGCTGGGATCGTCAGAGCCTTTTGAAAGCATTTTTTTATACCCTCTTCACTGAAAAAATGGAAATAGAAAAAATGGTTTTAAAAGTTTTTTTAAAAAATGGCCACGCCCACCCAGTCACATTACGCCCCCCCCCCCCCAAGTCACGTCCACAGAACCGGTAGTAACAAATTTTAGATTTCACCACTGATCCCTGCCCATGTGTGAGAGGTGCATCCAGGCTGCTGCCTACCCATCAGGGAAGCCTATTAGAACTATTAGACATGTTCAAGTAGAGATTGGTTATATCAGCAATATTTCAAGTTAGATTCCTACATTTCTCAAAAAGTTGGGATTTATGACTTCCATACTCCTTCATCTCCAGATTTTGTAATAGCAAAGGCAAGAATATCTTAATAAGCAGGCAGGCAAGAAAATACATTTATTGATGAACTCACAGATGGCTTGGTAAAGGGCTAAATAGACTCCTCTTGGATTCAATAGCCATTTCTCGTTAGCACCAAACAATGCCCTTGAATGCAAAAGCAAGGCAACAGATATTTCTCATAATGCTTTCTAAATGTTTATTTCCTCCAAGATATAGGCAGCAATCAGACTATTCCTGTAATATAATTCAATTTATATACCTGCTTAGTAGGCCAAAAGCCCTACTAAGCAGGTATATACAAAAGTATGACGGCTATTGCTTAACGCATTGTAAGCTGCCCTGAGTCTCCGGAGAAGGGCGGCATATCAATCGAACCAATAAATAAATAAATAAATTAATTAATAAGTTAACTGGCTTCCCCATTGATTTTGCTGGTCAGAAGGTGATTACATGATCCCAGGACACTGCAACCATCATAAATCACAGCTAGTTGAATCTGGAATGCTGCTGATTGCTATGAAAGTTCAAGGAGATAGTCAGTGCTTTCACTTTTTAATCTTTTACAGCAGTTATCTCAAAGTTTCTGGTTGGTTTTGCTTCCCTGTTTGATGTTGAATGTAGGTCTTTCAAACATCCCTACCAAGCAGTTGAATAAACCTCCACTTTTGATTGGCGTCTTGACTGAATCACAGGATTCATGCACATTGGGAAAAGCAGCAACATTTTTCTCAGGCCAAGAATGATCTTCTCTCAGTTGTTGCCTCCCTCCCATTCTTCCATCATCAAGAAGGAAGTCAAGACACAAATATTACAGGAAGGAATAAACAGATATTTAACTATTTTATACTTGCCTTTAAAAAAAAAAAGAAAAGAACATATCTTCACTGCAGTAGTGTCTGAATGAACAAGACATTTATTTCAGGTTTCAGGTTTGTTTATGTATTAAATGATACGGAATTTATTTCTGGGCTGGTTTTTCCATTGCTCTTGATGAAGGTTGAATCATTTCTGTTATTTCTATAATCTAATAAAGCATAAAGCTTTATAAAGCCCCATTGATTCCACCAGTAGTGAAAGAATAGAATAGAATAGAATAGAATAGAATAGAATAGAATAGAATAGAATAGAATAGAATAGAATAGAATAGAATAGAATAGAATAGAATAATAGATCTTTATTTTCCCTCCATACATTTTGGAGAGCACCAATGTGGGAAAACATGGCTTATGGGTTCTACATAATAAAGCTGACATAATGTGACCTTAAAAGAATAAACAGGCTAAGATATTGGTTTCAATATCCTATATCATTAAAGAAAATTTTCCTTTATTCCCAATGACCTTTCAATTAATGTTGCCTTACAGGTCCAACTTGAATCTTCTTGGCATTTCATTAGTAGTAATATTATTTGGAACAAGTCCACGTGGGTTTATAATGGATCATTACCAAAATCTCAAAGGAAGTGAAAGAGAGAAGTAAAATAAAATTAAAAAACCCTGGAAAATCTCTGGAGATCTTAATAAACTACGAGATTCTAATAAACAAGAAAACATATGGATTCAACTCTCTTTGGAGGAATGAGCTTTTGTTTAATTGGAACAAAAATGGGATTTGTACTAAGCTTGGATATACTGTAAGGGAATACCAAATGAAAACACTAAAAATAAATTAAAAGCTTTAACGTCGGCTCTTTCATGACTGTACTTCCCTTTCCTTAAAATATACAAAAGAAACGAACGTCCTCCCTCTTCTTTTGCAGAAATGAAAGGACCACGATGAAATAAAACCTATTTTACAGCAAACTATGGAATATTTCAAAGATAACCATTGCCATACATTAAGTGGCCCTCATTATCATGAACTTAAAAGGAGCCAGAGAGAAAAGAAGCGGGGGGGAGAGAAAAGGAAAGGAATGTTGTTCACTCTCGTCTCTCGTGAGCAGTTTCTTTGGGAGAGGCACCTTGATTTCTGAATAATTCTGAGGAAGCCAATTTGATGTATGAGGCTGACAGCCTCTCTGCTGGCTTGTCAGAAAAGGGCATATCATTGAAAAGTCCAAAGGAGCTAAAAATGACAGGAATGACAGCTCAGCTGAAACACCGGGGAGGGCAATGAATGATTCCTCAAGTAATCTGGAAATATTACATTACACACATACACAAACATACGCAACTAGTCTGGGAACAACGATGCCTCGTTGCTGCTGTGGTCTTGGGATCCAGAGGGACCAGGAAGATTTTTCTCTTAATTTGGTGAAATCAGCAATTCACCCCAGTGATGAAATGTAAAATTTGTTACTACCGGTTCTGTGGGTGTGGCTTGATGGGGGGTAATGTGACTGGATGGGCGTGGCCAACTTTAAAAAAAAAAAACTTTTAAAAGCATTTTTTCTACGGCCAAAAAAAAATGCTTTTAAAAGTAAAAAAGAAAGCCTCTGATGATCGTGCGGCTCAGCTGGGCATGGGCAGGGATTTTTGCTACTGGTTCTCCAAGCCATCCCCCGTCATCACTACCAGATCAGGTGATCCGGGCCGAACCGGGAGCATTTCACCCCTGATTCACCCCCTGCAAAGTGCTGGCCCAGCAATGGGATGGCCTAACACTACAGGTGCCAAGACTCCTCTCATGCCTTTTCCACTGGTCACCATGAGGAGGCACTGACTGAGGCCATATAACTTGACCCCCTTAAGAGAGTCATAGTTGCTCCCACTATATATATATATATAAAGGTAAAGGTTTCCCTTGTCCAGTCGTGTCCAACTCTAGGGAGTGGTGCTCATCTCCATTTCTTATACAAGGGAGCCAGCGTGGTCTGAAGACCATATAACCAGCATGACTATTTATTTATTTATTTATTTTTAAATTTGTATACCACCCTTCTCCCTGAGGACTCAGGGTGGTGAACAGCCAAGTAAAAACATAAACTACAAACATTAAAATACAATTAAAAAGATATATATAAATTTGGCCCCATGATTAAAAACAATAACAGACAATTAAAAACATTTTAAAAAGTGTTAGGCCAGCCCGGCTTGCTGGAAAAAGAAGGTTTTAAGGGCACGGCAGAAGGCACCGAGGTCTTGGATTTCCTTATCTCTGGGGGCAGCTGATTCCAGAGGATAGGTGCCCCTACAGAGAAGGCCCTCCCCCTGGGGTGTCACCAGCCTACATTGTTTGGCTGATGGCACCCCGAGGAGGCTCCCTCTCTGTGGGAGCGCACAGGTCGATGGGAGGCCATCGGTAGCAGCAGGCGGTCTCGAAGATAACTAGGCCCTATGCCATGGAGCGCTTTAAAGGTGATAACCAACACTTTGAAGCGCACCCGGAAGACCACTGGGAGCCAGTGCAGCTCACGCAGGACAGGTGTTGTATGGGAGCACCATGCGGCTCCTGTGACTACCCACGCGGCCGCATTCTGGACCAGTTGGAGCCTCCGGGTGCTCTTCAAGGGGAGCCCCATGTAGAGAGCGTTGCAGTAGTCCAAACTATACACCAAAGGTGCACAGAATGTTGTTACCTTCCTACTGAAGTGGTACCTATTTATCTACTCACGTTTGCATCCTTTCAAACTGCTAGATGGGCAGCAGCTGGGGCAAGGAGCTCACCATATTGGGCGGCGCTCAGGTCTCGAACCCAAGCTGTCAGCTGATAAGTTCAGCATCTTTAACCACTTACACACACACCTATAGAGATACAGATACAGATAGGGACAGAGACAGAGGTAGATACACACACACCCCTAGCTTATTGCTGAGTCACAAGTGCCCAAGAATCTGACACTGCTGAGCTCCCTCCATTGAGTTTGCTTGTCAGAAACCAGCTGGGCAGGTCACAAATGGTGATCAAAAGATGTGGAAAAGTCATAAATAAATGCCAACTGCCAAACATCTAAATTTTGATCATGTGATCGTGGGAATGCTGCATGTGAGGAGCAATTGTATTTCACCTTTTTCAGTGCCATTGCAACTTTGAATGGTCAGTAAATGAATGGTTGTAAAATAAGGACTACCTATATCCAGGGGTGAAATCCAGCAGGTTCTGACAGGTTCTGGAGAACCGGTAGTGGAAATTTTGAGTAGTTCAGAGAACCGGCAAATACCACCTCCGGCTGGCTATAGAGTGGGGTGGGAATGGAGAATTTGCAATATCCTTCACCCAGGAGGGGAGGGAATGGAGATTTTGCAGTATCCTTCCCCTGGAATGGGGTGGGAATGGAGATTTTGCAATATCCTTCCCCTGCCACGCCCACCAAGCCACGCCCACAGAACTGGTGGGGAAAAATTTTGGATTTCACCCCTGCCTGTATCAATATTCCATATTACAGGATGCAGTCTTTATTCCTACAATTACAATTGCCTTAGGCATTCTCTTAATACTTTAGCGTGCTATTGTAGTGGGTACCAATTTCTGAGAAGTTAGTAGAAGCCCAAAATAATGCTCTTTGCTGAAACCTCCTGGAAGCTCCAAGGGAGAACGGAAGGTCAAGAGACTGAGCAGGTGAGGGTTTCTAAATACCTAGGTATAATCCTTCAAGACACCGTCATGAAGTGCACCTAGTGATTCTATGATTCCTCATGCCATAAAATGCTTTGGACATTTTAATTTTGTGTTTCACGTTGAACATGGGAAATCTCTTCCTACAGCTTTCACGTTTTTCATAGCGAAATCCCTGGCTCAGCTGCTTTATGGTTCCCAGTTAGGTCCTTATTCAAATTATAGGTAGATGGAAGTGATGCAAACTAAGTTTATCAGAGCACTTCTCCATGCCCCAAGACACATATTAATAAGATCTCTGAGCTTGTCTATTAGTTATTCATTATTGGCTTAAATGACACAATTCTCCAGCTGCCAGGAGTTGGCTTTTATCAGGAATCGTCTTCTGCTGGATACCCTTCTTCATTATCAAGCCAAAGGAAGCAAGATTCTCTAAATCAGTGGTCCCCAATCTCCCCAGCTTTGTGTACCTACAGAGGGGGAGAGGGGATGGTTCTGTTTGATCAGGTTTGCGTGAGTAGTGGGCAAATGGAATTGTGTGTGTGATTGCACACTGCTGATGCAATTGAAGCTGCTTACCTGCTGCTTCTGCGGTCTGGTTCTAACCAGGCTGTAGCCCGGTAGTCAGTTGCCATCCAGAGGTTGAGGACCTCTGCTCTAAAGGTTCAGAGCAGTGGTGAAATCCAAATTTTTTTACTACCAGTTCTGTGGGCATGGCTTGGTGGGCGTGGTGTGGCTTGGTGGGCGTGGCAGGGGAAGGATACCCTGCCACACCCACGAAGGTAAAGTTAAAGGTTCCCCTCGCACACTTTTCTGAAAAGGAAATTGCTGAGAATTTCTTAGAGTTCAGGAAAAATAAAACATCTAATACTAGATGAAATAAATCCAGACTGCTCACTGGAAGCATGTGTGCTAGCCGTTCCCGACTCTAGGGGACAGTGCTCATCTCCGTTTCAAAGCCGAAGAGCCAGTGCTGTCCAAAGATGTCTCCGTGGTCATGTGGCCGGCATGACTCAATGCCAAAGGCGCATGGAACGCTGTTACCTTCCTACCAAAGGTGGTTCCTATTTTTCTACTTGCATTTTTTACGTGCTTTCGAACTGCTAGGTTGGCAGAAGCTGGGACAAGTCATGGGAGCTCACCCCATTATGCGGCACTAGGGATTTGAATTGCTGAACTGCTAAATCTTTGATCGACAAGCTTAGTGTCTTAGCCACTGAGCCACCACGTCCCTTTAATCAAGCCATACCAGCATCTGAATCTATATAAGGGCAAACTCCCAGGTCCTTGTGTTTTACTACAAACAGCTCTCCCACTCCTGACTTGACTTCCCTGTTATCTTTATTTGGATCCTAGGACAGGGGTGAAATCCAGCAGGTTCTGGAGAACCGGTAGCGAAAATTTTGAGTAGTTCGGAGAACCATCAAATACCACCTCTGGCTGACCCCAGAGTGGGGTGGGAATGGAGATTTTGCAGTATCCTTCCCCTGCCATGCCCACCAAGCCACGCCCACAGGGAAACATTCTGAATTTCACCCCTGTCCCAAGGTTACCATTCAACCTGTGCTCAACCTGGAATGTTGTAGATCAGTCAGGTACCTACAGGTAAGAGAGATTCCCAGCTTGAACTGGAGATGAATGTGATTAAGACGGAGACCAATTGCAAATTCCTCCTGAAATTTATAAGCAGATCCAACTGTCTAGATATTGAACTGGAGATATTGCATGTTAAATCCCAGCTCTAATCTCAATGTCTAATTGATCAGGTGTTTAAATCAAGATTTATCTATTGTGCTTAGCTGATAGCATAATTGTCCTAGGTTGATCAGATTCAATATCAGTATTAAGCATGCAAGTATAAATATTACACTTGCTCGTAATCAACAATGCATAAGTCTATTAACTAGGCAGGAATAAGCATTACCAGAATTATCATAGACTTGGTTATGAGATGCCTCTATTATTTAAAGATAGTGTAATCTAAAGAATAAAGATTGAAATAATGGAATGGGGATTAATACCACTGAAAATATTCTGAAAACACTTGTGGAGTAAAATTTTAAGACTGACATACAATAAGGGATAACAGAGATGCTGTGAGTGTAGGGTAGAGAGGAAGGAACAGCATGGAAACTAGACAGCAGGCTGGGAAGGGTATAGAATGGGGAAATGTTATAAGTAGTATTGGAAGACTGAAGCCAACTGTTCTTAGTACCTTGGTTTAAAGTGCTATCACAATCCAGATTTTTGGGATAGGATGGTGGTTGGATTACTAGCCAGGAAGGATGTGGCTTATCTACTGGATCCTGCTAACAGGAGGAGGTAATAGAGACTTGATGATCCTGGCAAATCATGACCAGACCATGATGTTTCCCAACTCCCAACTATGGCCATCAGTTGAACTAGAAGACCTCCAAGCTTCCTTTCAAATGTGTTATTCTGTATTCTGTGCCAAAAAAAAGTAATTACTGTATTTTTCAGAGTATAAGACACACTTTTCCCCCAGTAAAAGAGGTGAAAATTTGGGTGCGTCTTTACACCGAATGTAGCCCCGTCTACCCGCCAGGCCCTGGAAAATGGGGCACGCAGAAAGGGCAATAGGCTATGGCAATCCCTGCAGCCTGAAACAGCTGATCTTCGGGAGGCCGATCCAACCGTCAATCAGCTGCTTGTGTTAATCAGGCTGTGCTGAAGCTGAAGCTGAAGCTGAAACGGGCTGTTTGCTGCAAGGAGGCAAATTGCAGGGAGGCAGAGGCAGATTGTTTTTCTTGCTTTCCTTCCCCAAAAAAGTAGGTGCATCTTATAGTCCAGAGTGTTTTATACTCCGAAAAATATGATAATCCTTCTCTTTAGGCTTTCTGATGAGATGTTCACAACCTGTTCCTAGCAATTGTTCTAGAGAAAAATGTCAGCTCTTCTCCAGTCTAGTTTCCCATTCTACTGGATAGACTCTACAGGCCATCCTCGTTTAAAGAACACTTGTTCAGTGGCTGTTCAAAGTTACAACAGGTCTGAAGGAGCAGCATTTAACTAGTTCCTTGTGTTGAGGCTGTTGCAGCATCTCCACAGCCACCCAATTCACCATTCACGACCTTCCCTGTCAGCTTCCAACCAGGAAAGTCAGTGGGGAAGTTGGCAGGAGGTCACAAATGGCTGCCATGTGATGTCATAAAGCAATAGGACTTTATGACCATGTCGATTATTTCATTTCAGTCCCAATGACCATCATTAAGCAAGGACTAGCTGTTGAAAGCTTTTGAAGCCAGGGCAGGGAATGCTTCAATGATAATTTGCAAAGCGAAGCATTCCCTTATGTTTATAAATAAAAAAAATAGCCATGTTGTTCTTTAATTTCATTCAATGACTTCCACTGAATACAAGCTTAAGACCTTTTTTTGTAGATATTGGTGCAATGCAAAACATTTCACCAAGGCAAAGAGGTTGGTTCCCAGAAGGAGAATTATATAGAGCCTTGGTGGCGCAGTGGACTTATGTGCTGTTAAGTAGCACCAGCTGCCTGCAATTACTGCAAGTTCAAATCTCACCAGGCTCAAGGTTGACTCAGCCTTCCATCCTTTCCAGGTAGGTGAAATGAGGAGCCGGTTTGTGGGGGGCAATAAGCTGACTTTGTATAAAAAGGAACACCGCTTGGGGGGGAGGCAAAGCCCTACTAAGCAGGTATATACAAAAAGTATGAAGGCTATTGCTTAACGCATTATAAACTGCCCTGACTCTCTGGAGAAGGGCGGCATATAAATCGAACCAATAAATAAATAAATAAATAAATAAATAAATAAATAAATAAATAAATAAATAAATAAATAAATAAATAAATAAATAAATATATATTGCCTCCATCCTACAAAGCAAAGCCACCTTACATGGATGTAATGAATGTCGTGTTACACCATTGCAAACCATAATGAGTTGGTTTGTTTATTCTGGATTCCATAAGTGTACTTTCCTTAAGATGTCTGGAGTTTAAAGTCGTTTTTTAAAAAAAGAAAAGAAAAAAGAAATTGTACTCATTTCCTGTTAGCATTCATGCTCTGCAAAGTCTCATTTTTGAAGCGGCAAAGAGTGCCTGGCTAATGATTTTTCTTTTCCTTTTGCCAAACATAGGAGACCTTCCTCTCATTTGCGGGGCAACCCACTTGGCAAATCAGTTGTACAGCATTTGTTCTGTGAAATTGCTTTTTGATTTTGTTGCCCATTCAGGTATTGGAGATATAATCAAATATCACTCAAGTAGAACAGGAACTGCAAATGGTTTGTGTATAACTTTTATAACCTTATTTAAAAAGAGGGGATTGCATCTTGGGCAAGTTATTTACTCCTCAATTGGGTTATTGTAAAAACAAACAAACAAACAAAAAAAAACACCTGGAAACAGTTGCTTTGGAACTCAGTTAGCTTGTTAATAATGCAGAATCTGGAAAGGGCCTTTGTGACAGAATGACTTGGATTGGATTGTGGGCATAACAGGACTAAGCGGATATGACAGAAGCTTATGAAATTATGGCAGAAACAGAAAAGAGATTGGAACTCACCTCAAAGACAAACAGAAGTCTGTTTCAATCAGAACAGGCTGTGAAGACATTGTTTGATGTATCTCGCCAGTCTTTTCAGACTGAAGCAATTGAGGAGTCCATAAAAAGTCTCGATGTGTAAATAGTATGTGGGGATAACCTTGGGAGACAGAAGGAAATGCTGCAGACTGGATCAGAATCAAATAAGAGATAGCTGAGCCCACAAAAGGAAATGGGGGCACAGAGACACCTCAGAACAAACCCTCCCCACTTTTTTAACTGAAAAGGCAGGAGAAGAGAAGCACTTTTACAATATTTTGCTTATATAACCTTAAAGTAACAGCTAGCAGTTCTTGCTCTTTTTCTTGTCTGGACTACCTTGCAATGCTGATACAGTGCCTCCTAATGTTCAGGTTTGCGTTCTTGGGTCCTTCTAGATCTATCTACCTACCTACCTACCTACCTCCCTACCTACCTACCTACCTACCTACCTACCTACCTACCTACCTACCTATCTATCTATCTATCTATCTATCTATCTATCTATCTATCTATCTATCTATCTATCTATCTAGTACATATTAGATAATATATATGTATAAGCATGAATTGAATACATAAAATGAATACAATTAAAAGAAACATTAGGACAGGGATGGAAGGCACACTGGTGCTCTTATGCACGCCCCTTACAGACCTCTTAGAAATGGGGTGAGGTCAACAGTAGACAGTCTAAGGTTAAAATTTGGGGGGTTTGGGGATGAAACTACAGAGTCAGGTAGTGCATTCCAGGCATTGGTCACTCTGGCTGAAGTCATACTTTCTGCAATCGGATATTGCAAAATCTCCATTTCCACTCACTCTGGGGCAGCCAGAGGTGGTATTTGCCAGTTCTCCAAACTGCTCAAAATTTCCGCTACCAGTTTTCCAGAACTGTCAGAACCTGCTGGATTTCACCCCTGATATAGGTGTTGTTGATGTCTATGTGCCTGTTGATGGCCTATTTATCTGAATGCTAGGCTTCTAAGAATTCTCTAGCATTTTTGGGCTGGGTTTGGTCTAGGATTAGGGTTGCCAGGTCTGCTTCCAAAAAATAGCGGACAAGCGGGGGGAGGGGATTAAGTAGTAAAAAAATAATTAAAAAATTACAATTAAATTATATATTTTCTTACAAACCTTTTAACACGTATTAAAATAATCACTTCAAAACTTCACTTAAAATTCAAAACATCAAATATATTATAATAATATGTAAAATATTAAATTACATTTTAATTTCATCATAAAGCTTTTGAATAAAAAAAATGTCCACTATTTTGTGAAAAAAAATAGTGAACATAATGTGAAAAAAGCGGACTGTCCGCTCAAATAGTGGACACCTGGCAGCATTATCTAGGATGCTCACAGTTTCATAGTCAAAACTATGCTTAAGTCTGTCCATATCTTGTGAATGGTTTTTTTAAGATCTTTCCGCTTTTTTCTCAAGAAAAAAAAATTTTTTTTTACATAACTATAGATCATGCTTCTTTCCTGCCCCCCCGTGTTCTTGAAATAATTTTCTGACTTTGAACCCAAGTGTGGCACAGACTTGTACAATGACCTTGCTACTTCTAGAGGTTCAACATAGCAGCTCCTATTGTTATGTGCTGAAGGAAAATGCTCACTCGATTGTGATGATGGATGGGGTGGTAAGAGCAGGTGATAGGGAAGAGATGTTTGAAATAATTTTGAAAACCTACACACGGAAAGTGATGTCTTAGCTTCTTCCACCTCATGTATTGTGTGTGTGTGTGTGTGTGTGTGTGTGTGTGTGTGTGTGTGTGTGTTTTACAATCTGCATATTTTTCTGACACTTGGGTCTGGGTATGATACGATTCTTGGTGTATTTTCCACAAATATACACTTATGTCTGGGTACTTTTATTATTTGTATTAACTTCTCTTTTGAAAAGTGACTGAATGTCAGACTCACGGGTCTGTTACTTGTCAGTTTCTATCAAGATTAGTGGAAGGGAAAGGGGAATTGTTAAGAGCAGAGATGCTGCATAGAACTGACAAGAAACATCTGCTGTGCGTGTAGCCTTGTACACTGCACATAAACACAACAACAATTCTTTGATTTGTTTCTTCCTTTATCAGACACATATATTTTTTTTCCCAAATGGAAATCATGAGAAATATGAACTGGAAACTACGACAACTATCTGCACGCTTGTCTCCAAGTAGTCCTTGACTCACAACCAGAGGTGGGATTCAAATAATTTAACGATCGGTTCTCTGCCCTAATGATTTCTTCCAACAACCAGTTCACCAAACTGCTCAGAAAGTTAACAACCGGTTCTCCCGAAGTGGTGCGAACTGGCTGAATCCCACCACTGGGATTCAGCCATAACCGGGAGCAGAGTTTCTGTTGTGGCCCGCCAGCGGCCTGCATGGATTGTTGCTGATCCCGCCAACGAGGAGGCTGGTGTGGTGTCGCGCCAGCAGCCTGTGCAGCCGGCGTGCGAGTCGGACAAGGAAGCTGAAGAAGAAGTGGTGCCAGAGGCGGGGATTCAGCCAGCGCCTTCAGAACCTCCAGAGGCTCCTTTAAGTGAAGAGGAAGAAGAGGAAGAGCCTCTTCTCAATGGACGAGCACGCAGAGCTGCCAAAAGGCAGGAGTGGTTATTCAGGAGGAGGTCTGATCGAGAGAAAAGATTGGGGCTAATTGGCCATTCCCTTAGGCTATTTAAATTTGCACACAGCTTGTAAAAAGCTGCAGGAAACAATGTGTGTTCGTCCATTCGTTCGCTGATCATTGAGTTTGAATTTTCTCTGCAAACCTGGTTTCTGGGCTATCTGCCAATTCTTGTAAGACTCTATCTTATCTGTGGAATTTCTGGCAGGTTGTTAAGACATTTTATTAACAGCCTGCATTTGCAAAAGACGATGTTTTGAAGTAAACTGAGTTTTGTTCGGAGTTTTGTGTGTGCTACATTCTTTGGGATCCGTAGCTGGGGCAGAACAGCTTCTGTCACTAAGCAATGTGGTTGTTAGGTGAGTCCCACCTGATTATTTTTGCTGTCATCATTAAGTGAATCATTGCAATGGGTTTCACCGAAAGCCCCCTGGCCAAGTTGTAAATGATCACATGATTGCAGGATACGACTACCGTCATTGTTAAATATCAGTTGCAGTGGTGGGTTTCAAAATTTTTTACTACCGGTTCTGTGGGTGTGGCTTGGTGGGAGTGGCATGGTTTGGTGGGCGTGGCTTGGTGGACGTGGCAGGGGAAGGATACTGTAAAATCTCCATTTCCTCCCAATCAGCTGGGACTCGGGAGGCAGAGAATAGATGTGGCCAGGGCCAGCCAGAATTTTTACTACCGGTTCTCCAAACTACTCAAAATTTCCGCTACCGGTTCTCCAGAACTGCTCAGAACCTGCTGAAACCCATCTCTACTCGGTTGTCAAGTGCACAATTTTGGTCACATGACCATAGAAATGCTGCGATAGTCATAAATGGAAGGACTGGTAAAAAAAACATACAGAATAACAGAGTTGGAAGGAATCTTGATGGTTTTCTAGTTCAATCTCCTGCTCAAGCAGGAGACCCTATATAGCAGGGGTCTCCAATCTTGGCAACTGTAAGACTTGTAGACTTCAACTCCCAGAATTCATGGGAGCAAAGCTGGCTGAGGAATTCTGGGAGTTGAAGTCCACAAGTCTTAAAGTTGCCAAGATTGGAGACCTCTGCTATGTACCATTCTGGACAAATAGCTGTTTGACCTCTTCCTAAAAACTGCAGGGTTTTTTTGTGGGGAGCACCCACAACTTCTTTTCCCTTTTTTTCTTTTCAGTCTTTTTCATTGTATTCCATTGTAATTTTCTTGAATGGCACTAAACTTACTGCCATTGTATGGCAGTAGGTTTACTGTATGTACTGTAAAGATACTGTATGTACCTTTGGAAATATGTGATATCGTTCATGCTTAAAATATTGTGCTCCGGGTATGCCCTTTCCAATGTAGAGATAGCCATTCCATATGCGCATGAATCATGGTGTTAACATGAATCAGGATTTTTGGTTAAATTTGTATGCGCATAACTAGGTTATGTCTCCAATTTTACACACACATGTAACCTGGGTTCACATTGAATGAACTGAGTGCTTATTTCTGAAGAAACAAACCTAAATCTATTCATTACATCAGTGATGGCTAACCTTTTTGCCGTCGCGTGCCAAAAGCGGGGGCAGCACAGGGGGGTCATGCGCGTGTGTGCCCACACCCATAATTCAATGCCCCCTGCCCCCCACGCATGTGTGTGTGACCCCCCCGCCCGCGGTTCCCCCCACTTTTGGCACACAATGGCACAGTGGGCCCAGTAGGCCTATTTTTCGCCCTCCCCAGGGCGAAAACGCCCCCCCCCCGAGGCTCTCCAGAGGCAAGAAATAGCCCTTTTGCTGACTTCTGGTGGGACCGGTAGGCCTGTTTTTCACCCTCCCCAGGCTCCAGAGCCTTTCTAGGAGTCTGGGGAGGGCAAAAACAGCGTTCCTCTCCCCCCGCTCCGGAGGCCCTTGGGAGGCCGGAAATGGCCCATCTGCCAACTTCCAGTCCCATAGGTTCACCATCACGGCATTAGATAACTGCATACATTTACACAAATAACATTTGTTTGGTTATAATAACAAAACACATTTTAGATTTAAATGATATAAGGATGCGCCACAAGAATTCACATCTCCAAAGAAGTGTTCTCTGTTCTCTGTCACAATGGAGAGAAAATCTTTTCTTAGACCAACAAAATAAGAACTTCCATCTGCTATGACAAAGATGCTGATTTAAAAAAAAAAAGTTTTGGAAAGAATGTTCTCTGAGAGCTTTTTGTGTTAACACCAAAGGTTTTTGGGAAAAGACCACATTCCTCCATGAAGGCGTAACTTAAACTTGGCTAGGTGAAAGTAATGATCTTGGCTTGTCAGAGATGTGAATTTAAGGATATTCATGCCTTATATGAACCAAATGCATAGGTACCGTATATGTGGTACCTTGCTCAATAATAGTAACTGTGAGAGGGATCTTGGAGTCCTGGTGGACAACCATTTAGATATGAGCCAGCCGTGTGCAGCAGCTGCCAAAAAAGCCAACACAGTTCTGGGCTGCATCAACAGAGGGATAGAATCAAGATCACGTGAAGTGTTAATACCACTTTATAATACCTTGCTAAGGCCGCACTTGGAATACGGCATCCAGTTTTGGTTGCCACAATGTAAAAAAGATGTGGAGACTCTAGAAAGAGTGCAGAGAAGAGCAACCAAGATGATTAGGGGACTGGAGGCTAAAACACATAAATTACATGATCATCTGGAGAAGGAAAGACTATCAACATATTGTAAGAGTCAAATCATTCCCGGTTTTGGTTAACGATTCATAACTACATTTGCAGGACACAGGGGACCATTTGGATCAAAGGTGGGGAACAATGCCCCCTTTTTGACTTGTGGACTTCAACTCCCAGAATTCCTGAGCCACCATGGAAGCCCACAAGTCATAAAAGGGCCATGGTTCCCTATACCTGATTTGGATAGTCAGCTCTTAGAGCAGGGGTGGGCTTCAAAAATTTTAGCAAGGGGTTCTCTGCCTGGTTGTTGGGTGGGCATGGCCATGGTGGGCGTGGCCTAGTTGGCCTCCTATACCACAGGGAATTTTTGCCTTTCCCAGGCTCTGGAGGCTTTGTTTGAGCCTCCAGGAGGGCAAAAACGGCCTCCCCAGGCTCCCGAGGCCCACTGGAGGCTGGAAATGGACTTGTTTCTAGCCTTTCCAAACTTCTCGTAGTCCTGTTTTTCATCCTCCCTGAGCTTCCATGCACGCCCTTCACTTACCTGCAACCAAAACAGGCCGCGTGGGGACTCCTGGGAGGGGCAGGGCAGGATGGGCAGGGCCAGCCAGGAGTGGGATTTGGAGGTTCTCCAAACTGCACAGAATCTTAGCTAGAGGTTCTCTCAAACTCCTGCAAACCCCCAGCAGCCCACCACTGTCTTAGAGCCTAATGGATCCACATAGTTTCCATCTCTCTTATAGGCAATTCTGTCAACTAACTAATGTACAACTGGCAACAGGAAGAGTGTTACATGCTGGGTAGAATTGCCCTTAAGATTAGGTCTCTCTGAAAATACCTTTGGAAGGAGAAGTAATTAAAAAAGTTTTAGACTGTGCAGAAATGAATAGATTGACTTTGATGATTAAAGAAAGAGAAGATCCAGAATACTTTGAGATAAGGAATCAATTTTACTATTGGTTAGAAAACAGATACAAATAATTAAATTAATAGTTATGTATAAAAAGTGCTATGATTAGAATATTGTGTTAGTGATGAACTGTTGTGATGATGAAAATGAAGATAGAAGAAACAAAAAGAAGAATTTTTGGAGACAACACTGAGATGTCACATGGAAAGAATGACTGATGTATTAAATGTTTGTTTGTCTAAAAATAAAAAATAAAAACTTAAACATGTTTTTTTTTTAAAAAAAAAGAAAAAAAGAAACACCATCTATGTATGGAAAGCCTGTTCAGCACAGGGCTAGGGTGGAATGAGGATATTAATAAAAGTTTCCCCAGCTGTCATTTGCTTTTGATGAAGCCTCATTTCTGCCTGGACTATGATTCCTTTGAAAATAAAACAAGTTGGTTTGAGATGGTACAAACTCTAATGTCATCTGATGTCAACGGAATTTCTAATCAGCTTGGTAATTTAGCACTTGAAGTTAGAAGTTCAACCAGCATACAGTCCAGTTACTAGGTGACCTCAGTCTCCACATTTCAAACACCTGCACCAGGGGTGGGTTCTACTTACCTTTACTACCGGTTCATAAAGGGAGCGCGCGCATGCGCAGATCACCCATAATGACATCTGGGTGGGTGGGCGGAGCTTCCCACCTCTTTTACTACCGGTTCGCAAGAACCGGACAGAACCGAGAACAACCCACCACAGACCTGCACCAACGTCCTTGATTCCCAGGGGAATGAATTTTATTTAGGCTACACCACAGCTATCTCTACACCCACTTCCCTGGGCCCATCGCTCCAGGATGTATCAGCCCTGAAGCAGTGAGAAAGAGAAACCTCCCTAGAGAAAACTACCAAAAAGAAAATGGCCACAGTTTGGCCAACTTCAGGGTTGGCACAAGCATCTGAATCTTGATGAATTGGGTATGTCTAGTCTAGAGAAAAGAAGGACTGGGGTGACATGATAACAGTAGTCCAGTATTTGAGGGGCTGCCACAAAGAAGAGGGAGTCAACTTATTTATCAAAGCACAAGAGGGCAGGACAAGAAACGATGGATGGAAAGTAATCTAGGAGGAAAGCAACCTGGAATTAAGGAGAAACTTCCTAACAGTGAGGAGAATTAACCAGTAGAACAGCTTTGCCTTCAGATGTTGTGGGTGCTGCATCACTGGAGGTTTTTAAGAAAAGACTTATAAAGAAAAAACATAAAGAAAAGACAGCTACCTGTCTGAAATGGTATAGGATCTCCTGCTGAGCAGGGGGTTGGAGTAGAAGATCTCCAAGGTCCCTTCCAGCTCTATTGTGATCTGATCAGATCTGATCCTGCGGATGCTGCAACAGTCGTAAGTGTGAAAAAAGGTCATAAGTCAGTGTCATTTTAACTTTGAACGGTCACTTAAATGAATTGTTGTAAATCAGCAAAGGACTACCTGTATTCCTTTTCTTGGTAATAGACAGACAATGGACAGTTTTGAGCTGTTTACTTTTCACCGTGTGAGAAACGACTTTCACTGCATCAGTGGAAAGCAAGAAGGACAAAATCTAAGCATCCGTAGGGATGGGAGAGAGCAAGGAGGAGAAAATGATAAAATGTGTGCCATGGTATCATGACATAAATGCCTTGATTTATGGACTCGTGCCCAACACTGGAATGCAAATTCAAAAGGGCAAGATTTGCATAATGACACCATGATGCAAACTTCCTCATTCTTCATCACCATGGTTAGTAGCTGATGCCTGTGGTTAAAAGGAATAAACTGCATTGCGAGAAGAAAAGGCAGTTTTTAATCCAGTTGCCTCTTCCCAACACACTACTAACGGCAGAAGAGGCATTGTTAGGTATGGGGCTATAGCAGGAAGTTCTGTGTTGTACTGCAGAAGGAGAACTTTAATAGCAATAGGACTTAGACTTATATACCGCTTTATAGTGCTTTACAGCCCTCTCTAAGTTGTTTAACAGAGTCAGCATATTGCGCCCAACAATCTGGGTCCTCATTTTACCGACCTTGGAATGATGGAAGGCTGAGTCAACCTTGAGCCTGGTGGGATTTGAACTGCCAAATTGCAGGCAGCTGATAGTCAACAGAAGTGGCCTGCAGTAAAGCACTCCAACCACTGTGCCTCCAAGGCTCTATAGCAATAGCAATAGCATTTAGGTTTATATACCACTTTATAGCAATCTCTGGGCAGTTTTTAATATTGAAGCATTATTTGCATATTAACCCCAACAATCTGGGTCCTCATCCAACTTCAGAAGGATGGAAAGCTGCATCAACCTTGAGCCCCGCCAGGATCAAACTCGAGGCTGGGGGCAGCGTTTGCCTTCTGCACTTTAACCACTGCACCACCAAGGCTCATGTTCACTGAAACATTGGTTGTGTACCGATTTTGAGCTTTTACAACTAACAGGAAAAAACCAACAATTGGTCTTCGTGAACGACCACTGATAAATGGTGTGTGTTGTGTAAGTGAGAGATCTATGCCTTGCTAAATCAAATAGGGCACTTTTTCAAAAATGAACAGCTAGATCATATCATATCCCTGTAGATCATATCCCTGTAGAGCCGAGGTGGCACAGTGGTTAGAATGCAGTACTGCAGCTACTTCAGCTGACAGCTAGTTCAGCGGATCAAATCTCACCGGCTCAAGGTTGACTCAGCCTTCCATCCTTCCGAGGTGGGTAAAATGAGGACCCAGATTGTTGGAGGCAGTATGCTATTTAGTATACTATCTTTGGTGTAAGCCGCCCAGAGTCCTCAGAGAGTGGGCGGCATAGAAATATGACTAATAAATAAAATAAAATCCAAGCAATTTATTTTATTTTGATTTTAAGATTAATTCCACACCAAATTTCCAAACCACCTGAAGCCAGGACAAGAAGCAATGGATGGAAACTAATGAAGGAGAGAAC
This sequence comes from Pantherophis guttatus, assembly GCF_059756535.1. NCBI lineage: Eukaryota > Metazoa > Chordata > Lepidosauria > Squamata > Colubridae > Pantherophis > Pantherophis guttatus. Next base: position 22,725,017 of record NC_142072.1, on the reverse strand, counting down.
CAGCCTAGAACTAAGGAAATTCCTGACAGAACAATTAATCAGTGGAACAACTTGCCTCCAGAAGTTTTGGGTGCTCCAACACTGGAAGTTTTTAAGAAGAGATCAGACAACCATTTGTCCTTAATGGTATAAGGTTTCCTGCTCGAGCTGGGGGGTTGGACTAGAAGACCTCCAATGTCCCTTCCAACTGTTATTTTGTTAAAATAGCAGGGAGCGGTTGAAAGAGGATGCAGAAGGAATGGGCTAAAAGAATTACAGGTTCTCCACATTTCTATAAAGAAACTCAGGTTTTGTGGTCTCCCTTTCTGAAGAAACTCCTGGTTCTTCCAGCTGCTATACTTGGCAAGGAAGTTCTGAATTTGCTTCCTAATGCCTTTACTTGAAGTCTAGTAGAAACATACGAATTGCTCTCTCTGCTGGGAATTGCTGTTCATCTTATTAGCATTTCTGAAATATTTTTAAAACTAAAAACGACTCCACTATTTGTCTAGATGAGGAACTCAGAAATTGGCTTCAATTTATGTCATGTGTAATTCCTGGGTAGAAGAGTTAGAGCAATTGACTATCGCTGAATATTTGCTGGATTTTTTCTTTTTAATTGGAAACTGGGAATGCTTGATTTAAGTTGGGGGATGGTCCCATTCTTGAACCAGATTGTAAGACTAAGAGAAAGAGGTGTTTCCTGTAAAACCAGGTACCAGGTAAAACCAGGTTTTGTATTCAGACCTAATTGTTATTCATCAGACAGAACCAGATTAAAGTTTCTGTAGGATTTAAATCAGGGATGAAATCCAGCAGGTTCTGACAGGTTTTGGAGAACCGGTAGCAGAAATTTTGAGTAGTTCAGAGAACCGACAAATACCGCCTCTGGCTGGCCCCGCCCCCATCTATTCTCTGCCTCCCAAGTCCCAGCTGATCGGGAAGAAATAGGGATTTTGCAGTAACCTTCCTCTGGAGTGGGTGGGAATGGAGATTTTACAGTATCCTTCCCCCAGGAGTGGGGATGGATTGGGGATTTTGCAGTATCTTTCCCCCGCCACGCCCACCAAGCCATGCCACACCCACCAAGCCACACCCACAGAACCGGTAGTAAAAAAAATTGGATTTCACCACTGACTTAAATGCTCTCATAACTGTATGATACCAAATCAGAGTTTGCAACCCAAGGGTCATCATTTCATGAGAATTGCTTGTGACTACTTGTAAGTTTCCCTTGTAACATATAGAAATAGGAATGGGGAGAGGGGAGAGGAGAGGAATATTTATTGCGGGTAATGACCATTCATAATAAAACTTATATATGTGTAGACAGGTACTAGTCATAAAATTAACAGGAATACTAATTAATTGGCTATGCATTTTATAGATAATGCAGCCAAAGTTTGCTGTATTAAGTGGTTGTATGCAGTATAGACATCTTGTCTTCTGTTGCTTTTGTTTTCAGCTGCTTTCTGTTTTTCTAAGCCTTGGGGTCATCTTCAGTGATTCATTTTTCCCCCTATTATGTATACAGAATATAAAGCTGCCTTGAGTCTTCGGAGAGGGGCGGTATACAAATTGAATAAATAAATAAATAAATAAATAAATAAATAAATAAATAAATAAATAAATAGGACGCAGTGGCTCAGCGGCTAAGATGCTGAGCTTGTCGATTAAAAGGTCGGCAGTTCAGTGGTTCGAATCCCTAGTGCCGCGTAACAGGGTGAGCTCCCGTGACTTCTCCCAGCTTCTACCAACCTAGCAGTTTGAAAGCCCGTAAAAAATGCAAGTAGAAAAACAGGGACCACCTTTGGTGGGAAGGGAACAGCGTTCCGTGTGCCTTTGGCATTGAGTCATGCCAGCCAAATGTCCATGGAGACATCTTCGGACAGCGCTGGCTCTTTGGCTTTGAAACGGAGATGAGCACTGCCCCCTAGAGTCAGAAACGGCTAGCACACATGCTTCCAGTGAGCAGTCTGGATTTATTTCATCTAGTATTAAATGTATTATTTTTCCTGCAATCTAAGAAATTCTCAGCAATTTCCTTTTCAGAGGAATCTATTTTCCTTCACTCAGCTTTTCGGATGTCCAGCTTTTCATAGTCTGTTGTCACAACTAGAAAAAGCATGGCCTTGACAATAGCTGCCTTTGTTGACAGTGTGGTGTCTCCACACTGTTATAGTTCCTCTAAATTTTTCATTTCTTCCCCCCAAGAAGCAGACATCTTTTTACCTCATGGTTCTTTATTTTATAGTTGCCATTCCTTTGGATTTTTTTAAAATAGATTTTTACTGAAAGTTTTACAAAGAGCAGAAAAACGAACATCAACTCATAAGTAAAAGTAGATGAGAGAAAAGACAAAAGTACAGAAAGTATAAAAAGAAATAGAAGAAGTTTCTGGTTTCCTTTGAAGCAAATATAAGTACAATTACAAAGTTATAAAAGAAAGCTATTAGCCGGGAGGGGGTTGTAATAATCAAGCAATAAGTCATAAGTACATTTTATTTCCATTTTATCTAAAAAGTCTATTTGGGGTTTGAAGTCAACCATAAATGTAGATATCATTTTTTTCTAATCAAAGAGGTTAGCTTAATTTAGCCATTTTGGCAAGTTCCATCATCTTTACCAACCATTCCCCTGTTGTGGGTATTGACAAAGTTTTCCACTTTTGAGTATATAGTAATCTCATTACAGTTGCCATCAGGGGTGAAATCCAAATTTTTTTACTGCCGGTTCTGTGGGCGTGGCTTGGTGGGCATGGTGTAGCTTGGTGGGTGTGGCTTGGTGGGCGCGGCAGGGGAAGGATACTGCAAAATCCCCATTCCCTCCCCACTCCACGGGAAGGATATTGCAAAATCTCCATTCCCACTCCATTCGGGGGCCAGCCAGAGGTGGTATTTGCCAGTTCTCCGAACTGCTCAAAATTTTTGCTAACGGTTCTCCAGAACCTGTCAGAACCTGATGGATTTCACCCCTGGTTGTCATATATAAAAACAAAATTCTACGACATTTTCTAGCTGCCTGTTCATTAATCCCAAAAGAAAAGTCTCTGGTTTCAACTGTAATTTAACTTTTAATTTTTTTCAAATTATTATATGTATTTGAATCCACATTCTTTTTTAACCTTTTTACATGTCCATCAAGCATGACAAAAATGTCCATGTTAGTCATGTTTCCAGCAAAAAAGTAGAAGTATCTTTTTACATTTTAAGCATTTTTATCTGGTGATAAATCTATTGGTTTGTGTATATTATACACAAATTTCTAATCCATTCTCTCAAACATTCTCTCAGTTCTTCTTATGTCTCATATCTCACCAAACGTTTATACATTTTTAGCAATAAATTTTCGTTATTGATACATACTTCTATTTCAAAGTCACTTTCATTTTGTTCAAAATCAAAGAGTCTTTTAGTCACTTTAAACTTTTTTATTAAGTGTACATAAGAAAATCACTGAGAGGTGTATCGCTTGTTATCAAATCTCCCCTTGATTTCATTTTATTGTCTCCTTGAAAGAATTCTAATACATCATGATAAGTTAATCATTTAAGTTTACTTATCTTCTCTCATCTGTAAAATGTTTCTTGCACTGAAAGCCACAAAGATATTTTTAGGTAGAATCTAAATACATATTTATTCCATATTCTTAAGAATAGCCTGCCTTGGTGATTTTTAAAATCTACATTTACCTTCACTTTATCATACCACAGATAACCGTGCCATCCAAATCTCAAATCATGACCTTCAAAATCTGATCACCTTCCATTTAACTCCTTCCTTCCTTCCTTCCTTCCTTCCTTCCTTCCTTCCTTCCTTCCTCCCTCCCTTCCTCCCTCCCTCTCTCCCTTCCTTCCTTCCTGCCTTCCTTCCTTCTTGCCTGCCTGCCTTCCTCACTTCCTGCCTGCCTGCCTTCCTCACTTCCTGCCTGCCTGCCTGCCTCCCTCCCTCCCTTCCTCTCTCCCTTCCTTCCTTCCTTCCTTCCTGCCTGCCTGCCTTCCTCCCTGCCTCCCTCCCTCCCTGTCTGCCTTCCTTCCTTCCTTCCTGCCTGCCTGCCTGCCTTCCTCCCTTCCTTCCTTCCTCCCTGCCTTCCTGCCTTCCTGCCTTCCTGCCTGCCTGCCTGCCTCCCTCCCTTCCTCTCTCCCTTCCTTCCTCCCTGCCTGCCTGCCTCCCTCCCTCCCTGTCTGCCTTCCTTCCTTCCTGCCTTCCTTCCTTCCTGCCTGCCTGCCTGCCTGCCTGCCTTCCTCCCTCCCTCTCTTCCTCCCTCCCTTCCTGCCTGCCTTCCTGCCTGCCTGCCTTCCTTCTTGCCTGCCTGCCTGCCTTCCTTCTTGCCTCCCTCCCTCCCTCCCTGTCTTCCTTCCTGCCTGCCTGCCTGCCTGCCTTCCTCCCTTTCTGCCTGCCTGCCTCCCTCCCTGCCTGCCTTCCTTCCTGCCTTCCTACCTTCCTTCCTTCAATTTATATGCCCCCCATCTCACCTAGAGGTGGCTCTAGGCAACTAAAGTTTTTCATCCAAACCAAATAGCAGGCAGCAAAAGATAGTTTTAGATCTGATCATGACTCCTCCTCTTTCCTTTGCATCTTTTAATACCTTATATTTAACTCATGGGGTTTTTTTTTCCTCTTGTGATACAAATATAGCTACGTAGATGTATTTTTCTGCCATTGTTTAAATGGTAGATCAGTTGTCAAAGCCGGTATTGTCTGAAATAAAAAGCATTCATGATAAAACATTCATCTTAATCACATAAATTCTACTTAGCAATGACAATTGTAACTGATCACATCTTAACATGTCTTTTTAAAACTTAATTCCGTATCTTAACACAGTTATTTTGAAATAATGTGCAATTAATATTTGTCATAATTATAACCAAATATTTTATCATCTTCTCAATCTTAAAACCTGTTTTATTCATCAAATCAATTTGATCTTGTATCTTCATTTTTTGTTAATGTTTGTTTTGCAACCTGCTAGTAACCCAAATTCTTGTAATTATCAAAAGTTAAATTCCTTTTTTTCCCCAAAATAATTTTATTTCATTTGGTCTGCTAAAACCAAAATTAAATATCCTCAAAAGCTCTCAACTTGTTTGACACTTTTTAAATTGGGACACCCACAATCTTCTCATTATGTTGTATATGTCTATGTGTGTCAAATCCATCTGTATATTTCACGTGGGAAAATAAACAAAAGAGGAAACAGTGGGCAACTTTTTTACATCTTTTTTATTTTGCATGGTTTGCTTAGATCTCCAATAACAATTATTTGTGCTAACATAAAGTATTTGTGAAGTATAAACTAATTTCTCCCATTTTAATAAAGTTGTCTCCAAAACTCATATTTTCCAAATCTTAATTTCCAAATCTCAAAAAGGTCCTGTTGAAGTATCAAAAACCTTCTCTGCACCTAAGAAAATACATGTGACTTGCTTTTTATTATATTGTTCCAAATATTCCAAAATATCAAATACAGTTCTAACATTAACAGTTCGATAATCTTTCAGCTGTCTTTTAAGTAAAAACCCACATCAATTCCCCTGAATTGATTCTTGCAAAATTATTTTCAGTCTGTTAGCTAAAATCATTGTAAACAAAGTGTAATCGTTGTTCAATAATGACATTGGTCTGTAATTTTTTACTGAAATGAAATCTGTTCTTTCTTTAGATATTACTGTTGTATTAGCCTCCTTCCAAGTTTCTGGCATTTTTCCTCCCTGTAAAATAGAATTCATTGTGCTTTGTAAAGGTTGTAAAAATTCATCCTCAAAGTACTTATAACAGATTCAATAATCAATCTGGTTAAGGCATTTCTCCTAGTTTATTCTTTTTGATTGCTTTTTGAAACTTCCCTTATTATTATAGGTCCATTCGTAATTAATTTATCCAATCAAATCCATTACATCTATTTTTACATGCATTGTGAAATATGTTTTTATTTTGTTAGTGTTATCATGTTGTTGTTTTCTGTAGCTTAAGTTATAAATCTGTGATATGAGTCACAAACAATGCCAGGTCTAAGAGATTTTTTATCTAATAGAATAGATAGCATCCATCTTTGATTAGAGTGGATGTAGTCAGTTTGATATTGTCCAACTAGTGATCCCTGTGTATAGAAACATATTTTCTGTTGTTGGAAGAGGTCATTTGTTATCAGCGCTGAATTTTCTAGTCAAAATTTGATCAGTCTGTCCAGTGTTGAAATTCAATTTTTTTTTACCACCAGTTCTCTGGGCGTGGCTTGGTTGGCATGGTGTGTCTTGGTGGGCGTGGCTTGGTGGGTGTGGCAGGGGAAGGATATTGCAAAATCTCCATTCCCACCCCACTCCAGGGGAAGGTTACTGCAAAATCCCCATTCCCTCCCCACTCCTGAGGGAAGGATATTGCAAAATCTCCATTCCCACCTCACTCTGGGGCCAGCCAGAGATGGTATTTGCCGGTTCTCTGAACTATTCAAAATTTCCACTACTGGATCTCCAGAACCTGTCAGAACCTGCTGGATTTCACCCCTGAGTCTGTCTCACCTGATTTATTTCGTAGACTAAGGCCAAATTTTCCTATTATTTTTTGTGCTACTTTTCTTTCACTATTAACTTTCCCAGTCAGCATAAGAGTTTTTTATATTTTGGATTTTGGATCAATAATGTCTCCTAGGTTAGCATAGAAATATTAACTTCCTCTTTCTCCAGCATATATGGTTGAAGCTTTGATTTAAATGGTCATAATATTGACTACATTACTTTGGGTTTTGAACTGAGATTTTTCTGCCATGGGGAGTGGGGCTTATATCTAAGCATTGAATTTGGCACCCTGCAGTTAATAAGCATGGCTACTCAATTTATAGTTCTGTCTGCAGTAAAATAAAATATGCGGCTCTGATATGAAGTGACCCTTTTCATCTCTTTCAGTTCACTGATTTCCAGAATATCAGTACTTGGTTTTCATAGTGATTACTCATCCTTTGCTCTTCCAAAGTAACTGCTGGATTTTTTTCCAATCTGGAGATCCAGTATCATACTGATGTTATCTTGATTGTAAAATCATTTACTGTATTTTTTGGAATATAAGACGCACCCTTTTCCCCAAAAAAAGAGAGTGAAAATCTTGGTGCGTCTTATACTCTGAATGTAGCCCCACCCAGCTTCTCAAACGGAGGTTGAAAAAAGCATCAGAAACGAAGCTTCAGAAAAGAAGCCCCCAAACAGAGCTTCAGAGGCTTTTTTTCCGAAGCTCTGAGGCTTTTAGAGGCAGGAAAAAAAGTTTTTTTCTGAAACAGAGTTTCAGAAGTTTAGAGGCAGAAAAAGAAGCAAAAAAAAAGCAAGGCACAGAGCTCCCAACCAAGGAACCTGTTGCTAAAATTCACCTCTGGGAACAGCTGATTGGGGGTATTCCAGGAGGCGGATCTACCTGCCAATCAGCTTTTTTCTTATTTCCTCCCCAAAAACTAAGGTGCGTCTTATACTCCGGTGCATCTTATACTCTGAAAAATATGGTAGTTTTCTTGGTAGAATACTTTGAATTGTCATTTCCTCCTGAAGTTTAACCCAACCCTTTACCTATAATCTACCCATCATGGGTGACTCTTCGATGCACGCATATTTGTTGCTACTATTTGCTCATTTATAATAATATGAATGATGCACACTGATAATTCTCATCCATTTTTTTTTTAATTTGATTTATATGCTGCCCTTCTCCGAAGACTCAGGGCGGCTTACAATGTGCTCAGCAATAGCCTTCATCCTTTTGTATATTTATACAAAGTCAGCTTATTGCTCCCACAACTGGGTCCTCAATTTACCTACCTTAGAAAGGATGGAAGGCTGAGTCAACCTTGAGCCTTGGCGAGATTCGAACCCTGCAGTAATTGCAGGCAGCTGGTCTTAATAACCAGCTTAATAACAGGGTGCCTTAAACCCCTGTACTACCAAGGCTCTTATTAGAGCCTTGTCTAGAAGTGTCTAGACTTGTCTAGACATTGTCTAGAAGTGTGGCTAAACCAGGTGTCATAAGAATGCCCACAGAATTATTTCATATCAGTAACCTGGGATCAACAACCAAACATATCCTATTTGATTCTCCTTTCCTTTTTTGTTAATTGTTTAGCTGGTAGTGTCACTTTAAAACTTGGGAGGTAGTTTTGCTCCTACTCTGTAAGGCAACTTTCTTTGCATGGAATTCAGGCATACATGGAAAGGTAATAAAAGTTAAAGGTGACACTGTGGATTTTGCTAGTCGTTGCCAAGTATAGGAGGTGGTGCTCATCTCCATTTCAAGGCCATTGAGTCAGTTCTCTCCAAAGACGATAATTAATTAATACCCAATCAATACAGTTAACTAAAGAATATTGGAGAGTAACGGTACACCGAGCAAATCAAATCACTTGGTTTTCGATGCTCACAGTCAGTACAATAAAGGCTAACACAGAGATCTTAGGTAGTTAACAGGTTATAGGGGCATTTATTTTCAATTCAATGAGAAAAAGATGAAGAGGCAGTTACTATACATTCCTAGGGCTAAAATGATCAATACACCAGACTGGCGGCAAGAAAATTAGGAAGACAAATCAGTGGGGGTTCTAAAATTTTTCTGTGGGTGTGGCTTATTTTGTGGGCGTGGTTTGATGGTCATGTGACAATTCTTTAGGATTTAGCAGAGGTACTGGTCTACCAGGCTTTTAACTGTTTGCAGAGCTGTACTGTTCTACCCATTTGTTCTTGGAGCGTTCCAGTCTACCCATTTGTTTTTCGAGCGCACTGGTCTACCACCACACTGCCTTTTAACACTGATCAGCTGTAGGGCGGCCCTTTGAAGCCCCACGGCAAGAGTTTAAATAGTTTTTTTTCTTTCTAGCTGATCAGCTGGGACTCGGGAGGCAGCAAATAGATTAGGGGCGGGGCCAAATAAAAGGTAAGAATAACATGGGGGGGGGAAGGAGGGCCCAGATCCCGAACAAAGAGAACTGGCTCAGTGACATCATATCGTTACTGCTACCAGCTTGGCCGAACTGGGCCGAACCGGGAGGAACCCACCCCTGAGACAAATAGGTTAAAGAGATTTAAAAGAGAAGAGGAAAAGATTTTGCAGAATCAGAGAAGAAAACCCAGAAAAGAGATAAAGTATTTCTGGATTATAGGTGGTCCTCAATTTACAACCATTCATTTAGTAAGTGTTCAGAATTACCACCAAAAAAAGGGACTTACAACCGGTTCTTGCACTCACAAGCATCGTAGTATCCCCATGGTCACATGATCAAAATTCAGGCTCATGCATTTACAACAATTGCAGCATGCTGGGGTCATGTGATCACCTTCCTAACTAGCTTCCAACAAGCAAAGCCAATGGGAAAGCTGCTTATTGCTTATCAATCACACGATTCACTTATAACTGCAGTGATTTGTTTCAGATCCATGGCAAAAAATTGCAAAATTGTCACAACTCGCTTAGCAATAGAAATTTTGGTCCCAACTTTGGATGTTAGTTGAAGAGTGCCTGAATTTAGGGCAGGGGTCCCCAAACTTGGCAGCTTTAAGACTTGTGGACTTCAACTCCCAGAATTCTTCAGCCAGAGAATTCTGGGAGTTGAAGTCCACAAGTCTTAAAGCTGCCAAGTTTGAAGACCTCTGATTTAGGACATGATGGAAGCAGTTTAACTTATTTTGGATAATGAAAGTTGAATTGTTTTAAATTTAAAAAGACAAAGACACCAAGAGGAAAGAATGTTGGCTCTTTATTTTATTACATGGCTTGTCACACAATCAGTCAGATGTTTAGACTGGATTTGGCATTTTTATCCACCTATCGAGTCCCTCCCAAGGATTTCAGATTGCTGTTAATATTACTATTAATTACATTTATATGCCTCTGGGCAGTCAGGATTGGCCAGGAACTCATTCTTCTCTGGCTGGCTGCTTGATTGAGGGCTATTTTTACACTTTCCTTGGAGAATTTAGCAAATAAAGTGCTAAATGTACTAGCTGGCAGAACCTTATCAACGATTATTCTAAATGAAACTTCTCCAAAGTGGTGAGACTTGCCAAGAACAGCAAGATACGACAAACCTTGAATTTGGAATGATAGATTGTTCCAATGTCTTAAAATTTATTCATTTCCCCTCTAAGGTGAGGTGAGGAAGAAAAGTGTAGCAGTTATATGATCTCCTACACACATATATTGTAACTTCTCCTTGATTTTTGCCTTCAATAGGGAGCAGAAAATCTAATTTGGCTAAAATGCATCAATTAGCCATGATTAGAGAAAAGACAATAATTTTCTGTATTTACTGGTGACTGGGGCCTTTGAACTCTGGTGCTGGAGAAGACTCCTGAGAGTCCCTTGGACTGCAAGGCGATCAAACTGGTCAGTCCTAGAGGAGATCTGACTGCTCTTTAGAAGGCCAGATCCTGAAGAGGAAACTCAAATACTTTGACCACCTAATGAGAAGGAAGGACTCCCTGGAGAAGAGCCTAATGCTGGGAAAGATGGAGGGCAAAAGAAGAAGGGGACGACAGAGAACAAAGTGGTTGGATGGAGTCACTGAAGCAGTCGGCATGAGCTTAAATGGACTCCAGAGGATGGTAGAGGACAGGAAGGCCTGGAGGAACGTTGTCGCGATGGGTCGGACACGACTTCGCAACTAACAACAACAGCAGCAGTAGCACTGGTGACTGGAAGCCTCTTATGGATATTGTGTGTAAAAATGGAAAAACTTGTGATTTTTTGACAATTTTAGACATGATAGATAATAGAAAGAACAGATGCATATGAAACTTTAGAAAGGAAGGTTAAAATGTTATTGCTACATATAACTGCCATGAAGAATAACAGAAGCCATCTCTTTAAACCTTTTTTTTTTTTTTGGCTTTCTTTTGTATTTTTCTTCAACTTTTCTTCAACTTTTTGCTTTTTCTTTGATCTTTACTTTATATTACTTTGTGCTAGTTTTTGTCTTCTTGTTTAACAGATTTAATAAAAACTATATTTAGAAAAGGGAGGTGAAGATCTATATGGATTTTATTTAGTGAACACTTCTGTAGCTCTTACTCTTAAGCAAAGTTTACAGTTTTGCAAATGCTGGAAGCATTGATAGGATTCAACAGGGGGGCTTTATAGAAGCTTTGGAGATTTAAATACTGGGTTCTAGGAATTTAAATATTAGAAAGGGAGGGGGCTTCTCCTGTCCCTGAGGGAGAGGAAACTTCCTTTTCGCCATAGATAGTTGGATCTGCAGAGGTTAAGGTCAAAATTGGCAAGATTTCAGAGAGAAATAATGAGGCTCCATCTGTCCTCTTGACAATTTTGTGAGCCCTGCCCACAAATTCCATGGCTGTAGACTTTCTATACAGGTTAGTACTCAAGTTATGATAGGTCACTTAATGACCAAAGTTATGGTGGACCTAAAATACAGTAATTATGACCTGGCTCCAGGGGTGAAATCCAAACTTTTTTACTACTGGTTCTATGGGCATGGCTTGGTGGGTGTGACTTGGTGGGCGTGGCAGGGGAAGGATACTGCAAAATCCCCATTCCCTTCCCACTCCAGGGGAAGGATATTGCAAAATCCCCATCCCTCCCCACTCCTGGGGCCAGCCAGAGGTGGTATTTGCTGGTTCTCCGAACTGCTCAAAATTTCCACTACCGGTTCTCCAGAACCTGTCAGAACCTGCTAGATTTCACCCCTGCCTGGATCCCATGTTCTGATGCCCCCAACCCCATGGCCACACAATTGCATTTTTGGCTAACCTGTATTTACAACCATCCTGCAATCATATGACTGCAACTTACAATGTTTTTTGGGTTTTTCTTGCTAAAAACTAGCTCTCGGCTTGTCGTTCGTTCAGAACTGCGATAGGAAATAATCACCAGTAACGCACAGAGAATCAGGGTTTACTTTGGCAATGATAAGCTTGCAGTCAAAAGTAAAGTACAAGTCGGTGTTTTGGTTCAAAGTCAGCACTGGGTGTAATCACACCACAGTGCTATTTAACAAAAACTCAGCCCCTTAAACATACATCCGGTGATTATCAATCAAGCACCCCCCACTCCCTTAACAGTAACAGCTGCGAGCACCAGAGCAGCGAGGACAGCAGAATCGGAGAGGCCCAGCAACGTCATCAATCATCGCCCTGAATGCTGCTATCCAGGAACTATTTGTGTGTTCGCTGCGGCTGCTTATCTCCACTCCTTTTCCTCCCACACCCTCCATTGATGGCGAGCTCCGGTAGGACTCGACACTAGCCTTCTCTTCCAGTTTCCAGCCAAAAAGCACCCATTGGGGGCAATGGATTTGCTTATCAATCGTGGTGTTTGCTTTATGACTGCCACATTCACCTACTGACCACTGCACAAAAGTTGTAAAAAAGGCAGAATCATGGAATGACCCGCTTAATAACCAACATGACTTATGACCATAATTCCAGACTCAATTATAGTCATAAATTGAGGATTACCTGTACCAAAATATATTTGAGTTTCTTAGCATGGTCATCAGTGGTGGGATTCAAATTTTTTTACTACTGGTTCTGTGGGTGTGGCTTGGTGGGCATAGCATGGCTTGGTGGGCATGGTTTGGTGGGCGTGGCAGGGGGAGGATGCTGTAAAATCTCCATTCCCATCACACTCCAGGAGAAGGATACTGTAAAATCTCCATTCCCTCCCCATTCCAGGGGAAGGTTACTGCAAAATCCCCATTTCCTCCCGATCAGCTGGGACTCAGGAGGCAGGGAATAGATGGGGGCAGGGCCAGTCAGAGGTGATATTTACCAGTTCTCCGAACTACTCAAAATTTCCGCTACTGGTTCTTCAGAACTGGTCAGAACGTGCTGAAACCCACCTCTGATTTGGATTTGCTTTAGGCAAGGACTCCTCAATGCTAACCTTCTGATGGTCATCCTATATTCCATGCCAAAACATCGATCAGCCTGGCTTATAAGCAAGGTGGCTATAACCAAGAAGTAAGAGGTGGAAGATCATTAAAGAGAGATCCATCCTAGAACTAAGGAGAAATTTCACGACAGATCAAGTCATCAGTGAAATGGCTTGCCTCCAGAAGATATGGCTACTCCATCACTGGAGGTCTTCAAGAAGAGACTCGACAGCCATTTATAGGATCTTCTGAAATGGGCAAGGAGTTGGACTAGAACACCTTCAAGGTCCCTTCTATGTTCTATGCTCTAAGAAGGCTCACCAGTTTCAGACTTTCTGGATCATGAAGCTAGTTCCGTTAAACATAAAGCAGAGCTCAGTGGTGAAATGTAAAATTTGTTACTACCGGTTCTGTGGGCGTGGCTTGGTGGGGGGTAATGTGACTGGGTGGGCGGGGCCAACTTTTTTTTTTTTACTTTTAAAAGCAGTTTTTCTACAACCTCTTCGGTTTTAAGAGCCTCTGACTATCCCAGCTGAGTTGCCTGATCGTCAGAGGCTTTTTTTTCTTTTAAAAGCATTTCAGCTGAAGAGGTTGTAAAAAAAATGCTTTTAAAAGCCTCTGATGATCAGGCAATTCAGCTGGGATCGTCAGAGGCTTTTAAAAGCATTTTTTTCTAGAGGTTGTAGAAAAAATGCTTTTAAAAGCCTCTGACAATCCCAGCTGAGCCGCGCGATCATCAGAGGCTTTTTTTTTTTTACTTTTAAAAGCATTTTTTTTTGGCTGAAGAGGCTGTAGAAAAAATGCTTTTAAAAGTAAAAAAAAAAAAGCCTCTGATGATCGCGCGGCTCAGCTGGGCATGGGGGGAGGCAGGGATTTTTGCTACCGGTTCTCCAAACCACCTGCCTCCATCGCTACCGGATCGGGCGATCCAGTCCAAACTGGGAGCATTTCACCCCTGGCAGAGCTACATAAGCAAAGAGAGACAGAAAGAGAATCAACAACAACAACAAAAAAAGTCTACACTGATCTTCAAAGGTGAACCTCAGATAAGCTTGCCATCTCAAGGCAGAGCAATGTGCCTCCATGAAGCTCAAAATAATAATAATAATAATAATAATAATAATAATAATAATAATAATAATGACAGTCGACCACCTGATCAGTGGGTGGAGCAAAATTTCACAAACTGACTACCTACAACGCCATGACCGCGTTGCTAAGATCATTCACTGGAAATTGTGCCAGAAGTTTGGATCTGAGTACAGCAAAAACCACTGGGAACATCAGGTTGAGAAAGTTTTAGATAATGAGAAACTCAAGATCTTGTGGGACTTTAAGATTCAGACTGACAGGCACTTGGTCCACAACACACCTGACATAACAATAGTTGAAAAGAAAAAAGTATGGTTCATTGACATTGCAATACCTGGTGATGCATGGATTGAAGATAAGCAGCAAGAAAAAATCACAAAGTACCGGGACTTGCAAATTGAAGTTGAGTGACTGTGGAAAAAGAAATCGTGTGTTGTCCCAATTGTAATTGGAGCCCTTGGAGCAATATCCAAAGGGCTACCCCGCTATTTAGAAATTCTAAATTTGCCGGACTTGAACATTTTGACTCTACAAAAAACCACCTTACTCAGAACAGCTTACATCCTCCGACGATACCTTAACAGTTCCTAGGTCCTTGGTTAGGACTCAAGCTGCTGCGTTTTTAACCAGCCTCAAAGGCTATGAATCTCACTAAAAATTAACCAATAATAATAATAATCTCACAACTACAATCTGTACAAATCTAGCTAACAGCCCTAAATGGAAAGCCCAGCATTCCGTTTTAGTAGCTTCAGAGTAATGGGAAGAAGCATTGTCACCAGCAGATAGGAAAGCTGGCTTAGTCCTGTATGAAAAACATTTTTTTTCCTGATTCTCAGTTTTCCTGAAAAACGTCTGCTATGTGTTATCTTTCCATTATAACATTCAATTGCCTTTTCCATCCAATCTTATATTAGCACTAAAAAGAGCTATGCTGGATCCCAACAAAGGTTTATGGTCCGCCACAGTGTTCCAACATGGCTGAATAGCGCCTTTTGTGATGCTCGGAAGCAAAACATTTAGGAATGGAAAACATAATTGTGGACACCCAACTTTTTTTCTAACAAAGCATATTTTTCATGTCTCTCCTAAAGTATGTATGTTTCCTCCACGCACAAAGTTTTCCTTTCTTATGAAGCTTCACCAGCAGGTGTTGTTAACGGCAATGCAAACAATAACAGTCAACAGGTTGTGGCTAACTGTAAAGTAGGTATTTTTCCAAAGGGACATTACAATGGGAGAAGAAAGAGGAATTATTGTCCTGTCGCTTTTCTTTCGCACTTGAAAAATTGTGAAATGGAAAGGCTTGTTAAATGAAATATAGGCAGTCCTCGACATTGGATTACAATTAGGAGCACTATTTCTGTGGTTAATCAAGATGGTTATTAACCATCTTAATTAGCCACAGTTGTTTAGAATAGAATAGAATAGAATAGAATAGAATAGAATAGAATAGAATAGAATAGAATAGAATAGAATAGAATAGAATAGAATAGAATAGAATAGAATTTTTTATTGGCCAAGTGGGATTGGACACACCAGGAATTTGTCTTGGTGCATACGCTCTCAGTGTACATATAAGAAAAGATACATTCATCAAGAATCATAAGGTACAACGCTTACCATATTTTTTGGAGTATAAGATGCACCTTTTCCCCCCTAAAAGGGGGTGAAAAATTAGGTGCGTCTTTTACACTGAATGTAGCCCCACCCCACCCTTTGGCTTGTGCCTTGCAGCAGTTACCTCCTTGCAAGCAAACAGCAAGGAAAAACAGCTTCAGCACAACCTAATTAGCACAACTTGATTAGATTGGCCTCCTGACTCTAAGCTGATTTGCTCTCAGCTGTTTTGGGCAGGGCTCTGCTGCTTGCTGCAAAGAGGTAAATTGCTGGAGCAGATTTTTTTTCCTTGTGCTAATCAAGCTATGCTGAAAATGAAAATGAAAGTAAAGCAGGCTGTTTGCTGTTTGCTGCAACGAGGTAAAATTGCTCAGAGGCAGAGACAGAGGGAGATTTCTTTTTCTTCTTTTCCTCACCAAAAACGTTAGGTGCATCTTATACTCCGGTGCGTCTTATACTCCGAAAAATACAGTAATGATAGTCATGGGGTACAAATAAGCAATCAAATCATATTAGGAAGCGGTCGATATAAATCGTAAGGATACAAGCAACAAAGTTACAGTCACACAGTCATTGGTCGAAGGAGATGGGTGGTGGGAACGATGAGAAGATTAATAGTAGTGCAGACTTAGTAAATAGTTTGACAGTGTTGAGGGAATTATTTGTTTAGCAGAGTGATGGCGTTCAGGGAAAAAACTGTTCTTGTGTCTAGTTGTTTTGGTGTGCAGTGCTCTATAGCGTCGTTTTGAGGGTAGGAGTTGAAACAGTTTATGTCCAGGATGCGAGGGGGTCTGTAAATAAGCAAATCACTGCCGTTGTTAAGTGAATCACACAATTGTTAAAGAAATCTGGCTTCACCCATTTGTTTATCAGAAGCCAGCTGGGAAGTATACAAATGGCGATCGCCTGACCCTGTGTTCTGGCCCGTCAGCGGCCTGTGCAGCTAGTAGCTGATTCCGACAGCGAGGAGGCTGGTGTGGTGCTGCGCCAGCAGCCTGTGCAGCTGGCACTCAAGTTGGACAATGAGGAGGCTGGAGAAGATGTGGTGCCAGAGGCAGGGATTCAGCCAGGGCCGTCAGAACTTCCAGAAGCTTCCATGAGTGAAGAGAAAGAAGAGGAGGAGCCTCTTCTCGATGCACAGGCACGCATAGCTGCCAAAAGGCAGGAATGGTTCCTCAGGAGGAGGTCTCCTTGAAAGTAAGGCTTGGGGCTAATTGGCCACTCCCTTAGCCTATTTAAGGAGGAACGCCGACTGAAGCAATTTGCAAGGAACAACTTCGTTCACATATCTTCGTGTCTTGTCTTGCTTATCTTATCAGCTTCCTGCAAATTCCTTCCGGGCATTCTGCCAACCATAGTAAGCTTTCAGTTATTATTCTTTGAATTCTTGGCGGCTGTTAATGCAATTAATTAATAGCCATTGTTGTAAAAGACTGGTTTATTTAGTAAACTAAGGTTTAAACAGACTTTGTGTATGCTGCGTTCTTTGGGGCCCGTAGCTGGGGCAGAATAGGTAATAAGGAAATAAGGTAATAAGGTAATAACTTATTTCAGGGTTCAAAAAAATATAAGACAGGGTCTTATTTTCGGGGAAACACGGTAGTCATTCCAGAGATGCAGACTTCAGATGATGGTCATTCTTGCTGGCTGCAAAATTCTGCAAGATAAAGTTCACATTCCTGGAAGAGCTCAAGTTGATGTAGTCTAGTGCAGAAGATCTCTTAATGATGTTCACAAGCTCTACTCTCAACTCATACCTATTATTTTGAGCAAATTCTTTTTTATGCACGCCCTGAGGTGTTGTTGCTGTTTGGGGATTAACCAGATTGGCTGAACCATGTTGAGTTGTTTAGTTTACAGTACAATATATTTTGCAACTCTAGAAAATAGGTTAATTCAGTAATCGGATAAACTAGGATGTGAGAACATGAGGTGCTGTTTGTCTTCCCTTGAAGACAGCATGGAAACTGCAGCTGCTACCGAATGCAGCTGTCAGGTTTCTATATTGAACAAGAAGAGGGAAGCATCGTCTGGCTGAACATAGAATGACATATTTTCAGAGGTTAAAGCAAAGCAAACAAAAGAAAGGTGTTAATGCCTTTTAACACCTGATACCTAAAGAGCCTGGTGGCGCAGCAGACTAATAGCCTGTTATTAACATTCAGCTGCCTGCAATTACTGCAAGTTCGAATCTCCCCAGGCTCAAGGTTGACTCAACCTTCCATCCTTTCTAAGGTAGGTAAATTGAGGACCCAGTTTGTGGGGGCAATAAGCTGACTTTGTATAAATATACAAAAGTATGAAGACTATTGCTTAACGCATTCTTCGGAGAAAGGCGGCATATGAATCAAATTAAAAAAAAACTGGTCAATAATAAGGGCAAAGATGAAAGCAAGAGGCGAGAAGTAGAATGAGAAGAATGGAAGGGAACCAAGGGAACAACTTTCTATGCCAAGGAACACCAGCAGTCTACCTCTAAGAGAATTCATCTATGCCAAAATACGGCTTCTCTAATGTTGTTGTACGTTTTCCTCCTGTATCTGTTGCAGACTTCTGAGGAAGCCACCCTTTATCCAAATTACCTAGCAAGTAAATGTTTTGCATTTAACTTAAATTTAAATTACATTTAAATTAAATTAAATTTAAATTACATTTAACTCCTGCAAGTCCCTTGGACTGCAAGGCGATCCAACCGGTCAGTCCTAGAGGAGATCAACCTTGACTGCTCTTTAGAAGGCCAGATCCTGAAGATGAAACTCAAATACTTTGACCACCTAATGAGAAGGAAGGATTCCCTGGAGAAGAGCCGAATGCTGGGAAAGATTGAGGGCAAAAGAAGAAGGGGACGGCAGAGAACGAGGTGGCTGGATGGAGTCACTGAAGCAGTCGGCGTGAGCTTAAATGGACTCCAGAGGATGGTAGAGGACAGGAAGGCCTGGAGGAACGTTTTCCGTGGGATCGCGATTGGTCAGACACGACTTTGCTACTAACAACAACAAAATGTTTTGCATGTGCTACACTCAGGGCATTAGACTGATTGCATGAGCAAATGAACTAAAGAGGTACCTTCTGTTGAATTCCTGCTTAGGAGATTGTCCATTCCCACTTTCTGTGTTTAAACGGTGACTGAGAACCCTTAGATCTTTAGTGAAGGAAGCTTTTCTTATCTCTAAAGTAAACGAATGGGGGAAACTTCATCAAACTGCTTCTGAAGGATGTCAGGTGTAGGAAACAAAGAACAACATGTGTAAAAGTTCAGAGCACTTTCTTTACTGCTGCTCTCACCCATAGACCGGTAGTAAAGGTAGGTAGAACCCACCCCTGGCCCCCGGGCCTTGAGTTTGACACCCCTGACATATTGGTATCCAGCACAGCTTGCAAAGTAGAGGTTTACATGGGTATAGTAAAGCATGGCTATCACTGTCCATGTTGTTGCATTTTGGTTCAGATGAAGCTTTCAAGTGAGTGTCACACAGACAGCATTTTGCAGTACTCAAGTTGTGTGGTGAGTAGAGCATGCATCTGAAGAGCTTTCTGATCCAGGAAAGGGTGCAATTACCACACCAGATGGAGTTGTGCCCAAAAGATGGGCCTCAGCTAGCAGAGGTGTCTTCAGAAGGACTTCTTCTCCAAGTCTGAATAGCTGAACAGTTTCATAATGGGAGAAGGGCTCTCTTAAATAGACATGTCTAACCTTAAATTCAGCCAAGTAAGCAATCTGTGTAAATTGTTCAGAAAGGCATCGTATGATCTCTCTACTCTTTGAGGAGCCATGTGCCACATTTGGCACCGATTGCAACTTCCGGATAATTGTCAGGTGTAGCATCACCCATAGAAATCCATTTGCATTCAGCTTCATTCCTACTACCTCTAGGTCATTCACAAACCATTAGGCCCAGAACATTAATTATCAGCAATAAACACTTAGCAGTTAAGTACAGGTGACTGGATATACACCTTCCTTGGTTTTGCCCTTCATTCTCCCCTCCCCTCTCCCTTCCTCTTCTCTTCCTTCTGTTATCAGTTCAGTGAGATTAGAGAGCAGCTGCCACTTAATTTATTTTGAGTTTGGGCTTATTTATGGAACAGTTCTGCATAATTTATTAAGTGTATCAAATACATCAACATATCTATCTTTCTAATAATGCTATATCTACATGTATAAATATATGCCATTACTGTATTATTATAGGCAGTCACCAGGCGTCAAGACTGACTTTTAAAAAATGCAGTATAAGCATTCCTATAGTAATATAGTACATACAAATTACATAACATGTATTTATGTATATATTATTCATATGTGTATATAGCATACATTTCTAATACATAAATTATTATATAGCATGCAACAATCCACAGAGAAAAGAATACTAGGCCAAGGGATATACAATGCTGTGGGATCAATAGACACATTAGACATTTCAGAAGCAACTGATTGGTATTCTCAAGGCTAAAATAAGATAGATGTGCCAATTAATAAACAATCCTTTGTTCAGAAGTCAAGCTATGGAGGGTTCTCCCCATCTTCCTCTTTAACTTTCCATAGAAGGTTCCCCCTTCTATGGGGTTTGGCTGTCCTCTTGCAGACATGTCATTACCAAAGCTACATTACATCATCAGCACTGAGGATGTTACTTAGTTTGACAATGAAACATCTGCAAGAAAACAGCCAAGCTCAAAAAGCACCCAATGACCCCATAAAAAGGGAGCACCATGGATAATTAAAGAGGAAGATGGGGAGAAGCCTCCATAGTTTGACTACAAATTTTCTCTTCTATCAGTGGTTTTGACTGACGTGCTGCCTCACCACAGCTGCAAAGTTTGTTTTCCATCCCCCTTGCCTATGGCAACCCAAGGGAGGCCAGGGATTCTTTGCGAGTTGACATTCGGCTCCCTTCACTTCCTGAAGGCGAGCTGTGCAAAGCAAAAACAATTTGAGTACAGGTATAGATTTTAGGATTGCGATTCCCCTCCAGGCTTGTTTGGGTTGTCTGCGTGGAATTTAGCTATGAGGCGGTCAGCCTGGATGTTACTACTCTTTACCCAAGATGCCTCTGATAAGGGGTAGCCCTTCCACTTGATTAGGTATTGGAGCTGTCTCCTGTGCCACCTCGAGTAGAGGATTCATTGCACCTCATAATGGGTTTGCCCCCCTATGACCATGGGGTCCAGGGGCTCACAGGTTAGTGGCCTCAGGGTCAATCTGACCACGGGTTTTAAGAGACTGCTATGGAATACCGGGTGTACATTCCCTAGCAGTCGGGGCAATTTTAATTGCACTGTGAACGGGTTGATGATCTTCACTATGGGGAATGGCCCCATAAACTTTGGTCCCAGTTTCTTACTGGGGAATTTCAACCTCAAGTACTTGATGGAGAGGTAGACCTTCTCCCCCAGCTGGAATGGCCGTTGCACGACTCAGTGTTTGTCGACTGTTTCTTATAGATCTGCACCACTTTAGTCGTGCTTTCTTGACATTCTCCCAGATTGCTGTCAGTGTTGACAGCCAATCTGTCAAGCTGATTGAGGAGGGAGGATCCCGTGGATGTTCTGGCATTGGGACGAAGTCCATGCCACTCACTCCTTTGAATGGAGTTAGTCCCGTGCTACTGTGAACAGCATTATTCTACGTGACCTCAGCGAAAGGCAGGAGGTCCACCCAATTGGACTACTGATAGTTCATGTAACGCCTTAGGTATTGTTCTACCATAGCATTCAGTCTCTCTGCCCCCCACATTGGTGCTCGGATGTAAGGCAAAGCTAAGGCCCTGGGACGACCCAATGGACTGCAGGAATTCCCTCCAGAACTTAGCTCTGAAATGGACCCCTCTGTCTGAGATAATTCTTTGTGGTACTCCATGCAGGTGGTAGATGTGCTTCATGAACAATTTGGCTAGTTGGTGGGCTGAGGGTAGTCCATTGTAATTCAAGGCACTGGTTATGACTTTATCCACCAGATAGCCAAAATATTCATTACAGTAGGTGTATGAGATAGATATGCTTTGCCTTTATATGGCTCTTCACATCAAGGAAGCCCAATTGGTCTTGTAACAGAGATTTGATTGGCAGTTCCAGGAGTCAGAAAAGCCTAGTCAAGTCAGAGAAGTTCTGCTGCTCTGCATTGTTTTTAGAAGCATCTTGTTGCATTGTTTTATGAACCAGCTTTGCAGGAAATTTGTTAAACCCCAGTGCAGCTTCAAAACTTCGCACAAGCCCTAATGTTTAGTGCTCCTGCTCATTTCAGTATATCTTTAGGACTTTAGAGTAATTTTAGTGGAGTAATTGTAATATTTAAATGTCTGCTTTCCTTCTTGGAAGAGCAAAGTGACAGTGACAGAATGTCCCTTTTGGGTATGCACACTTTTCAGTCTGTTTTGAGTTCCTTACTGTTGTTCAAAGATGTGAGAATGAAATCCTTCTGTGAACTGAGCTTCTTGTCCTGCCTCAGTGGTAGACTCTATAATTGGAGATGAATTTCACGAGTTTTCATGCCCTCTTTGAACTAAATGGCTAAGTAGGGCTAGAAAGAGGATGTCATGGATATGTTGACTTTTCAATCCTAATGTGGAGATATCTGTTGGCCAAGTAGTCAATTTGTGAATATTCTCACTACCTATGAAAACCAGGCAGTAGCTTGTCTATACAAAGACACATGCCAAATAGTTTATTTGGTGTGTGACCTTGATTCAAACCATCATTAATGTTGACTTTTCCTTTATCTGGGGAAAATATAATATGCAGTTGTGGATAACTGCATGTGGGTGGGTACAGCTTCTATGTTTCTATGTATTGAAGAAAATTCATTGGAGATGGAGAGATTGCACCAAGGACATTGTAGTGCCAGAGTTCGCCAGCTGCTTCTGAGAAGCTTGCAAGCTGTTCATAAAAGCAATATCTAACTCTATCTCCTGTTCCCCAGCAACTGGTCTTCAGAGGTCTTCTGTTTCTAATCCGGAGCATGCTTCCTGGAGTGGAGTCAACTGTGTGTGGAATGGAGCATTTTACTACCAGCTTGAAAGGGCAGATTTTGCCTTCGATAAAATCCCACTAAGACAATACAACAATCTAGACATACATTTGCTGGTCTTTTTCTGTTGGAGTGAGGATAGGAGGCATTTATTGTTTAAAAAGTACAATTGTGTGATTGGGTTTCTTGGCTTTTCTTTTTCTTTTTCAAAACAAAATTTTCAGGGGGCTTATGTCTTCTACCTCGCAGTCCTTCTTCTAATGACTGGGCAAATATGCAATTTTGCATGATGCCATAGTCCATCCAGAAGATGCCAAAAAGAAGAACCAACCCTTAAATACCATCTTTTAACACCATCTTTTTTGAGGGTGTAGAGCTTTTTTTGCTTTAAAAACAAAAAAAGATAAATATAAATGCACACACATCTAGAATCCTGACCTCCTCATTTTCCTTTCAAACTGAAGAAGCTTCTTGGATGAGAAGTAAAACATCTTCAAGGAAAAACAAAGAAAGTCCAGTTTGCTTTTTGAGAAAGCACCTTTGGGACAAGCAAGTCCTTTCTTTTCTTTCTTTTTTTTTTAGTTTTTTTATTAACAATAAACAAACATACATATACAAACATACATAAAACAACACACATAAAAACAAACTATACATAAACTGTACACTAAAATCAAGTCATGCAACTTGAGCTTTGTGAATGGAGCTACATCAGTAATTTGTATATCCATATATCTCTATCTCTATCTCTATCTCTATATCTATATCTATATCTATATCTATATCTATATCTATATCTATCTATATCTATCTATATCTATCTATCTATCTATCTATCTATCTATCTATCTATCTATCTATCTATCCTTCATTATATAATGATATTTATGTAATGATATTAATTTTGGTTCCTCATTTTTGTGTCCTTGGGTGGTATTCCCTTATTTTGTCTTCTTTTTCTCTAACCTTCTTTTTCTGTTTCTTTTATCCAGAGGAAGGACAAATCCCAGTTCAACTTTGTCCCAACTAGTTCTCCTTCTACCTTGCTTTGTTTGGGACTGGCAATCCACACACAGGAAAATGTATAGCAAAGTTCTCTTAAATGCAGAGCCAAAATGATACACTCTCAATAGGTACTGTATTTTTTGGAGTATAAAATACACTTTTTCCCCTCCTAAAAGAAGCTGAAAATTTGGATGCATCTTATACTCTGAATGTAACCCTGGGCACGGTGCCCAAAATGACTACCCAGAACAGCTGCTGCCTTCTCTTACTCCTTCCGCGCTTCCGATGATCACCTGTGCTTTTGAAGCTGTTTTTCAGCCCAAACACAAGCGAAGTGATCTTCCGTGCTTTGCCTGTTTTTCTAATTGCTGCTCCCTCCAACGATCAGCTATGCTTTTGAAGCTGTTTTTTAGCCCCAACCAGCCCAGTGGTGGGATTCAAGTAATTTAACAACCGGTTCTCTGCCCTAATGATTTCTTCCAACAACCAGTGTGCCAAACTGCTCAGCAAGTTAACAACCGGTTCTCCCGAAGTGGTGCAAACTGACTGAATCCCACCACTGAATCAGCCCCAACCTCAAAACCAGTGAGCAAACTAATGTGCTGAAGCTGACCAGGCTAAGGACTAGCTAGATGAATACCTGGTAGGCAAAAAAATTTTCCCTCCCCAAAAACTAAGGTGCGTCTTATACTCCAGTATGTCTTATACTCAAAAAAATACGGGTAAAGAAGACTAAAACAGAAGAGGGCAGTTTTATAGCTTTACTGAATACATTGAATATAAAGGATTTTCAGGGTATGTAGGACAGGATATCCCAGTCTGGAATCCTCCAGAAGTATTGGTATCCAACATTTGGATTGTATTTGGGTGGCATCTTTACTTCCAATCAAGATCTGCTCTTTGAGAACTTTGTGGTTGGTCAAAGTCTATCTTCCCCTGGGCATTTTGGATGTAATTCCATCTGGGAGGGATTTTTTTACCCTTTATTCCCCTTATCAGTTTCCCAAGTAGACCAGACAGGAAACACGAGTGGATGAATTCTATGTTATTGTAAAGCTGCATTCATGGAATCTTGCAAGTCTGAAAATGCAAATCTTTCGCCTTCTCTTTTTACTGTCTGATATGTTAGGGCTGATCCATTCTCAACTTCTGTTTCTTTCTTTCTTTCTTTCTTTCTTTCTTTCTTTCTTTCTTTCTTTCTTTCTTTCTTTCTTTCTTTCTTTCTTTCCATTACTCAGTTATGAGCTCCTCCTCCTTTTTATCTGATCATTCCCTAGACAGCATCTCTTCCCCATCTTCCAAGGTCAAGCTAAAAAAAAATGTAGCAAATATTTCTAACACTTTATGAAAGGGAACAGCTTTGTTGAATGCTGTTTGGCTCAGGAAATAAATTAAGTTCTTTCTATTTTGGGCACAAGGGGTAATCATTCTATTTATATCCATCTGTGGGAATGAAGCTTTCCCATCACTCACTGAGATTATTAGAAATGAATCTTGACTCTGTTTGCACTTTGCCTTGGTAGAAGCCAACCAAAAAACTTGGAAGTTTTCTCTCTTAAAGTCAGTTGTTTAGAAACTTTACCTAGGAAAGGAAAGGAAGCTGTCACAATCTTTTATTTAGCTTCTTGTTTAACATGACAGCATTAAAGTGTCACTTGCTATGTAGTACAGGGATAAAGGAGGGAAGAAAATAATATGAGGCATTTTCTATTTCTCTAAAGGAATGATTAGATAATTGCTCAATAGGTAATACAGAATTGGAAAGAGTTTTGCTGTTCTCTTTTTTCCACTCTCATCAGCATCTTGTCTTCCATTAATTCAAACAAATTGGCACTTGGTGGTTTAAATTATCCCTTGTCATATGTGCCGCAGAAAGACAAGAAGAAGGGAAGGAGGTGGAACTCTTAAATGGAATCTACAGCCAAGCAAGATCCTCCCTCAATTTATTTCAATTCAGTATGAAAACTTGAATAGCCTTTTCATATCCTTCTTTTTTTTTTTTTGCAAGAATTTACTACTCTCTTCATGTTACTTTCGGCTGATTTCTCCTGCCAGCTAACTACAAATCCTGTTCATATGATCACAATTGGGGCCATCATTTCCATTGTTAAATGAATCATACCCAATTTATGACCATAGTTATTAAGCAAGTCGCTACAATTGTTAAGTAAATCACACGTTTGCTAAACGAATCCAATTTGCACCTTTGCTTGTTAGAAGGTGGCCAGGAAGGCTGCACATGACCCATTGTAAGGATCGTTACCAAGAACCCAACTTTTGATCATGAGACTGTGGGGATGCTGGGACCATCATAAGTGTGAGTATCTGTTGTAAGTCATTGTTTTCAGTGCAGTTGTAATGTTGAACAATCAAATGGTTCTAAGTCAACGACTACCTGTAAACCAAGGATAAGTCCTTGCCCTTATGACTGTCGCAATGTCTCCATGGTTACAGGATTATGATTCAGACACTTGGCATCTGTTGCACATTTATGATGGTTGAAGCTTTCTGAGGTCAAGTGATTGTCATTTGTGACCTTCTGAATGTCAGGGACAAAGGATTAGGACTTGTGCTGCCCTGCTCACACATGCGCACACGCATACACCCCACAAAGAGTCAAACCTCTAGCAGTTCAAAAGCATTTTCACACCACGGGTGGATCCAATTGCCACCTTCATCTAAACTCGTGAGAAACGGGAGTTCTTGACAAGGCTCAGGCCACAAAACATTTGTAGTCCCAAATCAGTCCAACATCCAAACAAGAGGTCAAAAGCAAGAAGCACAAAATAAGAGCGCTGGTCAAGTAACTGGACACATTGTTCCAGTAAACTTTGGGCTTACTTTGGGCAGGATTAAATGGGCAACACTGGTATGGACCCTCACAATAGACAAGACTGCCTCCTTGTGAATAATCTGGCCGACCAGCATTGCATCTATCTTTTTTTCACTCTGCATGTCCTTGGATCGGGAGGAGGTGTAGATTCCATCTCCTCAGCCTCACTGACTGCCGGAAGCATTTCTCACCTGGATCCTCCAGGCTTGGTCTCAACCTACCGCTTGTCTAATCACCTGGGCTGAAGTGCCTCATTTGACTGGGGCCCTCTGCTCCCTGAACCATAGCTCTCTGCACCTCTGTGCTCTCTTCCTCCAAGATGCCAGGACCTGGCTCATCCTCATCCTCCTCTTCCGAACTCATGTCTGAAGAGGGGTCCAGAGACAGGACCATTTTTTAAAGTTGCAACACATTTATTCAAGCCTATACACAAGAATCTAGTCAACTAAAGTTCAACACTAAATTGATGCCAGATAAGAGTCAACAGAATTCAAGAGGGGTTGGACTTGGACCATTTGTGGGAATGGAATGACTTTAAACTGATGACATGCTTAATTCCACCCCACCCCACGTCAGCCCCAGCTCTGCCTGAGCTGGATTTGAATAATGACTGCAGTGATTGGCTTAATAATTGCAGTGATTTGCTTAGCAACCATGGCAAAAAAAGATTGCAAAATTGGGTACATGTCAACTTGCAAAGCATCCCTGGCCTGCTCTCGAGTTGCCATAGGCAAGGGGGATGAGAAAATTAACTTTGCATTTGCAGCGAGTGAATCACACTTCAGTCAAAACAAAAGCACATTCTAGCCATCCCTCTGTCATGGCCATCTCCACAGTTACCCACAGTGGCTGGAGGGGAGTGATCTCTACAACCTGCGAAATTGCTTTGTTGGAGAATGTGACTGATGACACACTTTGGGGGGGGAGGGGAAAACAGGGTCAGAACTGGGATGTAAATTAGGTGAGGTCAGAGTTGGCTTCATTTGGAATGTGCCAACATGAAGCTCTTAACAAATAACTGGATTTCTTTTGAAGCTTGTCTTGAGGCTCATGATTTAATTAGGGCCTTGGTTGGAACCCTGACAGTCATTTAACAACTGTATTGCTTAGCAACAGATGTCCCAGTCCCAACTGTGGTCATAAGTGAAGAACTGTCTGTTTCTCAATAGACTTAGCATTGTTTTTACATTGTTTGACAATTTTCATTCTAATTGACATAGAAATACCGCCAGCTAATTGGCAAAATAAGTTATTAGACAAAGCTTTATACCACGAGTTTCAATATAATCTATTTAAGTTATCACATATATTTAGCATAGAGGGGTCCTGGACATTTTCTAAGGAGCCAGATACTTTAAACTATTTTCAGGTAGATTGGGCTTTATACCTTGTTTCTTTAATGTTTTTACTATGAATGGTACAGGTGGTAAAGCTGATAATATTCCTACCGGAGACCAATTCTGCCTTTGTGGCTCGGGGGAGATTAAGATCTGAAGCACATTCTACTGAATTTTATCAAAATACTCCGAGTGACAAGCACTCTGTCACTGTTTAATAAACCAGCTAGATCTGACATGTTTTATACTTTTTTATTGCCAGATATAGTTATCCATGTCAAATTTTGTCCTATGGTTTGTCAAATCCATCACCTGAATCTTCAAGAATCAGGTAAGTGGTTATTTCATTTCATTTCATTTCACATGATGAAGCAAATGTTTCTGAGCAGTTGTTTTGTTTGCATTGCTATTTTCCTTTTTCTAAAATTTGGTCTCATTTTAAGAATTGGGATTTGAAGGAGCTCTTCTCTCTCCTGCTATGTTTGTTTTGTCTGTAGGTTTCTGTGTCTTATGAGGAATATTTTATGTGTTTTTTAAACAAATGGACAAGTAAGTTATTTGAACAGAAAAGATCCCCATATTCTATGAAAGATTGTATGTTCTTGTTAATCTTTCCTGGAGCAAATATCACGTCAGCTTTCCACAACCGTTTCAAGCATTCATGAAAATTGTAGCAAAATATAGCTCAGCTATTAATAGAGTACATAATTAGTTTGGTTTTCCAAATGAGATCCTGTTATCATCATGCCAAATTATTTAAAAGAGGAAGCACCACTTAAATTCCACAGATGCTTAAACTACAAACAATAGTATGAAACTTGGGCAGAAACATTGAAGGGGGAATAAAATGACTTCGCAAATCATTGTTAGAATAGAAAGATGCGAGTCACTTCTGGAAACTCGGAGTAAAGAAACTTTGATTGAGGACTCCTACCAATGACCAAGTTAAATGCATGCAAAGAGATCATTCACAGTCCCCTTTTTGATCAACACCAGGGGTGGGTTCTACTTACCTTTACTACCGGTTCGCAACGGGATCGTGCAGATCATGCAGATTGACAATGATGACATCCGGGGTGGTGGGCGGGGCCTCCCACCAGTTTTACTACCGGTTCTTTAAACCG
Organism: Pantherophis guttatus; assembly: GCF_059756535.1. NCBI lineage: Eukaryota > Metazoa > Chordata > Lepidosauria > Squamata > Colubridae > Pantherophis > Pantherophis guttatus. The sequence goes on along the minus strand of NC_142072.1, from coordinate 22,696,196 downwards.
GTTTGAACCGGGGGCAACACATCACTGATCAACACTATGCTGTAGAGCTGGAAATGCAATTTCAATTTAGAAATATATCATAGATGAGCCTATCCACAGCAGGAATGGGATTCAGCCGGTTCGAATCAGTTCTGGTGAACTGGCAATTAGGATCAGTAGCTGGGCCTGCCCACCTGCCCCGGCGCTATCCTGTCTTATACAATCACCATGTTTTTGATGCAGTGTGCATATGTACAAGGTGTGCACACGTGAGTGAACCGAGCATGCCCGTGCACATGCTCACATTTTCGATTCTGGGCAAACCAGTTGTTAATTTATATGTAGCTCACCTCTGATCCACAGATAATCTGACCCTCAAGTTTATATCCAAAATACTATGGAGAATTCACCATCCATGGATAAGATGGCTTTCAAAATTTTCACATGTTAGTTTTCACAACTGTCTATGGATTAACTGTAGGTGGTACATTTTTAATGGTATTTTGGTTAAAAATTTGAAAATCTACTTATCTGTGGACTGACTTATCCATTAGTAGCAATAGCAATAGCACTTAGATTTATATACCACTTCATAGTGCTTTACAGCTCTCTCTAAGCGGTTTACAGAGTCAGCCTCTTGCCCCCAATAATCTGGGTCCTCATTTTACTGACCTTGGAAGGATGGAAGGCTGAGTCAACCTTGAGCTGGTCAGGATCAAACTCCTCGAGTGAGTAGTGAGTTAGCCTGCAGTACTGCATTCTAACCACTGCGCCACCTCAGTAAATACTGAATATACAGGTATTTTTAAAAGTTACCACTTATGGATAAGCCCATCTACGGATAAGTTACACCCAATATCATAAGAATATAAATAATATAAGGTTATTTATAGTTCATAAAAGAGATGCGGTGGCTCAGTGTCTAAAATGCTGAGCTTGTTGATCGAAAGGTCAGCAGTTCAGCGGTTTGAATCCCTAGTGCCGTGTAACGGGGTGAGCTCCTGTTACTTGTCCCAGCTTCTGCCAACCTAGGAGTTTGAAAGCACATAAAAAAATGCAAGTAGAAAAACAGGGACCACCTTTGGTGGGAAGGTAACAGTGTTCTGTGCACGTTGAGTCATGCTGGGCACATGACCACGGAGACGTCTTCGGACAGCGCTGGCTCTTTGGCTTTGAAACGGACATGAGCACTGCCCCCTAGAGTCGGGAACGACTAGCACATATGTGCGAGGGAAACCTTTACCTTTACCTATAATTCATAAGAACATATGGTAGGCTATATATAGGAAGAAGATGGCAGGATATTGAAAGTTGTCAGATGTCGGATTAGAATAACAAGTAATAAGAAGCAAAGAGAGAAGACACTAGATGGAAGTTAACTGGTCAATCATCAGGAAGAAAAGTGAAACAGGTTATATGATGAATCAGAGTATATCTTGTTACTTGATAGAATGCTTTGACCAGATTGCAGAGTAAACTGAAAGAGAAAAGTTTTACAGGATTTTACAGATCTTGTGGGATGGGAGAACAACTTCATCATCCTTAATCCGTGGCATTCAAGGACAGCCTTCAGAAAAAAAGCCTTAATCAAATGCAACCCATACGATTAACCCATCCGCCTGGTAAAAGTTCAGAATGCTGGTGGTATTCTGAGCAGAGAATTCAAAACCAGCTGTTGCCTGCCCTGTCAACTTTCAACAGTCTGTTGACCCACTTCCTCTAGATGAATCTTGATCCAATTGCATACAATCAAAGGTCAACCTCTGACAGGAATGGAATGCCAGCTGGTACCAGGCTTGGTTTGGTCATGGCATCAAGGGAATAATAACTCATCTCTTGTATTTTACACTACAAATTTAGCAACTCTGGTTTCCTTCACATGACCGCAAGGAATAGCTGAAAGGGGTCAATTCAATTCAGTTGTATTACAACCCTAAGGCCAAAGACAGACATAATGAAATTGAGCCAATAATAATAGAATAACAGAGTTGGAAGAGACTTTGGATGTCTTCTAGTCCAACTCCTTGCTTAAGTAGGAGACCCTATACCATACTACATCCTTCTATAGAAATATGGATGTGTATAGGAGAAAATGCAGGGATGTGGTGGCTCAGTGGCTAAAACGCTGAGTTTGTCGATTGAAAGGTGGGCAGTTCAGCGGTTCGAATCCCTAGTGCTGCGTAATGGGGTGAGCTCCCGTTCCTTGTCCCAGCTTCTGCCAACCTAAATGCAAGTAGAAAAATAGGGACCACCTTTGGTGGGAAGGTAACAGGGTTCTGTGTGCCTTTGGCATTTAGTCATGCCAGCCACATAACCACGGAGACGTCTTCAGACAGCGCTGGCTCTTTGGCTTTGAAACGGAGATGAGCACTGCCCCCTAGAGTCAGGAATGACTAGCACATATGTGCAAGGGGAACCTTTACCTTTATAGGAGAAAAACAATAACTATACTGGAACCTAAAAATAAAGTTACAAGCCAAATAAAAGACTACAAGTAGTCCCCGACCTATGACCACAATTAAGCTCCAAATTTCTGTTGTTAAGTGTGACATTGTTAAGTGAATTTTCCCCCATTTTACGACCTTTCTTGCCTCAGTTGTTAAGTGAATCCCGTCAGAAACCCAGTTGTTAAGTGAATCCAGCTTCCTCATTGACTTTGCTTGACAGAAGGTCACAAAAGATGATCACATGATCTTGGGACACAGCAACGGTCATAAATATGAAGCAGTTGCCAAGCATCTGAATTTTGATCACATGATCATGGGGATGCTGGAAAGGTCGTAACTGTGAAAAACAGTTTTTGTAGTTGTAACAGTTGTAACTTTGAATAGTCACTAAATGAACTGTTGTAAGTGAAGGACTTCCAGTCCTAAATTATGGCATGACATATCATACAAATTGTAACACAGAACTGGGCAATTTGGGAGTATTTTCAAGTAGCCATCTGCAAGGAGTGGCATTAAGCAGAATTTTCATTTCCTACCTGAATATATAAGAGGATAGAAGATAAGTGTCTGTCGAAAGTCTTTGTATAAGGAACAATATAATACCATAGGACTGTGATGGCGAACCTATGGCACGCTTACCACAGGTGGCACGCATAGCCTTCTCTGTGGGCATGCGAGCCGTCAACCCAGCTCAGCTCAACCGTGCATGCTTGCGTGCCTCCCACCGGCCAGCTGATTTTTGGGTCTCTGCTATGCACGCGCGAGGAGGCACATGCGGGAGATGCGTGCACATGTGTGTGGGGCGGGGGAAGTGTAGGGGGGGTGTAGCCCCCCCCCACAGCCCAATTTTGGTCCCAGGAGGCTGCAAGGTGGCCTGCTAGGCCCAAAACCCCTTGCATGCCAGGGGTGAAATTCAATTTTTTTCCCTACCGGTTCTGCAGCCTGGCTTGGTGGGCGTGGCAGGGGAAGGATACTGCAAAATCCCCATTCCCTCCCCACTCCTGGGGGAAGGATATTACAAAATACCCATTCCCACCCCACTCTGGGGCCAGCCAGAGGTGGTATTTGCTGGTTCTCCGAACTACACAAAATTTCCGCTACCGGTCCTCCAGATCCTGTTAGAACCTGCTGGATTTCACCCCTGTTGCGCGCACATGCACGGGGGGCGGGGGAGCACAAGGGGGGGCCTCACACATTATGGGTGTTGACACATGAGCATGCACTGTCGCATGCATGTGCGCTGTCACACACATGCTTTTGGCATGCGACCACAAGAAGGTTATCCATCACTGGCATAGGACCTAGAGTTTCTATTGAACCATTACAACACAGAAATGAGCAAAAGATGCCTAGGAACACCTTTAAAACATCCAAGAAGGACTGCTGAGGGCATAGTATCCAATCTGGTTGAAGTGAAGGGCTTTTGAAATTTTAAAATTGGAATGGAGGGTAAATATGTGGCTGGTGTATTTACTTATTTATTTATTGGTTCGATTTATATGTCGCCCTTCTCCGGAGACTCAGGGCAGCTTACAATGCGTTAAGCAATAGCCTTCATACTTTTGTATATACCTGCTTAGTAGGGCTTTCGGCCCCCCCTAAGCGGTGTTCTATTTTATACAAAGTCAGCTTATTGCCCCCACAATCCGGGTCCCCATTTTACCTACCTCGGAAGGATGGAAGGCTGAGTCAACCTTGAGCCTGGTGAGATTCTAACTTGCAGTAATTGCAGGCAGCTGGTTGGAATCCTTTTGGGCGCAAATGATAAACAGTGGGATGTGACATCTTACTCAGGCTTTTTTTGTAAATCTACATCCCAGATTTGTTGATTAAGAGAAAGTGGTTTGTTTTTGCATCCAAGATATTATACGAAATGAGCTTCCTATATCCAATTTTGTAATATAAAACTTAATTGGTTTTGTTTGTAGTAATCTTCTATACACCACTTGTATGCACCCTTGTTACATGATTCAGTTCCCGGTGTACGCTTAGAATTCATGGGAAATTTTTACACAGAGGCTTAAATTCCATTTATTTGCAAATCTTTCCTCTCCACTTCCTTCAGCCCTCTGTAGACTAGCCCCTCCCCTCTTTGTACATGTTAATTGGCTTGCATATGTCTTTGATGGAGGTACCATGATTACGGGGTTTGAAACTGTTCGAATATGTCTTCCTTTAGATATTTTATGCTGCAAAGATAAACAGCCATTGCGTTAACTGTCTTATCACTTATTCATAGCCTCTTGTCATTGAGAGAATGGTTTAATGGGGCAAGAAATGTGTATCCAAAGTTGTATACATTCTGTTTTATGGGCAATGGTGGTGCGATGGTCCACTGAATAAGGGAATTGATTTCATATAGATAGATGTATATAGGTTTAAGCAGGAAGGAAAGGAACAGGCAATGTCTGCACTTGAGTTCTTTCTCATCCTTCAGAAGGGCTCAACTCAGGGGTGAAATGCTCCCGGTTCGGACCGGATCGCGTGATCCGGTAGCGATTGTGGCAGGTGATTCAGAGAACCGGTAGTGATGGCGGTGCGAGGCTCCACCCACCCATCCGGGTGTCGTTACTTCCTGCTTTTAAAAGGTTAAAAAAAAAGGCTGTGACGATCGCGTGTGATCGTCAGAGCCTTTTTTTTAACCCTTTAAAAGCATTTTTTTACAACCTATTCGGCCGAATAGGCTGTAAAAAATGCTTTAAAAAAGTAAAAAAATAAAAAAAAGTTGGCCATGCCCACCCAGTCACATTACCCCTCACCCCCCCCACCAAGCCACGCCCACAGAACCGGTGGTAACAATATTTTACATTTCACCACTGGCTCAACTGTATTAAAATGCAAGGCAGCAAGTGTGCCAAACTGGAGGATCTCATCAGATTATGGCTGGGTAGAAAGCTAAAAGCACCAGAAGAAGGACAATGGTTCCCAGGGAGGAGGAGGAAGAAGCCATCACAACATTTAATGTGGCAGCTAGGCAATCAAAGCTACCCCTCTTTAGGGCTGTTGCATATGTTGTAAAAGAGGGGCGGGGCTTCAGTCCAGTGGTGAAATTCAAATTTCTTTACTACCAGTTGTGTGAGCGTGGCTTGGTGGGCATGGTGAGGCCTGGTGGGAGTGGCCTGGTGAGAGTGGCAGGGGAAGGATACTGCAAAATCCCCATTCTCTCCCCACTCCTGGGGGAAGGATATTGCAAAATCTCCATTCCCACCCCACTCTGGGACCAGCCAGAGGTAGTATTTCCTGGTTCTCCAAACTACTCAAAATTTCCGCTACCGGTTCTCCAGAACCTGTCAGAACCTGCTGGATTTCACCCCTGTGCAAAATCTCCATTCCCACCCCACTCCAGGGGAAGGATACTGCAAAATCTCCATTCTCACCCCACTCTAGGGCCAACCAGAGGTGGTATTTGCTAGTTTCCTGAACTACTCAAAATTTCCGCTACTGGTTCTCCAGAACCTGTCAGAACCTGCTGGATTTCACCCCTGCTCCAGTCACACAATTGTAACCATGGCCTTGTCTTTTTAAAGTGCCTTCTGCAAAGATCCCTCTGATGGAATGTATAAAAACTAACAAGAACTAATAATAAAGAAAAAGAAGGGAGGGAAGAGGAAAGAGAGAGGGAGTGGGAGGAAGGAAGGAAGGAAGGAAGGGGAAGGGAAGGGAAGGGAAGGAAGGAAGGGGAAGGGAAGAGAAGGGAAGGAAGGAAGGAAGGAAGGAAGGGGAAGGGAAGGAAGGAAGGGGAAGGGAAGGAAGGAAGGAAGGAAGGAAGGAAGGGGAAGGGAAGGAAGGAAGGAAGGGGAAGGGAAGGAAGGAAGGGGAAGGGAAGGGAAGGGAAGGGAAGGAAGGAAGGAAGGAAGGGGAAGGGAAGGGAAGGGAAGGGAAGGGAAGGGAAGGGAAGGAAGGAAGGAAGGAAGGGGAAGGGAAGGAAGGAAAGAAGGAAGGAAGGGGGAGGGAAGGATATATGGATTTGATTATTAGTAATACTAATAAACTATAGAAAGTGGACATTATTTATTTATCATATTTAGACACTGCCCATCTCCCTCACAGAACGAATTTATGTTGTAAATCGTAAAGCATTCAGCGTAGGTTTTATTTATAGCTGTTGTAAAAGTCATTTCTTTTTATTTCTGCTTTATTTTTTTTATTTTTATTATTATTTTTACGGCATCTTCTGGCTAGTTTCCATACTACTGGATCGTTGGAGGGGAGCTGTGCTAATTTACAGTGGCAAAAAACATCAAGAGGAGTCTGATGGAACCTTTTCTGGCTAACAAATTTTATTATCGCATCAGCTTTTGGAAGTTGCCCTTCATCAGTCGCATGGAGTGGTTTCACAGATGTGGGATTTAAATGGGGGTGATATGGGCACGGAGTGGGGGGAAGGGAACATGTATCTGATGAAGTGAATGGCAGCCCCTGAAAGATTATTTTTTTTAATCTAGTTGGAAAACGTCCTATCAGACTCCTGATTTTGAGTCAGTGGGTGCTTGTGTGTGCCATTGGATTGCTATTTATAGAATATAAGCATCCATGAAAATCAGTGTGCCTTCTAGGATAATTTCACTTGGAGCCTTGCATGTCTGACAATTAGTTGATGCCTAATTTTCTTCCTGGAACACAAGACTGACTCTAGTATATAATGATGTTGTTGTTGTTGTTGAATTAATTATTTTTGTAAATCTATTAAAATGTGACACATGGGCTAAAATAGCTTTCTGTTGGCATTGATGAACTAGATATTTCAATTCCTTATTCCATGCCTCCTAAAACTTTTGAATATTAAACCATATAATCAGGGGTGGAATTGAAAACTTTCAACAACTGGTTTGCTGCTTGGTTGCTGGATAGGTGTGGCCATGGGGGTGTGGCCTACTTGTCCTCCTGCAACATGGTGGGGGGGCGTTTTCACCCTCCCCAGGCTCCAGAGGCTTTTCTGAAGCCTCCAGGAGGGCAAAAATGGCTTCCCCGGGTCTCCGGAGGCCCTCCGGAGGCCGGAAATGGGCCCATTTTGGGATTTCTGGTATTTCCAGTAGGCCCATTTTTTGCTCTCCTCTGGCTCCAGAGGCTTTCCTGGAGTCTCCAGGAGGGCAAAAATGGCCTCCCCAGGGCTCTGGAAGCCTTCCGGAGGCCAGAAACAGGTCCATTTCCAGACTTCCGGTGGGCCCATTTTTTGTCTTCCCAGAGCCTCTGTGCGTACCCTGCACTTACCTGGCATCCAAAATGGGCTGTGTGGAGACTCCTGGGAGGGGTGAGGTGGGGTGGGCAGGGTCAGCGAGGCCTTGGAACAACCGGTTCGGCGAACCAGATTAAAATTAACATCTGGTTTGCTTGAACTGGTCTGAACCGGCTGAATCCCATCCCTGCATATAATCTAAAAGCCATTTATAAATTAAAATATGGCCTTATCGTTTTATAAATGCTGGTCAATCCTCCAAAATACTGAGGATTCTGAGCCATTTAGGGTTAACTGAAAATGTTATCTTGTTGTGCTTCTTGGCCGGTGATGGTTCTGTTGCAGCTATAACTTCATCAGTTGGTCCTATTAACTTGATCTAAAGCAGAAAGATTCCATGTTCCATCAATGTTCTTCAACAAAAAACATTCCTTTTGGTTTTCAGTCTTGACTTGTTTATATTGTTAATGATTAAACCGGTGCTGTCATACTATTTCTTTGGGGACTAAGATAGGAGAAGGAATTCCATGTTTTCCAAGATAATTGGACTCTAAAGCATTTCAATTTATGTTATGTATGTCAATTCTGAGATAGCTCATAACGAAGGTTTTCAATGGATATAATGCACTAGTCATTGACTTGAGATAGAATGTTTGGGTATAATTTTAAAACTGCAAATGTAAATCTCCTTTAATTAGCAGCTGAAACCTCCTGAATGAAAAACAAAAGACGACCTGGAATTTTCTTAGCAAGATTTTTCAAAAGGGGTTTACCGTTGTCTTTTTTGCAATGGTGAAATCCAAATTTTTGTACTACTGGTTGTCTGGGCATAGCTTGGTGGGCGTGGTGTGGCTTGGTGGGTGAGGTTTGGTGGGCATGGCAGGAGAAGGATACTGCAAAATCTCCATTCCCACCCCACTCCAGGGGAAGGTTACTGCAAAATCCCTATTTCCTCCCCACTCCTGCGGGAAAGATATTGCAAAATCTCCATTCCCAACCCACTGTGGGGCCAGCCAGAGGTGGTATTTTCCAGTTTCTGAACTGCTCAAAATTTCTGCTACCGGTTCTCCAGAACCAATCAGAACCTGCTGGATTTCACCCCTGCTTGAAGAGCTACTGATATTCAGGAAGAACAAACAAACAATGGAGTGTCTGATTCAGCATATGTAATCCATACAACCCGCCACCCCCCAAAAAAGATGGATCTGAAATAAATGACATGACATGTCTCCTAGGTGGGAATGGGAATAGGCTGATATATCTTCTGCCTCCTCTTTTTGTAATCTATCAGATAACTCCCCTCATCTCCAGCATGATTAAGGTGACAATGCGAATTGAATTCCAAAGCACAAAATGAACACCGAAGTAGCAAATGCTAAAGTAAATCCAGATACATCTCTCGTAGACGCTATCATTATGATCGATAAAATATCTGGGTTGTTCAAAACAATTTGGAAGGGAACTTGAAGCATTCGTAGGAAGGCAGAAAAGGGCCGTTGTTAGGCCCTTTATTATTAGGATACTGTGTTTTGCCAAGTGTCAGATGCTCAGGAAATTGGATCTTTTGGCTCCAGAGACAATAAGCAGACCAGTAAATAAGGGGATTTTTAAGCTTTATTATTAGCTCAAGCAAATGTGTTGAAAACCATCACATAAAAAGTATACACACCAAACAAGATAATACCTAAATCTTTCATAAACTGTCAGGAGCTCCTTAATAATGCCAGCAGAGATACCCCAAGGGTGGCCAATTTCCGCAGTACTCAGTGCTAGGGTCTTGTGTGCAGAATCTTCTCACAAACAACAACAACCTCAAGGTTGTCACCAAAACCTGGCACTGTGACTTCATGGTACTGCTATGGTCAGGAGGCTGTATGGCCTGACCTTAACTGGTGGCACCAGAGCAGGTGGGTTCTACTTACCTTTACTACTGGTTTGCAACGAGGCTGCACATGAGCTCTTCTGCGCATGCGCAGAAGCATTTTGATGACATCAGGGTCAGTGACTGAGCCTCCCGCCGGTTTTACTACCGGTTCTATAGAACCAGTGCGAACTGGGAGCAACCCACCACTGCATCAGAGATGGTATTTAGCCGGTTCAGACCAGTTTGGGTGATCCAGTAGTGCTGATGATCGGTTGGCCCTGCCCGCTCGCCCCCGCTCTATCCTGTCCTTTATTTCCTGCTTTGTAGCTCATCTCAATTGTGCGGCACATCTGATTTCCTCTCCTCCTCACTGTTCTACTTACCGTTGCTGACTTGGAAGGTAAGTAGCTGAGCTTCTAAATGATCCATTTTCAGCACTGTGGCGCAAGCGCCATAGGCACGCAAACTGTATACAAAGCGTGCACTCACCAAACCAGTTGTTAAACCGGCAGCATTCCACCACTGGGTGGCACATGATTCTTGGATGGGAACTGGAAGTCTGACACTTTCCCAGTAAGAAAAGCTTTGCTGCTATGTGAAGATCCCCCTTTCTTTTCTTTTATTCAGTAAACAAGGTTAGCTCAAAATGAGCTCTTTTCTTAGTATGAAGGAGAAATCAAAATATGCAACTAAACTCTTTGAAATAACAATGGTCTTCCACATTGCCACTCCATACTGGATAGGTACATATGCACAAATATTTACACAAACAGCAGTTCCAGTGGGTGTATTATCTGAGCATTTGCACATATGTGGGAGGGCCCTCTGCATGGTTCTGCACAGTTGTATAAAATACATTTCCTTAACAAAGATGAACAAATTTATTTCAATAAATGATTTTATCCATCAAAGATATATTACTTCCAGAAACCAGTGAAGATCAATAGTTACCATATTTTTTGGAGTATAAGATGCACCTTAGTTTTTTGGGAGGAAAATAAGAAAAAAGCTGATTGGCAGGTGGATCGGCCTTCCAGAATACCCCCAATCAGCTGTTCCCAGAGGTGAATTTTAGCAACAGGTTGGTTGGTTGTGAGCTCTGTGCCTTGCTTTTTTTTCTGCCTCTGAAAGCCTCCGAAACAGAGCTTCAGAAAAAAAGCCTTTTTTTCTGAAGCTCTATTTGGAGGCTTTTTTTTCTGAAGCTCTGTTTCGGAGGCTTTTATTCTGAAGGACTATCTGTACTCTGTTCAATCACCTTTCTTTAGTATTGGTATATAAATTAACCTCTTCCGATCTGTTGCTTATTGTGTCATTCTCCAGATTTGTTAGCATAGTTTGGTTAGAACCTTTACTGATTCTTCTTTTGTGGCTTGTCATATTATTTTAGATAAAAGCCTTTCAGAGTTTTTTTTTCTGAAGCTTCTTTCAGAGGCTTCTTTCAGCCTCTGAAATCTCCATTTGCGAGGCTGGGCGGGGCTACATTCAGAGTATAAAATGCACCCAGATTTTCAACCTTTTTTTTTGGAGAAAAATATGATAGTTTAATCTGTCCTTCTTTTGCTATTAGAAACAGCAGATCTTGGATATATGCTTCACTATATCTATTATCTATCTTTTTTATTAATGTTAAGTCATTCTCTCACCTAGCTATGTACATCTGTCACCATCTTAGACAAAATTAATGTACCAATATTTTGAGAAAATCTTTCCCCATGCAGGAAGGTTCTTGATCTGCTATAAATGAATTTGCCATCAGAAGAATCTAAATATTTTTTCCTGGTTGCCTGGATGAAAATGCAGATTATAACATTTCACTGAGCGTGCTTTTGCTCAGTGCCCTTCCACATCTCCTTTAATTCAGTGTTATTATGTAGAATCAGAGGAGAAAGGGAAAGACCTGTCACTGGGGAAGGGCAAAAAAGTTGTTAAGTTGATATTTTAATGAAGCTCACCTAATTGCCACTCTTGGAACAAACTGAAATACAACCCTTTGATGTTCAATTTGTGTGCTGCAATTCTCAGAATTCAAAATAAAACAAACCTTGTTTATATCACCAAAAATAATTTACAGACCTGCATTGGGAAGATGCATACTGTTGTGGTCCGCCAGCAGCCTGTGGAGCTGGCAGTGGAGTCTGACAGTGAGGAAGCTGGGGAGGAACATGGGCCAGTCCTGGAGTCTGGGGAAGGCTTGGATGAGGGCTCTGCGTCGGATGCAGAGATGGGGCCAGGGCCATCTGGAAGTGATGCACGGACTTCGGAGCCTCCAGAGTCGGACAGCAGAGAGGCAGAGGAACAGGAGGAGCCTGTTCCTAGTACGCGCATGCACAGAGCTGCCAGAGGCACAATCAGTTAAAACAAAAGGGACGACTCGGGAGTAAGGCCTGGAGATGTTTGGCCCCTCCCATAAGGCTTAAAAGAGGAGCAAAGGCACGTGGGCACTTTGCAGGAAAGCAATGTTGTTAATTCTGTTCCCAGTCGACATCTCTGTTTGATTCTGGAATTCGTGTGGCTTTGCCAAGTACTGTAGGTCTTTAGAAGCGTGTCAAGGGAGATAAAAGTTGGTGATTATCCCGAAGGACTTCTCCCGAAGGACTTTTTGCAACTAATTGGGACTCAGCTGTGAATGAACGTAATTCACAGCTGTTGCAATAAAAGAGGTTTTTGGGACTACTCATGTGTTTTAATGACTCAGGAAGCCTAGGTCACAACACATACTAGAAAAGTACATTGATGAGTATATGGTATATATTGCGCAAAATATACACAAAAACATATTTATGTTGATTTTTTTTAAAAAAATACCAAAGTATAATGAATTGAACAATAGCTTGTGGAAAAGACATACTGGTTGGAAAAGTATTTGAGAGACAAGTCTTTTTATCTACCCATCATCTTGATAGTGATGCCAAATCCTAGCTCTGTTTTCTTCCTCTGTAACAGCCTCCCCAATCTGATGCCTTCCAAATCAGTTGGACTCCAGCTCCCATAATTTCCCCAATGGTTTGACACTCCGTTCTGGCGCACACGTTCAATGTGTCTTCGTTCTGTCTCTTTATCTTGGCAGGTAATGTCACCTCTACTAATTAATTTTAGGAAAGCACGTACGGTGCTGAATTTTAGCTCACCAGGTTGCGACTTGAATGGCACTCCTATTCTGTTATCAGCTTCAGGTGAAATTGCATTCATCTTCAGCGCCGAAGCAAAGCAAAGGGACTGATTATTGTTAAGGAGAAAAAGGAGATTCCTTCTGTTTGAGTTCTGTTCCCAGAAAGGGTGATGAATTAGCCAAAATTTTCTCACTTCAATGGTCCAATAAGTGTGTCTGTTGCTCTGATATCTGGTGGAACTTATTTAAGAGAGGGATCTTATCTTGCCCTAGATAGGGTGTCAGCAACATGTGACTCCAGAGCCGTATGTGGCTCTTTGGGCTCTCTGCTGTGACTCCCTGTTGGATGATCCCACTACTGGCTGGCCCCACCCCTTGCCCTCCCCTCCCAGTCACTCCTCGCCTGGCCTGAGAAGGTAAGGGTGTCGGCGGGGGATGGAGAAGCGGCCGGGGCAGATACAGAGAGAGGGGGAGAGAGAGAGACCTAGAGAGATACAGAGAGAGAGGGGGAGAGAGAGGGAAGGGGAGGGAGGGAGGGAGAGAGAGAGAGAGAGACATGTCAAAAGGGTGTTGAGGTTCTTGTTGTTTTTTAACACCGTTTCTCTGCCCTAATGACCAGCTGGGTAGGCATGGCTGGGGGTGGGGGTCATATGACTAGTGAAAGTGAGTGACGTTGAGTTGGCCATGCCCACTGAAGTTTTGTGGCTCCCGGTGTTTTCTTTTCTGTGGGAAACGGGTCCAAATGGCTCTTTGAGTGTTTAAGGTTACAGATCCTTGCCCTAGATTATCTCTTTTTATAATATTTTATTGAACGAGATTATAAAATACCAATGAAAATGAAAATAGCTGGAAAGGGAAAAAGGGGACAGAGAGAAGTGTAGGGTGAAGGAGAAAAAAGAAAATAATAATTAACTTCTGACTCTTTACAGCAAAATAGAATGAATATAGTAAGGTTACAACCTCAACTTTTTTCTTTGAATATTCAGTATATACTGGTCATTGCTATAACAAAATAATCTTGAGGGATCCTTGGTACTTTCTGAGCTTGGTGGTTTTATCAGTAACCTTGACTATCACTGTTGTATACAACACTGTTGTGTACAACACTGACTAAAAGTGTTGTATCTTTTTATTCTTGAAGAATGTATTTTATTCTCCTTATATACACTGAGAGCATATACACCAAAGACAAATTCCTTGTGTGTCCAATCACACTTGGCCAATAAAGAATTCTATTCTATTCTATTCTATTCTATTCTATTCTATTCTATTCTATTCTATTCTATTCTGTTCTGTTCTGTTCTGTTCTGTTCCGTTCCGTTCCGTTCCGTTCCGTTCCGTTCCGTTCCATTCCATTCCATTCCATTCTATTCTATTCTATTCTATTCTATTCTATTCTATTCTATTCTATTCTATTCTTTACCCAAACTATGTAACATCACCAATGCTAATGTCTAATCTTGTCTAATCAATAAATCCCAAAGTTTTTTTTTTTTCTATCTCAAGCACAAAATCCAGAAATGGTTTCTAGATAGAAACAGTTAGAGGTATGTATATCTTGTCCTACCTTATCAATGATGTTGCTAATGGAAAATCCTATGACCTGAAGACATCAGCAAATTCTTCCAAACAACTGTACTTATGTATTTATTTATTTATTTATTTATTTTTCATATTTGTATACCGCCCTACTCCCGAAGGACTCAGGGCGGTGAACAGCCATAAGAAAATAAATTTGGTAGTACATCTAGAAAAATCCCAGAACATTTTGAATCTGACATTTTTCCTCTACTACTATCCTGCTAAAAAGTGATCTCTAACTACGGGCATCAAATACTTCGGCCACCTAATGAGAAGGAAGGATTCACTGGAGAAGAGCCTAATGCTGGGAAAGATTGAGGGCAAAAGAAGAAGGGGACGGCAGAGAACGAGGTGGCTGGATGGAGTCACTGAAGCAGTTGGTGTGAGCTTAAATGGACTCCAGAGGATGATAGTGGACAGGAAGGCCTGGAGGAACGTTGTCCATGGGATCGCGATGGGTCAGACACGACTTCGCAACTAACAACAACAACAAACTATGGGCAATATGGTCAGGAATTTTTTTTCTTTTTTGGCATAAAGGAAAGGAAAACGAATATTTAGGAAAAATAAGGTCTTTTTAGGAAGCAGCATATCCAGAAAGTGAAACTAATGGATTATTTGGCATTTTGTTCCTTCCAGTCACATATTTATCATCCACTCTGATTTTAAAATTTTGTACTGTAATACCTTCACTTTAGCCAGGTTTGATACTGTGCCCTCAGCGGTCCTTGGAGGTTTTAAGGGTGCTTCTATGCATCTTCAGTTACGTCCACATGATGATGCTTCAATAGAAACTCTAAGCCAGATGCTGCTATGCTATTTTCAATGTGAGGACTCTAGACAGACCCTTATATATCCTGTCTCGAAGAAATGTTCAAGCAGGAATTTGTATTTCTATTTAATGGTTTTCCTCTCAGACAGGACTTGAGAATCACTTCTCAAATTGCCCAGATCTCTGCTACCATGGGTACAATATGCTGCACCATTACTTAGGATTGGAACTTCTTATAATACTCTTTTATGTGGATTCATTTTAGTAACTGTGTTCTTAATTGTTTTTTGACTGCATTATACTTACTGTTTTTTCTTATACACATATGCATATATAAAAAAGGAAGCAATGCTTGTTTTATTCAATATTTCTGACATTAAAGGTAAAGGTTCCCCTCGCACATACTTGCTAGCTGTTCCCGACTCTAGGGGGCGCTGCTCATCTCCGTTTCAAAGCCGAAGAGCCAGCGCTGTCCAAAGACGTCTCTGTTGTCATGTGGCCAGCATGACTCAATGCCAAAGGCGCATGGAACGCTGTTGCCTTCCCACCAAAGGTGGTCCCTATTTTTCCTACTTGCATTTTTATATGCTTTCAAACTGCTAGGTTGGCAGAAGCTGGGACAAGTAAATGGAGCTCGCTCCATTACGCGGCACTAGGGATTCGAACTCCTGAACTGCCAACCTTTCGATCGACAAGCTCAGTGTCTTAGCCACTGAACCACTGCGTCCCCTGATTTCTGACATTATGGCTGTAATAAATTTGAATGTGAATTGAGTATTTCCACAAGGTTTTTTTTTTATTAGTATTTGAGCTCTGGAGGATCTTAGGGTTACCATTTAATCATATCAGAAGTGATAGGACTGTACTAAGCTTTATTGATTTTTAAAGATGGTAGCATTGCCCCCCGCCACCGCCGCACTGTGAGGGAATGCATATTAAAGCATCCCACACAGATGGCTCTCTAGCCTCCAGTTGAATGCATTTAGTTATGAGGAGCCCATTGCTTCCCTGGGAAATTGGTTCTACTGTCAAACTTCTCTTACTTTTGGAAGGATTTTTATTTTTCCCCCCTCCTAACATTTAATCAGACTCTGTCGTCCTGTAACTTAAAGCCATTATTCTCTGCCTTGCATTCTAGAATGAGAAAAGACAGGTTTTGATCTTCTGAGTGACATTCTTTCAATACTTGAAGAATGCTATCATATTTCCCACTGGCCTTCCTGCCGTATTTCTTTAAGGCTTAACCGTATCTAGCCCTTTCAATCTCTCTTTGTTGGGCTTTCTAGTTGCCTGGACATCTTCAATAACTTTTCTGAACCTCTTCTGATTTCTCTCAATTCTTCCCCAAAGAACTGGATGCAATATATTTTTTTAAATTTTATTTATTTGTCAAGAATATATTAGGTAATATATATATAAGTATAAGCATGAATTTAATACATAAAATGAATACAATTAAAGGGAACATTAGGACAGGGATGGTAGGCACGCTGGTGCGCTTATGCACGCCCATTACAGACCTCTTGGGAATGGGGTGAGGTCAACAGTAGACAGTCTTAGGTTTAAATTTTGGGGATTTTGGGATAAAACACATTGTCAGGTAGTGCATTCCAGGCATTGACCACTCTGTTGTTGAAGTCGTATTTTCTGCAATTGAGTTTGGAGTGGTTCACTTTAAGTTTGCATCTATTGTGTGCTCGTGTATTGTTGTGGCTGAAGCTGAAGTAGTCATGGACAGGTAGGACATTGTAGCAGATAATTTTATGAGCTACGCTTAGGTCAGACTGAAGGCGGCATAGTTCTAAGTTTTCTAGGCCCAGAATTTCAAGTCTGGTGGCACAAGGTATTTTATTGCGAGCAGAGGAATACTTGAGATGGGACTGATCCAAGAAGGATGAAGTGGAACTATTGCTTCCTGTATTTTGGAAATTATGCTTTTGTGGATGCAGTCACAAATATCATTTACATTCTTTGAGGCCCCATCATCACATTCCAGGATGATATTTAGTTTGCAATCAGCTACTATTCCAATATTTTTGTCACAATACTATTACCCAGCTATGTATACTCCTATTATGCCTGCTGATCTAATTTTTGTTTCCTAAGAGGAAACCTTGACATATTTTTCTGTTCCACTTTCATTCTTTTACTTGCAGTCCAGGTCCCCAACCTAATAAGATCATTTTGAATTGTATGTATGTTTTCCAGAGTATTACATAAGAACATAAGCAGTGCATTGCTAGATTGGACCTCTGGCTCATTTCATTCAGCAGTCTATTTTCACAGTAGACACCCGACCTCCCAAGGCAGTCACATAGGCATTTAGGCTAATAGCCATTGATCCATGAATTGACTTTCATGAATTGTTCCAATTCTTCTCTAAAGCCAGCCAAACTGGTAGCCGGAAACCTATCTCATGGTAGTGAATTCCAAAGTTTGATTATACATTGGGGGGAAAAATCCTTTTGTCTCTCTTGATTTCTTCCAGTCACACTGGATGACCTAGTTAAGTGATTAACTTCACTGGGTCATCACTGAGTGATTAGCTATCCTGTCCAATTTTAGAATAGAATAGAATAGAATAGAATAGAATAGAATAGAATAGAATAGAATAGAATAGAATAGAATAGAATAGAATAGAATAGAATAGAATAGAATAGAATTTTATTGGCCAAGTGTGATTGGACACACAAGGAATTTATCTTTGGTGCATATGCTCTCAGTGTACATAAAAGAAAAGATACATTCATCAAGAATCATAAGGTACAACACTTAATGATAGTCATAGGATACAAATAAGCAATCAAATCATATCGGGATTCCTTACACACAGTCACTCAGGCACTCGTCACTTCCCGCCTGGACTATTGCAATGCTCTCTACATGGGGCTCCCCTTGAGGAGTATCCGGAGGCTCTAACTGGTGCAGAATGCGGCCGCTGGGGATTATGGGAGCGAGGGGTCGCTCCCATGTGACACCTCTCCTGCGTGAGCTGCATTGGCTTCCAGTGGTCTTCCGGGTGCGCTTCAAGGTGTTGGTTACCACCTTTAAAGCGCTCCATGGCATAGGACCTGGGTATTTGCGGGACCGCCTTCTGCCGCCGATAGCTTCCCACCGACCAGTATGCTCCCACAGAGAGGGACTCCTCAAGGTGCCATCAGCCAGGCAATGTCGGCTGGCAACCCCCAGGGGGAGGGCCTTCTCTGTGGCAGCTCCCGCCCTCTGGAACGATTTGCCCCCGAAGATAAGAAGGATATTGGATCTCCAGGTCTTTTGCCGTGCCCTGAAAACTTTTCTTTTCCATCAAGCAGGGCTGGCATGACACCCCCCCCTTTTTTTTTTTTAGTTTTTTAGTTGTTTGGCTTTTAATCTGTCAATGGGTTTTAATTCGAATTGTTTTAAATTTGGGCCAAAGTATATAATTCTTTTAATAATTTTAAATTTTGTATTGTTATGTGTTTTAGTTCTGGCTGTGCACCGCCCTGAGTCCACTAGGAGAAAGGCGGTATACAAATTGAATAAAGTAATAAAATGATAATAATAATATTAGGAAACAGTCAATATAAATTGTAAGGATACCAGCAACAAGGTTACAGTCATAAGTGGGAGGAGATGGGTGGTGAGAATGATAAGAAGATTAACAGTAATGCAGCCTTAGTGAATAGTTGGACAGTGTTGAGGGAATTATTTGTTTAGCAGAGTGATGGCATTCAGGGGGAAAAACTGTCCTTGTGTCTAGTTGTTCTGGTGTGCAGTGCTCTATAGCGTCGTTTTGAGGGTAGGAGTTGAAACAGTTTATGTCCAGGATGCAAGGGGTCTGTAAATATTTTCACAGCCCTCTTTTTGACTCATGCAGTATACAGGTCCTCCATGGAAGGCAGGTTGGTAGCCATTGTTTTTTCTGCAGTTCTAATTATCCTCTGAAGTCTGTGTATGTCTTGTTGGGCTGCAGAGCCAAACCAAATTTGTTATCAGCTGCAAATTTGATAAACAATCCCTCCTCCTCCTCATCCAAACAATTTATGAAAAGATTGGAAAACAGAGAACCAAGGGCATCCCCCTGAATATACCTCTCCAACTTGATGAAGAACCATTGACAAACACTCACTGGGAAGAATGCTTAAACCATGTATCTACATACATGACACCCTCTTCTAGTTTTCCAATTAGTTAATATCAAGTACTTTGATACAGACATTCAGAAACCTCTGTTATCAAGCATAGCAGCTACCAGTTTTGCCAACCGTGGCTTGTTTTATACCTTCAGTGCAGGTACAAATGGCAGTCACCTGGGAGATTACTTTTGCCCTGACACCATTGCAAGATCTAAGTATCTAAATATAGAGCCATGGTGGTGCAGTGGTTAAAATACAATATTGCAGGCAAACTCTGCCCGCAGCCAGGAGTTCGATCCTGACCAGCTCAAGGTAGACTTAGCCTTCTATCCTTCCAAAGTCACTAAAAAGAGGACCCAGATTGCTGGGGGCAACATGCTGACATTGTAAACCATTCACAGAGTGTTATAAAGCACTATGGAGCGATATATAAGTCTAATTGCTATTGCTATCTCATAATTTCTACTAATTTTGAGCCCAGCTCGAACATGAGATGAGTGGCAGATAAATTTAATAAAGAAATAAAAATAAATTTGCAATGAAAAAAGATATTCCATAAAACACGCTGGGCTGTAACTTTCTTGCTGGTATCCTTACGATTTATATTGACTGTTTCCTAATATGATTTGATTGCTTATTTGTTGCCTATGACTATCATTAAGTGTTGTACCTTATGATTCTTGATGAACGTATCTTTTCTTTTATGTACACCAAGAGCGTATGCACCAAGACAAATTCCTTGTGTGTCCAATCACACTTGGCCAATAAAGAATCCTATTCTGTTCTATTCTATTCTATTCTATTCTATTCTATTCTATTCTATTCTATTCTATTCTATTCTATTCTATTCTATTCTATTCTATTCTATTCTATTCGGCAACTCCAAAAGATTTAGTGTGGCTTCCAGATCCCCCTCATGATCTGCAAAAGAACCGCAAGATATTTTCCCAGGAGAGACACAGTTTGACAAATCCTCTTTCCATACAGTGTTTAAAAGTGAACTAGTTAAATTTGGGGCTGAAAAAAACAACAACCAGCAGTGAAGAGAACATAGTTGTATAATTTGAAGATTTGTGAATGTTTTATTAACAGAAATGTAGGAAATATTTTGGAATTGAACTGCTTACCTTTTAATTTTTCATGGTTTCAAGTTCCGCATGACATGACGAAATGGATTAGGGCTGGTTTTCCAATATAATTTTCATAAGTGCAGAACAAATTGTCTTCTTAAAAAGCAGACCATGGTGGCCAAAAGTAAATGCAAAATTTAGTCTGCTAAAGCTTTTTTTTTTTTTTTGCATTCTTGTCAGCAACTGGAAACAGCTGAATAAACACCTTTATATATATTGCGAGATATTATGCTTAATTTCCCTCACATAACCTGCTCCTAAGAGCTTCACACCAGACCAGACTCTGAGGTTCTTAGGATGAAACTGTTATGGTAATTACTCCCTACAGTGATTAAAATGTATTTATTTGAACCGGGAGATGATCTACAGAGCAAAAAGCATCCCTAGCAATTATCTATTTCAGCTGATCTTAATGACAATACTTATCATGGAAGAGAGAGTGATCAACTTTACCCATCAAGATAGAAAAAGAGCAAGAATAGAGGTACATTAGATAAGGATCTCAAGGGAAAATGGATGATATAGTAAGTGGAGATAGGGATTGTTGCAGATTATCAAACTGTAGAAGAAAAACGAAGTTTGAATGATTATGTGAACCAAAGTACAGAAAATTTGCTGCAGGCTGTGAAAATGGAGAACATTATAAAAACAACAGAAACCAAGGCAGAATATAAAGAAAAACAGCTGGATGAAAGATTAAATAGATGGAAAACCAAAGCTTTGCATGAACAGCACTTGAAAAACATTGAAGGAAAATGTAATGAGAACTTTACATGGCTTAAGATGGGAACCATCAAGAAAGAAATGGAAGGTTTAATCCTCGCTGCTCAAGAACAAGCACTACAAACTAATGCCATGAAAGCAAAGATACAAAAATCCACCGACAATCCAAACTGCCGACTTTGCAACAACAAAGTCGAAACTGTTTCACATTTAATATGTGAATGCAGCAAAATCACACAAACTGATTACAAAGCTAGACACGACCGTGTTGCTAAATTAATCCACTGCTCATTATGTAAAAAATACGATTTACCTGTATCCAAAAAGTCATGGGAACATAAAGTGGAAAAATTTATAGCAAATGACAAGGTGAAGATTTTGTGGGGCTTTTGAATACAGATGGGTCATCATTTGGAACACAACACACCAGATATCACAGTTGTCGAAAACTGAAACGTACAATTTATTGACATCGCGGTACCAGGAGATGCCAGAGTCGGAAAAAAAATTTTTGGAAAAAATCATATTTCATATCACGACCTGGCCATAGAAACTACTCGATTATGGATGACACATGTAACAGTGATATTTATTTATTTATTTATTTATTTATTTAATTAAATTTCTATACCGCCCTTCTCCAATAGGACTCAGGGCGGTGCACAGCCTAAGTAAAAACAGAGCATACAAAATTTAAAAACAGTATTAAAATAATTAAATATTTTGGCCGTAATTAAAACAACCCAATTTAAAATCAATTTAAAATTTAGCTCAAGCCAGCCCAGCTAGTTGAAATAAATAAGTTTTCAGGGCCCGACGAAAAATCTGGAGGTCTGTTATTATCCGTAACTCTGGGGGAAGGTTGTTCCAGAGGGTAGGCACCGTCACAGAGAAGGCTCTCCCCCTGGGGGTCGCCAGCTGACATTGTCTGGCGGACGGCACCCTGAGGAGGCCCACTCTGTGCGAGCGTACTGGCCGGTGGGAGGCTATTGGTGGCAGAAGGCGGTCTCGTAAGTACCCCGGCCCTAAGCCATGGAGCGCTTTAAAGGTGGTCACCAACACCTTAAAGCGCACCCGGAAGACCACCGGGAGCCAGTGCAGCTCGCGCAGGAGAGGTGTCACATGGGAGCACCTTGTCGCCCCCATAATCCCCCGCGCGGCCGCGTTCTGGACCAGCTGGAGCCTCCGGGTGCACCCCAGGGGGAGCCCCATGTAGAGAGCATTGCAGTAGTCCAGGCGGGAAGTGACTAGTGCCTGAGTGACTGTGCGTAGAGAGTCCCGATCTAAAAAGGGGCGCAACTGGCGTATCAGGCGAACCTGATAAAAAGCCCCCCTGGCCACGGCCGTCAAATGATCTTCTAGAGACAGCCGTGCGTCCAGGAGGACGCCCAAGTTGCGAGCCCTCTCCGTGGGGGCGAGTAATTCGCCCCCAATAGCCAGCGATGGCGTCAGTTGGCTATATCAGGACGCTGGAAGCCACAGCCACTCGGTCTTGGAGGGGTTGAGTCGGAGCCTGTTTCTCCCCATCCAGGCCCGCACGGCCTCCAGGCACTGGGACATCACTTCATCCATTGTCATCAGAGCACTTGGTACCATGTCCAAGAATTTTATAAGATACACCAACAAATTGCAGCTTCCTGTGATAACAACAGCGGAACTGCAAAAAACTGTGCTACTTGGAACATCGTACATCTTAAGAAGGTACTTGGTTGATACCTAGGACGCTGCCAGCAACCTGTATCAACCATTAGCATAAGTCAATGGGATTTATGATGCATTTTTGAATGTTCTGTTGACTGAGTTTCATGTTTAATAAATAAAGTAAATAATAACAACAGTAATAATCATACTATTTGTTTAACCAATTTAACGTATCTTACTTATATCACTGATTCTTTCATATATTTTCCTGTTTCTAGCTCCTGTTTTTGTCAGCTAACCATTGATAAAATAAGTCCCAAGTCAAAAAAATATTCAGTTTCTTTCTTTTCCTTAATTATAAGCATTAGCCTACCCATTTCTGCACATTCTAGTATTTTTTAAATCACCCTTTCATCTGTTGACATCTCTTCACTTTTCCATTGTTGTGCAAATACTATTCTAGCTGCAGTCAGTACATGTAAAATCAAATATACATTCCCTTTATTATATTTGTCTGGTGAAATGCCCAACAAAAATGTTTCTGGTTTCAAATCAATATACTGTTTTATCATTTTTTCCCAGTCATGTGTGCATTTTTGTTCAATATTTTTTCGCTTTTTGGCATGTCCGCCACATATGATAGTAGGAACCAGGTGTCTGCTGGCATTTCCAACATTTTACAGATTTATCCTTAAACATCGTTGCTAACCTTGAAGGCAGAAAGTGTCATCTATAAAACATTTTATAAAGATTTTCTTTATATGCAGTAGACATTGTTAATTTATAGTTTCTATCCTATAGTTTCTGCCATTTATCTAACTCAATCGGATAGCCAAAACTTTTAGCCCATACTATCATTGTCTCTTTTAGTTGTTCGTCTTCCATCTTAATATTAACAAGTAGCTATATGTTTTCTTCATTAATTTTTCATCTGTCCCTGTTAATATCTTATCTAATTCTGTTTTTTTTTTTTAATTTGATTTATATGCCGCCCTTCTCCGGAGACTCAGGGCGGCTTACAATGCGTTAAGCAATAGCCTTCATTCTTTTGTATGTTTTTATACAAAGTCAGCTTATTGCCCCCACAAACTGGGTCCTCATTTCACCTACCTTAGAAAGGATGGAAGGCTGAGTCAACCTTGAGCCTTGGAGAGATTCGAACCAGCAGAAATTGCAGGCAGCTGTGTTAATTACAGGGTGCACTAAACCCCTGTACTATCAAGGCTCTTGTTAATTCTCTATAGGTTTATAGGGTTTTTTATAGGGTCATTATAGGGTTCATAGGTTTATGATGCCTTTTGCTCTGTTCGTGCATCCTTTTCATAATTATTTTTATTGTGTTTTATGTTATTAACTATTTTACATGGTTTTACTGTTGTGCTTAGTTCATTTTACTGTAACCAATATAACCTCACCGTAACCTGTTATGAGATCTGGGGATAGTGGATGTGCTATACTTATTTTAAATAAAGAAAAATAACTGTCTATCAACTTTTGAAGGACCTTTGGGATTTACCTGTAGCTTTGGACTTATCAGGCTGAAACCCAAAGATGATGCTGTGAAGTCCAAATGTGTTCTTTATTTCCTTACATCAAATAGACAGAATCTTGCCAGACTAAAGTGGTGTGGCTACCCTGAACTTCTTCCTCTCTCCCACATTCAGCCTAGACTGTGCAGTTTCTTGTCTTGGGCCCTTCTCTGGAACATGTTGCCTCATCCATGGGAAACCATGGTGCTCTTGCAAACATTCCCCCCTCCATCCTATGCACACACACACTCCTTCTCCAGGTGCACATTCCATCACAGGCCCTCAGTTTTTTCAGTGTAATTTTAAAAAGTTGGGTAAAAACACACCCAAACTGGGCAGATTTGTCTCCATTTATGCTAAGCCCTATCTCAACCTCCTAAAAGGTAAAGGTAAAGGTTCCCCTTCCACCTCTGTGCTAGTCATTCCTGACTCTAGGGGGTGATGCTCATCTCCGTTTCAAAGCCGAAGAGCCAGCACTGTCTGAAGATGTCTCTGTGGTCATGTGGCCGGCATGACTCAATGCCAAAGGCTCACGGAACACTGTTTCCTTCCCACCAAAGGTGGTCCCTATTTTTTCTACTTGCACTTTTTACATGCTTTCGAACTGCTAGGTTGGCAGAAGCTGGGACAAGTAACGGGCGCTCACCCTGTTATGTGGCACTAGGGATTTGAACTGCTGAACTGCCAACCTTTCAATCGACGAGCTCAGCATCTTAGCCACTGAGCCACCGTGTCCCTCTCAACCTCCTGCTTCCCCCCCAAAGAACAAATTATAGAAACTCGGTTATGTGATGAGGAAGTCTCTCCGGAGAGCCCTGTCCTTTTCCTAGGGATATCTGATCGCTCTATCCGTATGCAAATGCTAAAGAAGAAATCAATGCCAATAGCAAGAAACTATAATAGCAATTGACATTTTAAGCAGTGCCTTCTGTTGTGAAGTTCTCAAACATTAAGTAAATATTACCAGTGAATTTCCAAGTGGCTCCAGGGGAAGAGATATCATTGTATGGGGGAAAGTACTTATATCCATAGTAGTTTTCAATCTGACTACAAATCTGCCAAAATTTACCCACAATTACCATTGTAGTCTAACAAATATGATCATTACTGGTTGGAGGTGGGATGGTCCAAAATCCTGATCTTCTACAGCTAATCATCTAATCACAAGGATGCCCTGAATACATCCATGCATTCTGTAGAATACATCATAATATAAATGTTCTAGACAAGTTGTGTATCATTTTCCACTTTCATAAAATCAGAGCTAGGAATAGATGTCACTTTCCAGATCAACTGATTCTGGAAACTTGCACCCTTATAATGAAATCCAAGAATTTAGTGCTGAAAAATAGAGTGGTAGCCTCTAGCTTTAAGAACTTCAAAGAACAGATCAAACAAACATACAGAGTATGGGACTTTCAAAGGTTTGATGTGGAATTAAACTGAGAGCTTGGATGGAAGAATTATTGAAAAAGAATAACTAAATAAAATAAAATAGTCCAAAAACTACATACTTCGGAGTCAGGCTCATTAGAAGTGAATTGAATAAAGATTTGTAACCCAGTTTACCAATCCAGTTGTACCATTAAATATCATGAAGCAATTGTCCCAAGGGTGACAATGAGATTTTGGGATAAGAAAAAATGCATCCTAAATTAGTCCATATCAGGGGTGAAATCCAGCAGGTTCTGACAGGTTCTGGAGAACTGGTAGTGGAAATTTTGAGCAGTTCAGAGAACCTGTAGTGGAAATTTTGAGTAGTTTGGAGAACCAGCAAATCTGGCTGGCCCCAGAGGGGGGTGGGAATGGGAATTTTGCAGTATCCTTCCCCTTCCATGCCTCCCAAGCCAAGCCCTCAAGCCACACCACGCCCACTAAGTCACGCCCACAGAACCAGTAGTAAAAAAAAATGGATTTCACCACTGATCCATATATAGTGTTTGATTCAGTTCCTAGTGCAATCAACTTTCAGTTCTCAAGCAGCAAAGACCTTCCTCATGCCACCCACCACCAGGTTAGTCTAGGCTGTGTAATGTCTCTTCATTTCAGGATTCATACTATGTACTCATTATACTTCTGCAAGTAAACATGGTAACATTTGCCCTTGAACGAATGCTTTACATGAGCCAAAGATCTGGAGCTGAGCCAAAGCTGAGCTTCAGAAGGGGAAAAGGTGTGGAGAAGATGAGGATATTATACGATGGAAAAAGCTCAGATTACCATATTTTTTGAAGTATAAGATGCACCTGAGTATAAGACGCACCTTAGTTTTTCGGGAGGAAAATAAGAAAAAAGCTGATTGGCGGGTGGATCCGCCTCCCGGAACACCCCCAATCAGCTGTTCCCAGAGGTGAATTTTAGCAACAGGTTCCTTGGTTGTGAGTTCTGTGCCTTGCTTTTTTTTCTGCCTCTGAAACTTCTGAAACTCCATTTCAGAAAAAAAAAACTTTTTTTCCTGCCTCTGAAAGCCTCCGAAACAGCTTCAGAAAAAAAGCCTCTGAAGCTCTGTTTGGAAGCTTCTTTTCTGAAGCTTTGTTTGGGGGCTTCTTTTCTGAATCTTTGTTTCTGATGCTTTTTTCAGCCTCTGAAACCTCCTTTTGAGAAGCTGGGTGGGGCTACATTCGGAGATTTTCACCCTCTTTTTTTGGGAAAAAAGATGTGTCTTATACTCTGAAAAATACGGTAGCTGAAGGATGGAAATCAGTCAGAGCAATCTGCTTATTCCATAAGACCAAGAATTATTAGGAATGCTTTCTTTCTCATGATTTTCAGAGTTTTAGAGAATGACATGGTTTGAACAGGCTGATTATAACATAAGAAATAGACCTCAAAAATACAGAGTAAACCCTTTAAAATTTACAAATTGAATGAATGAATGAATGAGAACAGAACAGGAAATGAGTTAGACTTAAAGAACACTCAGTAGATAGAAGTTGGATTCTAGCACACTGCAAAAAATCTAAGTGTAGTTTCGTATTTACAAATATATTCACAAGAAGTGAAACAGCAGGATTAAAACTAGGGCTGGGCAAATTTGAAAAGAGATTTGAAAATGTTTGGGACTCAATGCAAGAACAACAGCTTTCCAGCAGCCACTATAAGAATGTCAGCATGCCGGAAGCAATGTTACAAATATGTTTTTGCTAGCACCACCTCTGTGGGACATTTTTGTGATGTCCTAATTAATCCACATTAAAAAGAGGTGGGGCTTGTGTTGCAATGCCATAATGCAGCTGATGCCAGTCTGACTCCCCTTCCCTTCTCAACTGTTGAAATGTTCTGATATTCATGAAATCAGTTTCAATGTGAGCCTGAAAAATCAGGGTTTGCTGATCTGGGACTTAAGTTCCCAGTTTCAGTTCTGCCTAACTGATATGAATGCACTGGTACCCACCCATGTGCTTCAACAGTCACTGGAAAGTTGTCCATGGCAGTGGTGAAATCCAAATTATTTTACTACTGGTTCTGTGGGCGTGGCTTGGTGGGCATGGTGTGGCTTGGTGGGCATGACAGGGGAAGGATACTGCAAAATCTCCATTCCCTCCCCACTCCAGGGGAAGGATACTGTGAAAGGTATACTGACTCCCCTTCCCTCCCCAGAAGGATACTGGTTCTGTGGGCGTGGCTTGGTGGGCATGGTGTGGCTTGGTGGGCATGACAGGGGAAGGATACTGCAAAATCTCCATTCACTCCCCACTCCTGGGGGAAGGATATTGCAAAATTTCCATTCCCACCCCCACTTTGGGGCCAGCCAGATTTGCCAGTTCTCCAAACTACTCAAAATTTCCGCTATTGGTTCTCCAGAACCTGTCAGATCCTGCTAGATTTCACCCCTGGTCAACTCTTTTCCATGGATATGCTTTGCTTATGAGTAAGCCTAATTTCAAAGAGACTCAGTTTTGTGTTTTCAACACAACAAGCTGAGTTTCCATGATGATAATAGGGTATGACGGGAATGGGTGTAGGTATATGTAATATGAAATTGAAAGATCTGCACAATGGGGGGTTATGTTTGTTTGTTTTCCTTTTGGAAACTGATTAACCCTAATTGTGCTGTCAAAATAGCTTAATTTTAATGGCTCTACTGGGAAGGTGGTTACCTTCATCCCCCTCCTCCCTTAATTTCTTTTGTTTAATTTATGAGCTATTATTTATTGGTATAATCAGAGCACAAGGCAACCTACAGCTAATAATTTGTTTAGTGATATAGTGGAGTCTCGGCAGATACATGATAATAATGTCTGATATTTATCTCGGAGACAGAGATATAATGAGGTATAGGGTTGAGGAAGAGATTAGTAAGGTGGTCGATTTATCAAGAAGGATACTGTGGGAAGAAAGAAAGCATGGCACATCTTTTAATGTCTCCATACTTTTCAGAAAAAAATGGAAGCTGGGATTCAAAAGCCATATACCTAATCCTGTGTGGTGTGTCCAGAGAAATTGGGATAGGAGTGTAGATGGCTAAAAATCTTTTTTCCCCCTATTTCTAAACAACAATCTAAGACAGTGCTTCTCAACTTACACTACTAACCAGAGCATACCAAACATTTGCCAGACCAATTCTTGAACACGGCCCATCTGTCTGGAACCTGCACATTATCGGACATTAATACAATTGAATGCGTCCAGAAATATTTCACAAGAAGAGTCCTCCACTCCTCTGCTCGCAACAAAATACCTTATGCCACCAGGCTTGAAATTTTGGACACCAGACTTAGAAAATTTAGAACTAGGCCGTCTTTGGTATGACTTAAGCATAGCTCATAAAATCATCTGCTACAATGTCCTACCTGTCAATGACGACTTCAGCTTCAACCACAATACACAAGCACATAACAGATACAAACTTAAAGTGAACCGCTCCAAACTCGATTGCAGAAAATAGGACTTCAGCAACAGAGTGGTCAATGCCTCTAGTTTCATCCCCAAACCCCCAAAACTTTAACCTTAGACTGTCTACTGTTGACCTCACCCCATTCCTAAGAGGTCTGTAAGGGGCGTGCATAAATGCACCAGCGTGCCTACCGTCCCTGTCCTAATGTTTCTTTTTACCCTTACTCTTTCCATGTATTCAAATTATGTTTATACTTATATATATATTATCTAATATGTACTCGGCAAATAAATAAATAAAATAAAAATAAAACTTTGTCACTTTAAAGTTTGGTGGACTTCAACTCCCAGAATTCTCTGGGAGACTCCCAGCATGAGGAGTTTTTATGGGTCATAGCCCTCTCCTTTTAATTACTAAAATAATAATAATAATAATAATAAATGAGGTATTCATCTTCCTTCCAAAATGTGACTATGGGGTGCCAAAAAGGTATCCATACTGACATAAACCACAGTTTTGCAGCTTGATGCTGCTGACTCTTTGCAACCCCATCATTTTGCTCAGACTGGTAAAGTAATTGCTTTGAGGCTCCTGTTAGTGCAATTAGTGATATGATTTAGCCACATTGTCTTCTGCTGGCCTCTTTGATTTTTCTAAGCATCAGAAACTGTGTGTCCGAAATGCATAAGCTTTAATTTCATCGTTGGTGCTTTCTGGTTTAACATCATCTGCTTTTGAATTATTTGTTCTTCTTCCTGTCCAAGATATTTTCAGAATCCTCTCCAGCCCCGCAATTCAAAGAGATTTAAATATATATATATATATATTCTGATGATTTAGCTTTCACAGTTATATGCTACAACTGGAGGTTCCATGGTCTTAACATAAAAGTGTCTATCAACTCTTGAAATGACTTTAGTCGAAACCATATTCTCTTTTTCTTCATTTCTTAGTTGCCATACATATGGGGGGAGGGGGGACCAATGAAGTGAGAAATGTTTTCTTCTAATGTGCCAGTCATAACAGCGATAGGGCTCGTGGGAACCAAGGTCATCTCAATGAACGCTCGTAACAGCCGGAGGGAGTAGTTGAGAAGACTGCCACTTACCTGGTTGGCCCACGTAATCTGTGACTCTGGGGGGGGGGGGAACGTCTATTCTTTTCATTATACCAAACCACGGGAAATATTTGAGTTGGATTCACACCTGAACATTGGATATGATGTACCCAATAAAGGAGATCTTTGAAAAAAGCTATAGCCTAAGAGTCCTGAATTGACTGCGATCATCACTCAGAAACATCTTTACTCATCTTTATAGGCCAGTGATGGCTAACCTTTTATGTCACCGTGTGCTGGCCTGTGTGCTGGAAATGGCACGCAAAACCATCCCGCCTGGACCAGGCAGCCTTGCTGGCCTTCGCATGGGCGGGAGAGCCAAAACCCGGAAGAGCAGTGTTCCGTCATGCATGCGTGAGCCAGCACTCAAATGTCTGGTTTCCGGCAGAGACGCATGCCCAATGAACAGCTGGCTGTCACGCGTGCGCACAACGTAAACTTGGAAGTTCGGGTGCCGGCTCGTGCATGCGCGATAGAATGCTGCTCTTCCGGGTTTTGGCAGTCCCGTGCATGTGACAGCCAGCTGACCGGTGCGTGTGTGTGCACAGGAATGCGGAAGAGGAGCCAGTGGGGCCACGCATCCCTTGCAGGATGGTTCTGCATGCCGCTTCCGGCACGCATTCCATAGGTTCGCCAACACGGTTATAGGCAATACATTCTTAACATGTATGTTTTTTCAGATTGCTGAAATTTCCATGCAACTGGCTTTTGTCCATTTCTGATCTCTTTATTTATTGGATGCTTTACCTATCACTTAGATCTAAAGTATGCCCATTGTGACTTTAAGTGCTTGTGTGATGAGAACATGTTTTTGAAAAGAGGTTGAAAAATACATAAACTAAATTATTTATAAGAGTTAAGTATGTTTCAGTCTTTCTGATTGAAATCAATGGGATTTCTAACTGATCCAATTAGATGGATTGATAAGATTTTAAAGGAGTCACATTGCTTTTCTCTCAGACAATTGCATTTCATGGTGTGAAATGCACAAGAGGAAAACCAGTAACTATTTGTTCTGAATGGTTTCTAAAGACATATCAATAGACGTTTAGGTTTTAATTAATAAAGCAATCTCAGTATAACAGTAACCAAAGAAATCAACCAAAGTCTAATGCTATATAATTAAAGCTATAACAATAAAATCAACAACCCATCTGATTAAAAAAGAGGAGACAGCTAACCAAGCAGATATCTTATTGTATTAGCCTGGAAGATCAGCACATCTTACCACCTATTTAGATCTCACCATTTTCAGAAATCTGCATCCTCTTTATGTATTGTAGGAAGCCAGGTGTGATTGTAATCTACTAGGTAGCCAAGTGTGATTTTATCTTACTAGGGTGAAAAAAGAAATACAGGGATACTGGTTGTAGTATGAAAAAAGGAAGCATTTGCTTCTTCAGAAAAAGCTATGACAAGTCTAGACAAAATACTGTATTTTTCAGAGTATAAGATGCACCTTTCCCTCCCCTAAAAGGGGGTGAAAATTTAGGTGCGTTTTATACACCGAATGTAGCCCTGCCCACCCACTGGCCCCCACCCTTTGGCCTCTGCTTCCCAGCAGTTATCTCCTTGCAGCAAACAGCAAGAAGAAACAGCTCCTTTCAACTTCAGCAGAGCCTAATTAGCACAAGTTGATTGGATTGGCCTCCCGACTCTCAGCTGTTTTGCGCAGGGCTCTGTTGCTTGCTGCAAGGAAGAAAATTACTGCAGCAGATTTTTTTTTCCTTGTGCTAATAAAGCTATGCTGAAAATGAAAATGAAAGTAAAGCAGGCTGTTTGCTGTTTGCTGCAAGGAGGCAAAATTGCTCAGAGGCAGAGACAGAGGGAGATTTCTTTTTCTTCTTTTCCTCACCAAAAAAGGTAGGTGCGTCTTATAGTCCGATGTGTCTTATACTCTGAAAAATACGGTAATAAAGTGTAGAAACATCATGATGGCAACAAACCTTATGTTAAGACCATGGTTCCTCCAGTTGCAACATATCACTGTGAAAGTTGGAACATCAGAAAGGATGTCTTCCAATAGAAGGCATGCAGAGAAATTGCCAATCAAATTTCTCTGTCTATAAAGTAGGTGGAGAATTTAGAAAGGCCATTTGTGTCCCAGTGAAACTTGCTTCTCCAATGTGGCAACACAAGCTCTAACGTAGAATTATGTTCTTGGTCACATGAGGAATCACTAAGAAGAAAAAGGGCTTAATTTTTCCCCTTCACATTGCTACTTAACTGTTAAGAGCAGCATAGGCTCCTTTCCCATCAAACAAGTAATACATGTTTAACTGGGGTGCATAAAATAGCAGTTGGAGTTTCTGGGGGCTCAGTAAGTCAACTGACAACAGCTGAAGATTCATTGTCCCATTGGATTGCCCATCCACAACATATGGACCTCCAAACCAGCAGAGTCTAGGACCTACTATTCTTATATATAAGTTTATATATTAAACTTATATTAAGATCCTGCAGTTTTGAAGGAACTTCACGTATTGATTATGGAGATTCTCAGTCATCCAGGTCATGGTTGTCCCAAAGTTGCTTTTTCAAGAGGCAACTAACTTTCTGGTTTTTCTTTGAAGATGTTTCGCTTCTCATTCAATAAGCTTCTTCAGCTCAAAAAGCTTCTTGGATGAGAAGTGAAACATCTTCAAAGAAAAACCAGAAAGTTAGTTGCCTCTTGAAAAAGCAACTTTGGGATGGCCTTCACATGTTCTAATAGAAACAATAAAATGGCAAAAGTTCCCTCTAGTTGAGCTTCTAGCAACTTTATGAATATGTTCATCTAGTTTTCTTGATAATAACATGAAAGTAATTTTTAATTGTCTTCCACTGGGCTTCCCCCAGCCCCGAATTTTCCAGTGTAGCCTTCAGTTCTCAGCTTCCCTGATGATCTGGAAAGTAGCCACAATCAGATTTTCTTTAGTTAAAGGTTGGCTAGAGGTTTCCATTTCTATGACAACCACAATTGCTTTTTCCCCATGTTAATAGTAGTGAGGTTTCATGTTCCTCCCAATTATTCTGATCCATGGGTTGCAGAGGTGGGTTTCAGCAGGTTCTGACCAGTACTGGAGAATCGGTAGCAGAAATTTTGAGTGGTTCGGAGAACTGGTAAATGCCACTTCTGACTGGCCCTGACCCCATCTATTCTCTGCCTCCTGAGTCCCAGTTGATCAGGAGGAAATGGAGATTTTACAGTATCCTTCCTCCGGAGTGGGGTGGGAATGGAGATTTTACAGTATCCTTCCCCTGCCATGCCCACCAAGCAATGCCATGCCATGCCAACCAAGCCACACCCACAAAACCGGTAATAAAAAAAATTGAAACCCACCACTGTAGCAGAGCTAATTTATAACTTTTTTCAAGAATAATCTGGCTTTTCAGGGCCTTTAATAGATCAGCAGTTAATGTTTTTCCTAGGGCAGGATGGTCATTTGCCTATACCCGTGATGGCGAACCAATGGCACGCGAGCCACAGGTGGCCCACATAGCCCTATCAGTGGGCACGCCAGCTCAGCTCTGGTGCTTATGCACGTGCCGGCCAGCTGATTTTCCGGCCTTCTGGGCACACCAGAAGTAGGGAAACGAACTGTTTCCTGCCTCCGGAGGGCCTGGGGGGGGAGTGGAGGGCCTGTTTTTCTTTCTTACCTGGCTCCAGATCCTCTCTATGCATCTGGGGAGGGTGAAAACAGCCTTTTCTACTCTCTCAGAGGCCCTCCGGAGGTCTGAAAGGGCCCATTTCCCAACTCCCAGCGGGACAGGAAGTGACGTTTTTTGTTGTCCCCAGCTTCCAGAGACTTCTAGAGAGGCTCTGGAGGCTGGGGACAGCAAAAAACGTCACTTCCTGTCCCATCGGGAGTTGGGAAATGGGCCCTTTCAGGCCTCTGAGGGAGTGAGAAAGGCTGTTTTTGCCCTCCCCAGATGCATAGAGAGGATCTGGAACCAGGTAAGAAAGAAAAATGGGCCTACCAGCCATCGCGTGCCAGGAGCGGGGGGGAGGGGGGTTGCGCGCACATGCACAGGGGGGGCACATAGAATTATGGGTGTGGGCACGTGCACATGCGAACCTCCCCCACCCCCCCTCTCCTGGCACGCGATGTCAAAAAGGTTAGCCCTCACTGGCCTATACTAACCCCAAACGTAAGTGAAAAAGATGCTCTTGCAATCTCTGCCAAAATCTGCAATTTTATTCTCCTGAATTTTACTATATACCCCCTTCCGCTTGAACGGAGTGGCTCACTTTCAAGAACTTATTTAACCATGTTTACTTCATGGTAGTTAACTAGGTTAATCGTATTGGCTGGTTTCATGCAACATCCCGAACCATAATTTAACCAGGTAGCTGGGCTTGTATAAATAGAGGCAAATTAATAAGCAAATACAGTCTGGAAACAAATAGCAAAATACCTACATGCTTGACATACAGGTAGTCCTCTACCTACAACCATTCATTTAGCGACCATTAGAAGTTGCCATGCCCACCAAGCCACCCCCACAAAACCGGTAGTAAAAAAATGTTTGAAACCCACCACTGATGGGTTGGTAAAGACTTCACCTGGAAAAATTCTGTGTGCCAGCTCCATGGGTCAAATTGACTTTATATTTTTGCTCATCACTCTCATTGTGTTAGGACCAGGGGGTCCAAGATGGAAAAGCTATCTTTCTTACTTACTTTTACCTATAGGGCAGAAGCTTCTGGTCGCCACAATGTAAAAAAGATATGGAGACTCTAGAAAGAGTGCAGAGAAGAGCAACAAAGATGATGAGGGGACTGGAGGCTAAAACATATGAAGAAC
This sequence comes from Pantherophis guttatus, assembly GCF_059756535.1. Taxonomy (NCBI): domain Eukaryota; kingdom Metazoa; phylum Chordata; class Lepidosauria; order Squamata; family Colubridae; genus Pantherophis; species Pantherophis guttatus. Next base: position 22,661,389 of record NC_142072.1, on the reverse strand, counting down.
GGTTGCTGGAACTGGGTATGTCTAGTTTGATGAAAAGAAGGACCAGGGGAGACATGATAGCAGTCTTCCAATATCTCAGGGGCTGTCACAAAGAAGAGGGAGTCAAGCTATTCTCCAAAGCACCTGAGGGCAGGACAAGAAGCAATGGGTGGGAACTAATCAAGGAGAGAAGCAACTTAGAACTAAGGAGAAATTTCCTGACAGTTAGAACAATTAATCAGTGGAACAACTTGCCTGCAGAAGTTGTAAATGCTCCAACACTGGAAGTTTTTAAGAAGGTGTTGGATAACCACTTGTCTGAAGTGGTGTAGGGTTTCCTGCCTGGGCAGGGGGTTGGACTAGAAGACCTCCAAGGTCCCTTCCAACTCTGTTATTCTATTTCTATTTCTTCTGAGAGGCCCATTTCTCTTTATTTCTTACTTTGGTATAACATATTTAAATGTTACCCTTTATTTTATCAATATCTTCTAACCGTGATGGGTTGGGAACTCAGTTATTAGGACTGAATTTCTTTTCTCAATAGTGCTTGTGGTAATTTTATATGATGGAAATGCCTGGCTAGCTTCCAGGGCTGAAATGTAAATACCAAGCAAGTGCAGCAGAAATAGCCAAGATGCATCTTATTAATATGGACATCTAAATCTTGACATCCTTGATTGAATATTGATGTCACATTCAATTTGTTTTCCATCTCACAGTGACCACAATCCTTAACAATGAGGTTTTATTGAGGACACAGCCAAAGGGTCTAACTATATACATTTTTTCCCCTTTCCTGTACTAGATTCTAAAAGGAATATTTTCTTTTTTAGCATGGTTGAGTTTACTTCCTTTGCTAGCATAATACTCATAATATGGAGGAACCTTCATATTACGATTTATATTGATATTGTTCCTGATTGCTTATTTGTACCCTATGACTATCATTAAGTCATACACCTCTCCTGCGTGAGCTGCACTGGCTCCCAGTGGTCTTCCGGGTGCGCTTCAAGGTGTTGGTTATCACCTTTAAAGCGCTCCATGGCATAGGACCTGGATATCTTTGAGACCGTCTGCTGCCACCAACGACCTCCCACCGACCGGTGCGCTCTCACAGAGAGGGCCTCCTCAGGGTGCCATCGGCCAAGCAATGTAGACTGATGGCCCCCAGGGGGAGGTCCTTCTCTGTGGGGGCACCTGCCCTCTGGAATCAACTGCCCCCAGAGATACAAAGAATTCAAGACCTCGGGGCCTTCCGCCGTGCCCTGAAGACCTTTCTTTTTCAGCAAGCCGGGCTGGCTTAACACTTTTTAAATGTTTTTTTAAAAAATATGTTTTGTTATTGTTTTTTAACTTTGGGGCCAAACTTATATATATCTTTTTAAATTGTTTTTAATGTTTGTATCTATGTTTTTTACTTTGGCTGTACACCGCCCTGAGTCCTTCGGGAGAAGGGCGGTCTATAAATTTCAATAATAAAAAAAAAATAAAACTAAAAATAATAAGTGTTGTACCTTATGATTCTTGACGAACGTATCTTTTCTTTTATGTACACTGAGAGCGTATGCACCAAGACAAATTCCTTGTGTGTCCAATCACACTTGGCCAATAAAAAATTATATTATATTCTTTTGTTCAGTGATGCTTGTTGTATTCAGCATGATGCCTTTTCCATGTCTTGGATTTAACCATGCTGTCTAATAATTATGGGAGCTGAAGTCTAGTGTGTCTATAATGTTCTAGGTTAGAAAAATGTTAAAGTTTCGCTTTAGGAAAATGTCTAAAGTTTCGAGATTGATTCCTGGTGACAGTAGAGACACATGTATGTTGCATTCTTGACAATGCTCTAGAAATGGGCTGACATAGCATTCATTTAGAAGTTTCTTCACTTTCAACATTCCTACAACTTTCAATGTTCCTATAACTCTGGTATTACCTGGTAGTCCCCGATTTTAATATTAACTAGGTCAGATTCAGCTTGGTCTTTTTGATATATTTTAATCTTGAGATCCTTTAAGATTCAGCTACCTCTATAATCGCTCAAGATATGAAAGCTACTTTAGATGCTATATATTACTGCCCTTAGCCAGGGAATTTGTCGAGAATTCTTTCCTGCTTCCATCAAACTTAATTGGGTATATTTTTCCTATGCAGGAACTTGCATGAGTCTTGAAATGTTGCTTTTACCAATTTTGAGAAACGGGTCAATTATTTCCTGCCGTCTGAAATTCTTTTCTACCTTGGAATGCTTTTCATCAACCATAATCGAACATTGATGAAATGGTATCTCAACATGTGAGGTTGAGAACAACAAATCCAATCTACTGAAAGTCATTGGTCCATCCAGTGCAACCCTCATCCTTCTCTAAAATGTTCTGGCTACCAAAAGATTGCCTCTTGAGAAAGTGGAAATAAACCACATAGCACAATGAATCAAATGTTTTAGAGGTAAAGGTTCCCCTCACACATATGTGCTAATCGTTCCCGACTCTAGGGGGCGATGCTCATCTCCGTTTCAAAGCCAAAGAGCCAGCGCTGTCCGAAGACGTCTCCGTGGTCATGTGGCCTGCATGACTAAACGCCAAAGGCGCACAGAACGCTGTTACCTTCCCACCAAAGGTGGTCCCTATTTTTCTACTTGCACTTTTTACATGCTTTCGAACTGCTAGGTTGGCAGAAACTGGGACAAGTAATGGGAGCTCACCCCGTTACGCGGCACTAGGGATTCGAATTGCTGAACTGCCGACCTTTCGATCAACAAGCTCAGCATCTTAGCCACTGAGCCACCGCATCCCTTATGTATTAACAAATGGTTTAGATCTAACAAATGTGTTAGATGTAAGCTATCTGGCTCTGAAGTGGAAGAGCTGAATAAGAGAAGGTATGGATACTCTTGCTCTCTACACAGTTCCAGGAAAATAGCACACTGAATTTAAGAAGAAACTGAAAGTGTTACAAGCCATGCCATGTTACAAGTCATCATGCCATGTTGTCTCTCTAATGTCTGTTATTCAGGGACCTGGCAAAACAAGGTAAAGTGTTTTTTTAAGGAGGTGCCAACAGGTATGACGAGTCCATTTTCTATTTAAAATCTGAATAGTTGCACATGCCTAATGACTATGTGACATACACCTGTGCTATTTATTTTACAGAAGGGGTTCTATGGTGCTGAATCCATAAGGGCTGAGATAGGGTAATGATGGATTTAGAACTACACGCTCTAGTCCAGAGGTCTTCAAACTTGGCAGCTGGCTGGAGAATTCTGGGAGTTGAAGTCCACAAGTCTTAAAGCTGCCAAGTTTGAAGACCTCTGCTCTAGTCCTTTGCTTGTATTCATAGTCATAGAGGTGGGTTGCTTACAGTTGCTGTCTGTTGCTTCATTTTGGAGGTGATCACTAGGAGAATTTGGTAAACAGGTACTGTTTAGATCCATGATGGTGAACCTATGGCACGTGTGCCACAGGTGGCACGCAGAGCCATATCTGTGGGCACATGAGTATTGCCCTAGCTCAGCTCCAGCGCACCTGCACACGCCACACAGCTGATTTTCAGGCCTTCTGGGCCACCGGAAGTGAGGAAATGGGATGTTTCTAGCCATTGGAGGGCCTCGGGGCGGGGGAGACCATTTTCAACCTCCCTAGGCTCCTAGAAAGCCTTGGGGAGGCCAAAAAATGGGCCTACCAGGCCCACGGTGCCATCATGTGCCCAAAGTGGGGGGAGCGTGGGGGGTCATGTGCGCGGGAGCAGGGGCACATTGAATTATGGGTGTGGGCACACACACGCATGACCCGGCCGCACTCCCCCAATGCCCCCCCTGCTTTTGGCAAGCGATGGCAAAAAGATTAGCCACCACTGGTTTAGATGATGGAGAAGAATCTAGTGTGGGGTTTGTTTGTTTTTTTTTCATTTGGAAACCACTTCTGGATTTTGTAGTTGAAACTGAAAAAAAATGAAACTTTAATTTTGGTTTTGATGTTTAGAATTATTTTGTTGTTCTGGAAAAGTCTTGCAATATTTAGAAATGAAAAGCAAAAGGTTGAGGTGTTGTAACCTTGTATTCTGCTCCACTGAAAAAAGTTGGAAGTCACTACTTTTGTTTCATTTCATCTCTTTCTGCACTTTTTCCACTTTCCGCTTTTACTTTCTAAATTTTTGTTTGCATTGGTATTTTATCTTATGAATAAACTTTTTTTAAAAAAAAAAATGGGTAAGGGCCAGTGTTATATGTAAACATTTAGGAACTCTCTGCTGCCAGGCTACCAAGGGCCTCACATCATTCAAAGATGAAAGAAACAGTGTTGAGTTTTAACCAGTGTGAGTGTAAGAAGACCTGAATGCTCTCATTGGCAGAGAACAATCAACCGTTTTCTTTGCGTTTGTTCTTCTTGCAATAAAGCCTCGATTGGAGATTTGAATTCAGCAGGAGCCCTTGTTAGAGAATGTGCTCTTTGAATATAAGAAGAATTGGTGAAAGATGGTTGCATTATTAAGGAGCAGAGCACCCCATGGGGGGGGGAGATAAATATTTAAGGATATTAAATATTTAAAAATCTTGGACTTGGACCGATAAGTGAATTCTAACACATTCATTATGTTTAAAAGTAAATTTATTAGGTAATAAGTAAGAATAGAAAAGGCCCGTAAGCTACATCTTGAAAAGAGAAAGGAGAGGAAAGGAGAGGAGAGGGAAGGGGAGGAGCTATAGCAATTCAGGCTCGGAAATATGCTCATTTTCAGTAAGTGAAATACTAGCTAACACTTTGGGGGTAGGAGAAAAATCTCATGTTTGCTGAAACTCTGTCTCCGAGTTTGCAGAAACTCACATTCCAAAACCGGGTGCCACTTGTTGGGAAAGTGGAAATAGAGAACCAGCAGGGAAGACATTGAATGTGTCCTGTGAGTGAGGTGTGCATTGCAATAATAAAAAAAATGGAGCAGTGATAGAAATTAGTTTCTGGCTCTGTAATGCCGCCTTAGTTACAGACACCCCCCACACCCCACCCCCGGACATGTCACGGAGTTGTTATTTAGCATTCAAACTTTATCGAGTAAAATTCAGCAGACAAGAATGGAATGCAAGCTTTTAAATCAAAAGCCTGCTTCAGCTTCTGAGCTCGGCTGCGTCAATGTCAGACAGCTATCTTTCTTCACCATTTACCGCCTCTTCCTCCCCATTTCTTCTGCTGTTTCTGTGTTTTCTTCTCCCTATCTCGAGGCCTTCCCTTGCCAAGTGGGATTAAAATGATTTTTCAAAATCACACCAGTCGCAATTCCCCATTTGCTAATAAGGCAATCGAAAGGCAATGACTTTGAAAAGGTAAGAGCAAGTCATTTCCCCAGCTTTTCATTTCTGATCACAGAGTGGTTCTTGATTGATTGATTATCTATCTATCTATCTATCTATCTATCTATCTATCTATCTATCTATCTATCTATCTATCTTGCCACCCATCTCCCCTACAAGGTGACTCTGGGTGACTCACAAGTTATAAAACAAGTAAAAAATTAAAATATTGAATTAAGAACATTGATGCTCTTATTCTGTTTCTAAAATCTTTTTTCTTTCAGATGCAATTCAATAAGTAAAGGGAATGGCTTGCGTGAGTTGTATGAGAAAGAGAAGGAGAACAAAAATGTTCATTCTCTCTATTATCTATGGAGATTCTCGGTCATCCAGGTGGGAGAGAACCGATAGTTTGAAAGAGGAGTCAAAGAGGCCATGTATGTTAAGATTGAGCAGCCCTTTCTCAGGGGCTGCGGTGGCTCACGTGGTAAGACGCTGTGCACCACTGATGTCAGCTTGTGCACCGCTGAGGTCAGCAGGTCGAGTCCTGTGAGTGAATAAACCACATAGGGACAAGAAAGGAGCCTCCCCTTATTTATTTATTTATTTATTTATTTATTTGTTTGTTTGTTTGTTTGTTTGTTTGTTTGTTTGTTTATTTATTTATTTGCCACCCTTTTTCGGAGACTCAGGGCGGCTTACAATGCATTAAGCAATAGCCTTCATACTTTTGTATATACCTGCTTAGTAGGGCTTTCGGGGGCCCCCAAGCGGTGTTCCTTTTTATACAAAGTCAGCTTATTCCTGGTGGTGCAGCGGGAGCCCGGTGGTGCAGTGGACTAAACTACCATTAAAGTAGTATTTAGCTGCCAGCTGCCTGCAATTACTGCAAGTTCAATTCTCACCAGGCTCAAAGTTGACTCAGCCTTCCATCCTTCCGAGGTAGGTAAAATGAGGACCCGGTTTGTGGGGACAATAAGCTGACTTTGTATAAAATAGAACACCGCTTAGGGGGGGGGCAAAAGCCCTACTAAGCAGGTATATACAAAAGTATGAAGGCTATTGCTTAAAAAGCATTGTAAGCTGCCCTGAGTCTCTGGAGAAGGGCGGCATATAAATCAAACTAATAAATAAATAAATAAATAAATTATTGCCCCCACAAACCGGGTCCTCATTTTACCTACCTCGAAAGGATGGAAGGCTGAGTCAATCTTGAGCCTGGTGAGATTTGAACTTGCAGTAATTGCAGGCAGCTGGTGTTACTTAACAGTGCTTTAGTCTGCTGCGCCACCATGGCTCTCCGGCATTCAGGCATCCTGCGGGGAAAGCAGTAGTGGGTTTCAAATCAGTGGTGGGTTGCTACCGGTTCGCCCCGGATCAGGTGAACCGGTAGCAGTGGCAGGAGGCTCTGTCCACCCGCCCAGATGCTTCTGCGCATTGCACACACGCATGCACATGCACGGAAGCGTTACAAGCATGCACATGCGAACCGGTAACAACAGGTTTTGAAACCCGCCCCTGTTTCAAATCCCGTCGCTACTGCTCTGTTTGTGGATGTGCGCACGCAACATTTCTGCACATGCGCAAAATCTTCTGCGTATGCGTAGAGATGTCCGGGTAGGTGGGTGGAGCTTCCCGCCACCGCCGCTACCGGTAGCAACCCACCACTGGGGTAAAGATAACACTGCCCAAAAAATTTCCTTTCACAGAGGCATCCAGCCACCTTGGTGATCCCTGGCTAACACGTTTTTTAGCCATACGCTAAAAAAAAAAAAGAGGGGGAGGGATACAACAACACCTATCTCCTGTTTACAACACAATCCTTTCAGCTGTTCCAAGATGTTTCCACACCCATTTGCACTATTCAGGTGACCCTGAGGGCATAGATAAACCTCCAAGTGGCCTCAACGATTCTCAGAAGACTAATGACCAGATGACTGCAAAGAATATAAATCCTTCCATTCTCCACCATCCAGTCTGAGCTTCTGAAGAAGCTTCTTGGATGAGAAGCGAAACATCTTCAAGGAAAAAAAGAAAGAAAAGAAAGTCCAGTTGCCTTTTGAAAAAGCACCCTTGGACATTCTCTCCATTCTGTCATCTATTCTTTGACTTACTTTGGAAACTCTATCTCAGGCCATGAATGCTATGAATAAAAACCTGTTTCATTAATTGGTAGTGATTTCAAAGAGATGGTTTTCCAAGTGTGTGATAAGGAAATCCTGGGGTTTATTACCTGTAGCTTACTGAGCTAGATGTCTCTTTCAGAAGGCCAGTTTTGACTTTGATACACCACAGCTTGTTCAACATTGCTGAGTCTGCTTGCGAACTGCAGTTGCCAGGAGCGTATAGTAGAGTTTGGTCAACAAACTTGACAGTGTCCTTTGCGGATGAAGGATAGATGAGCTGGTTGTCTACCCAAGAATGTCTTTCTAGAATCCTTTGACTACAGTTCATTATCACGCGGAAGGGAAGATCTGAATACAGTGTGTGAAATTACTGTATTTCTTATTACTTATTTTCCCATTTGTCTCTCTAGCCTTAGAATGAACCTTCTTTATTCACTCTCAATGACACTTGAGAGTGAATAAAGGGAAATTTCTTTCCCTTTATCTTTGAGATTTAAAGATTATAATGATATTGAAAATTGAAGCTATGCTTCTTGACACTTTATTTTTTAACAGAACAATGGAAAACAGCATTGGAAGAGACCTCAAAGGTCTTCTAGTCCAAAACACCTGCTCAATCAGGAAACCCTATACCAGGTGTCAGCAACCTGCGGCTCTGGAGCCGCATGCAGCTCTTTGGGCCCTCTGCTGTGGCTCCCTGTCGGGTGATCCCACCACTGGCTGGCCCTGCCCCTCCCCCCCTCCCAGTCACTCCTTGCCTGGCCTGAGAAGGTGGGGGATGGAGAAGCGGCCAGGGCAGAGACAGAGAGACACAGAGAGAGGTGGGAAGAGAGAGACAGAGAGAGATACAGGGAGTTAGGGAGGGAGAGAGAGATGTCAGAAGGGTTTTGTGGTTCCCGGTGTTTTTTAACAACCAGTTCTCTACCCTAATGACCGGCTGGATAGGCGTGGCTGGGGGGGGGGTGTCATGTGACTGGTGGAAGTGAGTGATGTTGAGTTGGCCACGCCCACCCAGGTTTTGTGGCTCCCGGTGTTTTCTTTTCTGTGGGAAACGGGTCCAAATGGCTCTTTGAGTGTTTAAGGTTGCAGACCCCTGCCCTGTACCATTTCAGACAAATGGTTATTCAATCTCTGCTTAAAATTTTCAGCGTTGGAGCACCCACAATTCTACTGATTAATTGTTCTGTCAGAAAATTCCTCCTTCGTTCTAGGTTGCTTCTCTCCTTAATTAGTTTCTATCCATTGCTTCTTGTCCTGCTTTCATCTGTTTTGGAGAATAGATTGACCCCTTCTTCTTTGTGGCAGTCTCTTAGATATTGGAACACTGCTGCCATGTCACCCCCATCTAATTCTTTTTTAAATTAAACCAGCCATGTTCAATTCCTGCAACTGTTCTTCGTATGTTTTAGCCTCCAGTCTTTAGCCCCTTCTCTGCACTCTTTCTAGAGTCTCAACATCTTTTCTTTTTTCTTTTCTTTCTTCTTTTCCTTTCTTGTCTCTTGTCTTCTTTTCATATTTATTTAACACATGTATATAATGGATTGCAAAGGTTGAATGTTTGATTTTAGGAAAGACTAGCTTACTTAGGTACGGTTTGACTCCACAGTTAGGTAGCCTGAGGCTGTGTTTTAACATTGCCATGGGTTGCGTCCTGGAGCATTTGCCACAAAATAAAGGCCTTCCCACAGAGGATCGGTCTCATTCAATGAAAGGTCTGAGCTATGCCATGCTCAACGTGTCAGTTTTAGTAGGGCGATGCAAAGCTTTGATTAAATAGTCACTTCAAATTGTTAATCAACTATCTCAATCAATTTTCCAAAACTCTTTTTATAAACCAACTGAATAAAATGACCCTTGTTCAGTGATTTGACTTGTAGCTTCAAATGAAATAGACTTGAAATGACTCAAGTATCAGAATTAAATCATGCTTGAATTGGACTGGAACTTATTTGCACATAAAAATTTGATAAACGTTAAGTGAGGTTCAGGCATCAGAAGCATATTGTCTTTTAAAATGCCATGTTCCAGAATTCACAAATATTGATGTAGAAGTTTGGCAGCATATCAGTTAGTTCCCAGTTTATGTTATTTTTTAACCCTGGGACGCTCAAACTTTACAATACCATAATTCCATAAAATGATAAAATGAATTTATCCAACCTTCCAAATGTAACTAATGATTTCATCAGGACTAGAGCCAGGCAAGAAATAAACATTCAATGTTAATGTTACATATCAAATGAGATAATGATAGAACTTCACAATGTCACAGAAGACACTTTTGTTGGAATTAAGCAAAGCAAAACAACCAAAACTCTAAGTACAACCCTACTTAGTACAATCTAAGTAGAATAACCCAAATCAATACAAATATAAACCATTTTTATCAGAGAAGGATGATCTTGTTTAATCTTGTATAATTCTTGAAATCTGGGTTTCAGTTTGAAGACAGCTATTCTGATTCACTAATGTCCAGAAAAGAAAGAAGGAAAGAGAGAGGGAGGGAGGGAGGGAGGGAGACAGCCTTAAATAACTTTTGCCTTAAATCACTTTATCTTAAACTTGTCTTAAAACATTGCAGCTTGCAAAACACTGGCAGGCTGTAAGTTGTTTTTGGCACGGCCCAAAACTCAGCACCACAACTGACTGGACTGATGTTATAATCATAGCCTATTGCCTCTTTCCTTCCCAGTCTTGTGCTTCTAGATGCTTTTCTCCATTCTTGCCATTTCCACCCCTTCTGCCTTTTTACTGCTACCTTCTCTGCCCTGTGGCCATCATTCCCACAGTGGAAGGTCCTTGCTTTACAAAAGAAGCCTTGTGCCCCCCAGGCATGATTAGTTCTCTTTTGAAAAGCAAACGTGTGTTAGAAAACAACAACAACAACAAAACAACCAAACAGAACACTCTGACTTCATACAGGGATATGCATGTTTCGCATCAAACATGGTCAGAAAGAATGTTACGAGGAAGGCATTCTTTAGTGATCTTCTATTCATTGCCTTATGACACCCACATCCAAGGATCCAAACTTTGAGAAATGCTCTTTCAATAGAACAGAATAGAATAGAATAGAATAGAATAGAATAGAATAGAATAGAATAGAATAGAATAGAATAGAATAGAATAGAACAGAATTATTTATTGGCCAAGTGTGATTGGATACACAAGGAATTTGTCTTTGGTGCATACGCTCTCAGTGTACATAAAAGAAAAGATACATTCATCAAGAATCATAAGGTACAACACTTAATGATAGTCATAGGGAACAAATAAGCAATCAGGAAACAATATCAATATAAATCGTAAGGATACAAGCAACAAAATTACAGTCATACAGTATAAGTGGAAGGAGATGGGTGATGGGAACGATGAGAAGATTAATAGTAATGCAGACTTAGTAAATAGTTTGACAGTGTTGAAGGAATTATTTGTTTAGCAAAGTGATGGCGTTCAGGAAAAAACTGTCCTTGTGTCTAGTTGTTCTGGTGTGCAGTGCTCTATAGCGTCATTTTGAGAGTAGGAGTTGAAACCGTTTATGTCCAGGATGTGAGGGGTCTGTAAATATTTTCACAGCCCTCTTTTTGACTCATGTAGTATACAGGTCCTCAATGGAAAGCACATTGGTAGCCATTGATTTTTCTGCAGTTCTAATTATCCTCTGAAGTCTGTGTCTGTCTTGTTGGGTTGCAGAACCAAACCAGACAGTTATAGAGGTGCAGATGACAGATTCAATAATATATATATATAATTAATAATTCCTCTTTAAATAAAATTTTAAGAGAGATTTCAGTGAAAAATACCACTGTATTTTGGGAGGGGAAGAGAACTAATTACTCCATGATTGACCTACCTGTCCTAGAAAGATTGGATGAGTGGTCTACTCTGGTGACCCAAACAAGGAAATCAACACTGAGAGTGAAAAGATGCGTTTTATCTTCAAGTACCTTGGACAGTGCACGAAAGTGTATTTCTAGCAAATGAGCTGAGCAAATAGAGAAGACAGGCAGAAAATGATGAACTTACCCACTGGGTGGGAAACCTGCTCCAGGAAAGAAATAAAACTGAGAAATCTCTTTTAGGATCCTAATCAGAAAACTGCAGGCAGAAGACTTTTTCTGTAAGATCTGATGACACATTTGGGGATTTATTTATTTATTTGTAAGAAAATGTATATGGCTGCCCAATTCATTCGTGGTGACTCCGGGAAGCTTACAAAAACAAAACCTCAGTATAGGAACCAATCACACACATACACACACACACACACACGTGCAAACTGACAACAGTCTAACTAGGCTCCCTGTCACTCTGGGGTCAGAGTAGGAGTGAAATCCAGCAGGTTCTGGAGAACCAGTAGTGGAAATTTTGGGTAGTTTGGAGAACCGGCAAATACCACCTTTGGCTGGCCCCAGAGTGGGGTGGGAATGGAGATTTTGCAATATCCTTCCCCTGCCATGCCCACCAAGCCCCATCCACAGAACCGGTAGTAAAAGAAATTGGATTTCACTACTGGGTCAGAGTGATAGCAAAACTAATAAAAAGGGCAGATATTTTCAGCCCCGTTCTCAATGACATGAAGTACTAGAGGCTTAAATAATAGGAGTAATTGTTGGTAGTAATAGTTGTTGGACTTGAGTTCAGCATTAGGACCAACAACTCAAGCTGGATAGAATGCAACACCCATGAAGAACAGGTGACGCGTCAATCACACAATTGGGATTGCCACCTTGACTTTTTCAGCACGCTCTTGCCAGGAATAGCATTTTGACCTCACTGCTCTTGCTGTCTGTCTGGGCCCATATCCAGATCCCTTCTGAAAATCCAAATCATGTCCAAAAGTGTACTTTCCTTTTTCCTTTGACATTAAGCATTTTCTTGCATCTAATCACATGCTTTTAAAAATCCACCCTGAGAAATAACATTTGTCTTACTGGAATAAATTCAACTTTTTTTCTCCCCCAGTTCCTCCAAGATTCAACTCTAGATTTGTGTGCTTGCAATTTTTTGCTTTGTTTGAAATTGCAGCGGTATCTTTCTATAGTGTGCTGAATTGGTTCAGACCTCCAAAAACAGTTTATTTTTTTTTCATAAACATCAATCAGAGCAAAATAATGAGCAGAGATAGTGTCTCTCTACCATACAAATCATTGGACCTTAGAAGGTTTTTAGAAAAATAAAAACAACTCAGAATGGTAGTTGCATCTTTTTTAACCCAAATGATGGCCTGGCCTCCCATGGTCAATATCTGTATCAACTCTTGGCATGTATGATATTTCTGACATCCCAACCAGTTGTCCTTCAGCTTCCTGTTGGCTCAGCACTCCTGCTTACAATGGGAGATGGCAATACATCAATCATGGTTTACTATTATTTCAATGCCTGACAGCTGTTGTAACTTCTGCTGAGATAAAAATGCCAACCAGAGAAATCACATGATCAGGAGATAGGTTAATAAAATCTTTAAAGTTCTTCTTTTTTTTTTTTTTTTTGAAAAAAGTTTTATTTTTAAACAAACATACATAAAACCATCTTCAATTGCAAACAGCGTGTCGGTTGGTTACAAGTCTTTTGTGCATCATTCACCAAATTCATAGCTTACAATTTACAGTTTACCTAGATTCTCATATCATCAACCTAATATATATCTATATATTGTTATCCTGATTAATCATTTATTTGAATATGTCTATTTCTTCCCTCATTATTCAAAATATTCTAAGATTTGAGTTAATTTTTATTGATAGCATTCATTTCAATCTCCTGAATCTATTCAATAATCATACATCTATAAGTTATATTTCATATAGTTCTACAATTCTTATATTGTAAAAATCTCTACCATATTTCATTTCCATGATTTTTATCTAGCCATTGGTAAAATAGATCCCATATCTTATAGTATTGTTTATCTTCTTGTTCTCTAATTTCAAATGTCAATTTCAGCACATTCCATTATTTTTTTAATAACTTCATCTTGCGTTGGTATTTTCTCATTTTTCCAATTTTTAGCAAACACAATCCTAGCCGCTGTTAATACATTCACAATCAGATCTCACTTCTCTATTATAGTATATTATATATTATATATTATACAATATATTTCAGGTATAATCCCCAATAGAAAAATCTCTGGTTTAAAATCTATGTGTGTTTTTTTTTCTTGTCATTTTTTCCAACCATGTGTGGATTTTGGTCCAGTATCTTTAACCTTTAAAGTTCTTCTAAGTAGGGAAAGTATCATTGTGATGCTCACTATTATCTCAACTTGCAGATAACCCTAATCTTCTTGTGTGCCTCATTTGGGCATCATCTCTTATGGGATGCCAAAAAATACTGCTATACACTTGTAACTACGTGTGTTTTGTCTGGCTAATCCACACAGATATAAAAGAAGCGTTGATATTTATAATAATAAGGGGACTGGAGAAGATCACAGAATATAAACACCTGCAAATAGAAGTAGAATGACCGGGGCAAAAGAAAAGAAAAATAGTACCGAATGTCTTGGGTTGAATTCAAAAATCTCTGAAGCACCACTTCAACACCATCGGCATTGACAAAATCAGCATCAGTCAATTGCAAAAGGCAGCTTTACTTGGAACAGCTTACATCCTGCAACAATGCTTTTAACACCATTAAAAAACAACAACATCTGGCTAGCCAAGGTTCTTGAGAGGGACTTGATAGGTGAATAAAAATGCCAAATCCACTCTTAACTCCTCTTTGACTGTTTGACCAAACATAATAATCGAACAATATTCACCAAGACGTTATGACAGCCTAACTTCTTGGAAAGGTCATGCCAGTTAAAGAACTGGCAGCTATGATTTCATGTTGTTGTGTAATAATAATGATATAATAATTGTATACACTGCCAGGAACTCTGGGAGAAGCTGTTGCCTTTCCTGAAATGTAAATAGCTGATATAGGAAATGAAGGTAGACACCATACCGTAAGACTTTGAAGCAGACCCCTGAGAATGAATGTATTTGCATTGTAATTATCTTTGGTTCTTTTTTCTGTTGCGCTTTAAAAGTTAAAAAAACAACAACAACAACTTTGAGAATTTATGTATTTTCATTGTAATTATCTCTGTGTTTTGTTCTTTTCTGTTACTATTTAAAAGGGAAAAAAATTAAAAGGGACTTTGAAGTGGATCCACTGATAATAATGCTTGGGATATGCAAATCAGATCAAAAACTATTCCATTTATTTATTTGCTTTGGGAGATTGACTTCCACTTCTCCTTTTCTTTTCTTTTTTTTTTGGTTTGTTTGTTTGTTTCAAGAGGAAAAAATCATTGAACTGTTCAGGAGCTCACACTGAGATTCCTTTCTCCACTGCATGATGTAGCCAAGTGAATGCTCCCTTTTCAATCTCCCCCCTTCCCCCCCCCCCCCCCGTCTCCCAGGGTAGAATTGTTTCATACTGCTTCTTGGAATGACTGCGTGACGGTCATAAGGTCATTCCAGGAAGCACTGCAAGGGAGACTTGGCATCTCGGTGAAAGTTTAGTTTAGTTTAGTTTAGTTTAATGCGATTTATATGCCGCCCTATCTCCAATGGACTCAGGGCGGCTCACAACAATAAAATGCACAATTGCACATTAAAACAATATAAAATTAAAAGTCCAAATTAAAACAATTTAAAATCAATTTAAAATCTATTAAGAACCCCCCCCCCATCAGTCCAGGCTGCGAAACAGCCAGGTCTTCAAATCATGGCGGAACGAGCGAAGGTCAGGGGCCATCCAGAGCTCCAAAGGAAGTTGGTTCCAAAGGGTAGGTGCACCCACAGAGAAAGATCTCCTCCTGGGGGTCGCCAGCCAACATTGTCTGGCCGACGGCACCCTGAGGAGGCCCTGTCTGTGGGAACGCACCGGGAGATTGGAGATTGTTGCTGGCTGCAGGGGGTCCGACAAATATCCCAGGCCTAGGCCATGAAGGGCTTTATAGGTGATAACCAGCACCTTGAACCTCACCCAAAGGGCAACCGGTAGCCAATGCAGGTCGCGCAGGAGGGGTGTAACATGGGAGTGTTGGGACACTCCCATCACAACCCACGCGGCTGCATTCTGCACCAACTGAAGCCTTTGAGTGGTTTTCAAGGGCAGCCCTAGGTAGACAGCGGTGCAGTAGTCAAGACAGGAGGTGACCAGCACATGAGTAATGGTGCGTAGGGCATCTTGGTCCAAGTAAGGGCACAGCTGACGCACAAGGCGGACCTGGGCAAATGCCCCCCTGGTCACGGTCGCTACATGATCTTCCAGAGACAACCATGAATTCAGAAGGACACCCAAGTTGCGGGCCCTATCCACAGGGGGTAACACCTCACCCCCGATGGTCAACGATGGGATATCTCGATTGGACCCAGATGCTGGTACCCACAGCCACTCGGTCTTGGTGGGGTTGAGTCGGAGCCTGTTCCTCCCCATCCAGGAATCCACCAGTCCACCAGGAATATTTAAAGTATTAAATGGAAAAAAAATATTCTGGCGACTTTAGAGAGTGGATAAATTAAGCTTGCGCCCATGTGGATTCTTTTTAATAGTGAGGAATTCAACACCTAACTAGATGTTTGTAGATAGCTTTTGAAATGCTATGGATCTGTTAGAATCAATGTCCAATCTTGACTCCTAGGTGGATCCTAGCCAGAGGTGGTTTCTACTTATCTTTACTACTGGTTTGCAACAGGGCTGCGTGCACACTCTTCTGTGCATACACAGAAGCGTTCCTGATGACGTTGGGGTTAGTGGGTGGAGCCTCCCACTGGTTTTACTATCAGTTCTATAGAACCGGTCTGAACCGGGGGCAACCCACCACTGATCCTAACATATATATACACCAGGGGTAGGTTCTACTTACCTTTACTACTGGTTCACAACGGGGCTGCGTGTGCGCTCTTCTGTGCATGTGCAGATTGCCGATGATGACATCTGGGGCAGTGGGCGGGGACTCCCACCGGTTTTGCTAAAGGTTCTTGTGAACCGGTCCGAACTGGGGCAACCCACCACTGATATACACCCTGTTTCCCCAAAAATGAGCCTTGATGGTACAGTGGTTTAATGCACCCTGTCATTAACACAGCTGCCTGCAATTTCTGCTAGTTCGAATCTCTCCAAGGCTCAAGGTTGACTCAGCCTTCCATCCTTTCTAAGGTAGGTGAAATGAGGACCCAGATTGTGGGGGCAATAAACTGACTTTGTATAAAATATACAAAAGTATGAAGGCTATTGCTTAACGCATTGTAAGCCGCCCTGAGTCTCCGGAGAAGGGCGGCATATAAATCAAATTAAAAAAAAAAAAAGACATCCCCTGATAATAAGCCCAATCGGGCTTTTGAGTGCGTGCACTAAAATAAGCCCCCACCCTGAAAATAAGCCCCCACCCCCAAAAATAAGCCCACCCCAAAAATATTTAAAAGCATGCACAGCCGGTCCCCGCCCTTTCCTCTGGTTAGGGTTAGGGAGACAGAGCTGGAAATCAGGTAAGACGGCAAGAGGAGCCCCATCTTGCTCCACGTGCCCCAAAATAATAAGACATCCCCGAAAATAAGATCAAACACTTATTTCGGGGTTCAAAAAAATATAAGACAGGGTCTTATTTTCAGGGAAACGTGGTATATATTTACATCTTTAGACATTGTCATTTGATGGGGGAGTGCAAGTCTGTCCTATCTGGAAGGGGGAGGTGATTCTGAAAGGCAATAGGTTTCCCACAGCCTCTTAGGTGTAAAAAATTATCTTCTTGCACAGCCAGGTATTTTCAGTCAACTCTTTCCTCTCAAAAACATTTCTTTTTTCCTTTGAAGTCCTAAAGTGCTGACTTTTCAAAATGGGTTTCCTTGATGATCTTTTCTTTGATTAATTTATACTCTTTTTGCTCCCTGGATTTTCGTTTGCTTCCCTCTGTTTAACTAACTCTAGTAGGCTTTTTTTTAAAAAGGGATGCGGTGGTTCAGTGGCTAAGACGTTGAGCTTGTCAATCGAAAGGTCGGCAGTTCAGCAGTTCGAATCCCTAGTGCTGCGTAATGGGGTGAGCTCCTATTACTTGTCCCAGCTTCTGCCAACCTAGCAGTTCAAAAGCACGTCAAAAATGCAAGTAGAAAAATAGGGACCACCTTTGGTGGGAAGGTAACAGCGCTCCTTGCGCCTTTGGCATCGAGTCATGCAGGCCACATGACCACGAAGACATCTTCGGACAGCGCTTGCTCTTCAGCTTTGAAACGGAGATGAGCACTGCCCCCTAGAGTCTGGAACGACTAGCACATATGTGCGAGGGGAATCTTTACCGTTACCTTTTAATAGGTTTTTGTTCAGTTGAGGAACAATATATGTTGGCTTATCCCAAAATTAAACCTTTGGGCCTTTCCTGTATCTTCCCCTCCCCCCACCTTTAATTCTTACCTTATTATAAAGAAAAACTCACTGAGGGAGCACAGACCAGTTTGTGAGAGTGTTTAAGGCAAAAGGCAGACTAAAGAGTGGAAGATTCAGAGAAATGGTTGAGTTTCCCGAGTGATTCTGATTGCCCATTATATGTGATTGGAGCATTGCTTAATGATGGCCTAGCTGGGGCAGCTTCAGGGGATACATACAGAAGCATCTCCCTAGAGAACAGCAAGTTTGCTCAGCAAACGGGGATTTGTCAGGGGAAGCACTTTTAAAATTGTTGTTTTTCATTAGAGGAACATGGAGGATTTCTCTTATGATTATGCAGGATGCATGTCATGTTTGTTTTCTTCCTTGGAGACAAACTTCAGAATTATACATGTTACAAGTGCAAGCTGATTGCCTTCCTAGAACAGGGGTCTCCAACCTTGGCAACTTTAAGACTTGTGGACTTCAACTCCCAGAGGTCCTCAGCGAGCAAAGCTGGCTGAGGAATTCTGGGAGTTGAAGTCCACAAGTCTTAAAGCAAAGCTGGTTGAGGAACTCTGGGAGTTGAAGTCCACAAGTCTTAAAGTTGCCAAGGTTGGAGATCCCTGTCCTAGAAGTCAAGGTGATGGGGGCTAAATACAAAACTATCCTTCCTCTTACTAGAGAAGGGTGGGAGTTCTTTAACTGGGTCCTGCAAAACTCTCGTCTGTTGACCAAACCTGTTTTCCTCAGGAGAGAGATGGCTTCCTCATAGTATATCCCCTGAAGCGGTCTCTGCTAGATCACCATTAGGCAATGCTCCAATCACACATAATGGGCAATCAGCAGAACTCAGGAAATAGCAGCAATCACTCAGCAGACTCAACCATCTCTTTGAATCCTTTTCTGCTTTTTCCCCCTCTCACTTAACACCCTGACAAACTGGTTTGCACTCCCTTAGTAAGGTTTTACTTTATAATAGAAGGACAGCAGCATCAAATAGCTGCCCGGAAGAAATCCAAGCGGAGGGGACAAAAATGGAAAATGATTACTCAACTGCCAAAGTATATCAAGAAACATTCTGGGCAGTGGTGAAATCCTCTGCAGTTTGCCACCAGTTTGCTGCCTGTGCATGCACCGTGCACAGCAAATGCATGCTGCATGCGAGCGCATGCGCAATGTGCAGCAAACACATGCTGCACATGCGTGCATGCACAGTGTGTGCCAAATGCACGCTGCGCATGTGCATACACGCAGTGCACGCCAAACTCACGCTGTGCACACATGCACAGTGCACGCCAAACACATACTGCATGCGTGTGTATGTGCAGTGCACGCCAAATGCACGCTTCACGCAGAAAAAGGAGGCTTAAGAAGGTAAGTAGAACAGCGAGGGGGAGGAACAGCTGTGCCATGTGATTTAGGTTTGCTAGAAAACAGGATTTTCTGCTTTCTAGCAAATATAAATCGCGCGGCACAGCTGATCGTCGGTAATATGATCAGCTATTATTATATTAGCTACTATTATAGTAGCTAATACTATCAGCTACTATTATTACTACCAGTTCGCTCAAACTGGTGTGAACCGGTAGCATTTCACCCCTGATTCTGGGACATTAAATAGATTCCAGGGTCTCACCATAACTGACAATCTGTACTGCAATCAATGACCAATCCACTAAACACATGGCGTACATGTAGATAATATTGATTAGCCAGACAGATTAACCGATCATTCAGATTGCTATGCATCTTACATCTTACATGACAACATTTGTTCACTGTTAAGGAAATAGAATAGCTGACCCTGAAAGTAAAAGTTTTAAATAAAACTGATCAGGGCGATCGGTGTATTTAATTAGATCTGGGGATTACAATTCATGCTGAGTCTTGGTATAAATAAAATGAACACTAAAGATGACAAAAGATGTGGCTTCTTCACCACATGGGCAAAGCCTGGAATTGAATCGGGTGTCCTTGTATCTCCCCTCTAAAACTGCTGACGGAAGTTCAATAAACCATGTCAAAGTTAAGGCCCTCCTTAATTTGGGGGCAGTAATTTAGCTTAGATGGCAGGCAGGTCTATAAAGGGTACGAGGTCTATTTAAAATATACCTTTAAGGAGGGACATCAGGTCTGTTTGAATCTCAAAGTCCTGAATGCATTGCTTAATTGCCTCCACTATACTTTCTTGATCAGTATCCGCAACTGAGTTATGAGGAGTCCTTGGTGCTCTCTGAATGTAGTTGTTTTCTTGCAGATGTTTCATTAGCCAACCTAGGTAACTTCATCAGTGCTAATGAAGAATGGGGTTTGTTCTCAATTTATATTCTAGTGCCGTGATGGCGAACCTATGGCACGCGTGCCACAGGCGGCACATGGAGCCATATTGGTGGGCACGTAGGCTCAGCTCCAGCGCACATGCACACGCTAGCCAGCTGATTTTCAGGCCTTCCGGTCCCACTGGAAGTCGGCAAATGGGCTGTTTCTGGCCTCCGGGCCTGGGGAGGCTGTTTTTGCCCTCCCCAGGCTCCTAGAAAGTCTCTGGAGCCTGGGGAGGGCAAAAAAACAGGCCTACCGGGCCCACTGTGCCATCCCGTGCCAAAAGCGTGGGGGGAGGGTGGTGAGCGCATGCGCGGAGTGGGTGGGGCACATAGAATTATGGGTGTGGGCACGCACATGCGCGACCCCCCCACACTCCCCCCACTTTTGGCAAGCGATGGCAAAACAGTTAGCCATCACTGTTCTAGTGGTTTGCCCCATCAGTGTTGGTGGGAATGGTTTTGTAGGTTCTTTGCTTGGGCTGTTTACTGTTAGCTTGTTTGACAGTTCCTTGCTTGAGATATTATTTACTTCTTGGTCTGGTGTTAATCTTGGTGTTAATCTATGCTCATCTCTGTGTTGATTGCCGGTGGGGAAGTGTTTTGGTCTTTTTATCCCCTTCTTGGCTTGTTGATTGTCCCAGGTTGTCTAAGGAGTTCTGAGAGTCCACACATTTTAAAAGGTTCCAAGGTTGAGAAACCCTGGGTACATGATCTTCAAGGTATCTTCTGATGCTTACATTGTATGCAGGGCCGGATTTTCCTATAGGCTAACTAGGCTTCAGCCTAGGGCCTCAAGATCAAGAGGGGCCTACATTCCCTACATTCAAATTGTTACCAAAATTAAAATTACACTTTCACTATAGGTGAAAGGGCCTCATAAGTGGAATAGCCTAGGGCCTCTTTTCATCTAAATCCGGCCCTGATTGTATGATTCTGTGAATGCCTCCAAACATGATCCCTGATAGCAATAAATTCAAGATTTTAATTCTCTCCTTTTATATGTGTCTCTCTGGGAGAGAGTTGTGAGGCATTTGAATTAAAAAGGTGAATCCTATGAAGAATATCTCGTGATAGAAATGAAAATGTCTGGTGCAAGGTAACTATTGATTATTTAATGGTTTGGGAAGTACCATAGAGAGCCTCAGTAATTACTCATTTATGCTGTCTTCCTAGCCAGGGAGGTATACAACTTGGCCAGCTTCACAGCTTGTGAACAATTATAAAACAGGGAAGTGTCAGGTACTGCAAATACACCTGTGTGTGGCTAATAATGTGTTCCATGCAGTGCATACCTCTAGTGTCAGGATACCTCAAGTGTGAAGATTCCTCATAGAGTATTACATTTATAATCTCATGGACTAAGGGCCATCTCTCAATGTTTTGGATCAAGTATTCTTATCACCCTACCCATATTTGGAAGGTGTGATTTTGAATAAAAAAAGTTCCTTACACAGTTAGGGTTAGTGTAAGTTAGGGTTCTTCTGCAGCTCTTTACCTCAACTGATGGAAGACAAGGGTCATGATAGGGACATGAATATCTGTCAGTGTATGAGATTTCATGAATTGGAATAGACATGGTAACAGGTCAGCCAATGGGGACTGTTTGGTGACCCAGATCCAGCTCGGAACCTGGGCATGGCTTAGCTTGACTGATTTGTATATAGTAAGAGTTGCTTTGTCCTTGCAATGTAGCCTCTGTATTATAAGGCTTCTGTGTTTCTGACTTCTGAGTTCTGGTTCTGGCTTCTGCTGCATGGGTATTGTATGCATACATCATGCTTTATATTACTGTATATAAAGAAGTTTTTTTTATATACATGAATCCTGCTGATTTATTTACTTGTGTGCTGGTTGGATTGCTGCAAACGCTAACAATATCGGACTGATAAACCTCATTCCAAGCTCTCAGAGATTTTGATGGTAATTTATTAAACATAACCAGATGGCATTAAGGACTGTGCTTCAAATAGGCTCTGCTGCCAGTATCACCATTAATATTGAAGAGCAGGGATAAGCAGGGGTGAAATCCAGCAGGTTCTGACAGGTTCTGGAGAACCGGTAGCGGACATTTTGAGCAGGGGTAAAATCCAGCAGGTTCTGACAGGTTCGGAGAACCAGCAAATACCACCTCCGGCTGGCCCCAGAATGGGTTGGGAATGGAGATTTTGCAATATCTTTCCCCCAGGAGTGGGGAGGGAATGGGGATTTTGCAATATCCTTCCCCTGCCACGCCCACCAAGCCATGCTGATCAAACTACACCACACCCACCAAGCCACGTCTACAGAACTGGTCTTAAAAAAGTTTGGATTTCACCACTGGGGATAAGCAAAACAATTCAACTTCCAAGCATGATGTCCTCAGAATGGTGATTTGTGGTGAACAAGCAAAAATCTATTAGAGTTAAACAGAACTTAAACAGAATACAGAAGCAAACAAAACTCCAAGGAGCAAAAAGACCTTTGTGAGCTCAGGGATTCTAGCGTTTCCAACCCCTACAATTGAGCTGTTGTTCTTGGGAATTGCATTTGTGTATGTTTGTTTGAATAAAGAATTCTTTTCTGAAGAATGTTCACAATATGGATAGTTTAATATCAATGCAACTTCACCAGGGGTGAAATGCTCCCAGTTTGGACCGGATCACCCGATCCGGTAGCGATGGTGGCAGGTGGTTCGGAGAATCAGTAGCAAAAATCCCTGCGCCCCCCCCCACCATGCTCAGCTGAATCGCACGATTATCAGAGGCTTTTTTTTTTTTACTTTTAAAAGCATTTTTTCTACAACCTCTTCCAACGAAAAAATGCTTTTAAAAGTAAAAAAAAAAAAAGCCTCTGATGATTGCGCGGCTCAGCTGGGATCGTCAGAGGCTTTTCAAAGCATTTTTTTCTGCAACCTCTTGGCCAAAGAGGTGGTAAAAAAAATGCTTTGAAAAGTCTCTGACGATTCCAGCTGAGTTGCCTGATCGGCAGAGGCTTTTCAAAGCATTAGAAAAAATGCTTTGAAAAGTTAAAAAAAAAAGTTGGCCACGCCCACCCAGTCATATTACCCCCACACACCAAGCCACGCCCACAGAACCGGTAGTAACACATTTTACATTTCACCCCTGAACTTCACCCAATATTGTCATAATACATACTTTATTTCAGACAAAACAACTCTTTTTGTAAATTGGGGAGTTGCACTGTTAGAGTAGCTGATACTTGAATAACTGTCAGGAGCAAAGAATCAGGACCATACCTTAAATTGCAGTTCAGAAGATTTATTGCTCAAACCTATGCACAAGAATGTAGTCAACTAAGGTTCAGTATTAAATTGTTGCCAGATAAGGGTCAATGGAATTAAAAAGGGGATGGACTTAGACCATGGACTACACTGTCTACGTTCAGACCTAAAAGCTTAATTCATAAGATTATTTACCAAAACGTCCTACCTGTAAATGAGTACTTTAACTTCAACCGTAATAACACAAGGGCTATCAATAGACTCAAACTCAATGTAATTCGCTCTAATCTTGGTTGTAGGAAATACGACTTCTGCAATAGAGTAGTAAATGTCTGGAACATTCTACCTGATCCTGTTGTTAGTCTCTCTAGCCCCCCATACCTTTTACCTTAAACTGTCTACCATGGACCTTTCATATTTCTTAAGAGGTCCGTAAAGGGGGGGCACGCATAAGCACACCAGCGTGCCTACCGTCCCTGTCCTACTGTCCCCATTTATATGTACTCATTTTATGTATTTATGGCTATGTTTTACCTATTTATATCCTTTTATTTGTGCCCAATTTTTTTCATGTGTCCATGTCTATGTCTATACTGTTACTTGTTTCCTTGTACTAGTTGACAAATAAATAAATAATAATAGTAATTTGTGGGAATATAATGACTCTAGGTTAATGACTCATTTAACTCCACCCCCAGCTTTTCCTGCTCTTCTACCATAACTGTAGGAAAACTTTTGTTGATTTATTCCATTTTGGTATCTCTGTATTTCAGTTGTTAAAGCCTGATGGTTTACAATTGTTTCCACTTCCTTTTGAAATACTCCATTCTCATTTAGTCTTGCCAAACCTGTCATTGACATTTGCTTTTCTTCAACTAATTTTCTTTTTTTTAAAGGTTTTTTATTTATAAATACAAACTAAACAAAAAGTAAAACATACAAAACATATAAACATATAAACATAAATTTACATACATGTCCAGTTTATCGCAACTGTAGTATATAATTTCATTTGCAATTTGACTCCTCCCTGTTTGGTCTATCTTTTCTGTCTATCTTTGTAGTTCTTGATTGACCTATATATGTGGTTTACATTCCTCTTTCTATATTTGGTCATTTCCTTTATTTCCTGATCTTTTGTTCCTTTCCTATTTTCCAACCAGATATACCACTTTTCCCATATTAAATAATAGTCATGTTCCTCTCTGTTTTGTAGTTCCTTTGTGAGTCTATCTAGTTCTGCACATTCCATGATTTTACTAATTACCCTATCTTCTGTTGGTATATCATTGCTTTTCCAATATTGTGCGTATATTATTCGTGCTGCTGTTATCATGTGTATGATTAAGTATGTTGTTTCTTTTCCATGTTGTCCATGTACTATATCAAGTAGGAAGGTTTCTGGTCTTAATTTTGGTGTGTTATCTCCTCTATTTGTGTTTTAGTCATTTGCCAATATTGTTTTGCCATTGGGCAGGTCCACCACATATGATAATAAGTGCCTTTATAATTTTCAGTGTTGATGTATCTGAATTAGAACTCCTATATCTTTTTACATAATCATTCTGAAGTACTTTTTCAATGCTACAATTTGACAGATATTTGGGACATCTAATTTATACCGTAATACCGTTTTTTCCTATTTGATCATATCTTGTTTTATAATCTGGTTCAAAACATTTGCTATAGCCATGTCACAGATTGTCAGAATATTCATGAACTGGTAACAAGGTCAGCCAATGAATAGGCATGGCAACTGGGTCAGCCAATGGGGACTGTTTGGAAACTGAAACAGTATTTGCTGGAGGCAGCAGGGAGCCTGGGTGTGGCTTAGTAAACAAGTCTGGTCTTGTCTGTCTGCTGAATTGAAACTGAAACTCATCTCTGCTGTTCTCTCCTCTGCCTGTGTATTTTGCCTGTAACTCTCTACCATGTTGGAAGAATCTCCTGTTGGTATTGTATGTGTTATTATGTATATAAAGAGAAGTTAATGAATCCTGCTGAATCAGTTATCTGTGTGTGCTTTCTGGATGTGATTTCTGCAACAAACTCTGACACAGATGTGCATAGGCTTACATTTCTCTTTGCATAATCTATGTTAAAGTTACTTCCATATATACTGTATGTATGTATACACACACACACACACAAATGCATACACATTTGTTATTAGTGCTGGTTTTTATGGTGCAACTATTAGACCTTCCGTTTCCTTATTGAGGGATCCACTCTAAAGCCTTGCCAAATTTTGTGACTGACTGCCCAGTCTTCACCTTCCTTCAACCATTGAGCATGCATAAGTTTATTTTTTCAGTTCTTCATTGGCTATAGTATCTGTTCATGTCATTTGGCCCAAGCCAAAAACCGACACAGTGAAATCCAGTCAAGTCCAATTTTTTATTTGCTTATGCCCAATGGACAAATCTTGCCAGAATAATGCTATAACCTTCTAACCCAGGAGTATTAAACTTTATTTCAATGAGGGCATGGCCAGGGTGGGTGTGGTCAGCTCGATGGCACTCATGTAATCAAATGCCACTTTTGCTAGTAGTTTGTTCTGCATGCGCCCTCCCGGGCTCCGTTTCTGGCTGCGACGGCCTCCTGCAGCCCTCTGCCAGCAAAAACAGAGCTCGGGTCCTCATGAGCTCCATTTTCACTGGCAGGGGGCTGCAGGAGGCCGTTGCAGCTGAAAACAGAGCTCAGGAATGCTGTGCATGGCCCTCACAAGCTCCATTTTCACAGGCAAAGGCACTGCGGGCTGGTCCTTCGCTGCTTCCAGGGCGGCCCTGTGGGCCAGATCTAAGCATCCAGATCTGGCCTACAGGCCTTGAGTTTGATACCCATGTTCTAATCAGGGGTCGGTTCTACTTACTTTTACTACCGGGTTTTTTTTTTTTGGTTTTTTTTTTGCTTTAATTTATATGCCGCCCTTCTCCGGAGACTCAGGGCGGTTTACAATGCGTTAAGCAACAGGAGAGCGTGCACGTGTGCTTCTGCATATGCACAGATCATCCATTATGACATCCTGGCAGGTGGACGGAGCTTCCCACCACTTTTGCTACTGGTTCGCAAGAACCAGACAGAACTGGGAACAACCCAACACTGGTTCTAACCTAATTATTATTATTATTATTATTTATTAGATTTCTATACCGCCCTACTCCCGAAGGACTCAGGGCGGTGCACAGCCAAACAATAAAAACACATACAATACAAAATTTAAAAAATAGAATAAAATCAAATTAAATAATTTTGGCCCCGACAAATTTAAAACCCCAAACTTTTAAAACCAATTTAAAATTGAATATATAAATACTAAAAAATATTTAAAATTTTAAAAATCTTTTATAAAAGAGGGGGAAAATTAGGCCAGGCCGGCCTGGTGAAATAGTAAGGTCTTTAAGGCGCGGCGGAAGGTGCGCAGATCCGGGATCCTCCGTATCTCTGGGGGGAGCTCGTTCCAGATAGTAGGTGCCCCCACAGAGAAGGCTCTCCCCCTGGGGGCCGCCAGTCGGCATTGTTTGGCTGACGGCACCCGGAGGAGCCCCTCTCTATGGGAGCGTACCGGCCGGTGGGAGGCTATTGGTGGTAGTAGGCGGTCCCGCAATAAGTATGTTATGAAAGATTCTGAACCTCTCCCTCCCTGTTCTAGCTTGGGACTGTGCAGTCTCTTAATCTGGGCTTCTCTCTGGAATGTGCTGCCTCTTCTCCAAGAAACCGTGGTGCTGCAGAGATTTTCACCTCCCCTACCTCTTCTCTACAGTTCAGTTTTATATGCCATCTCTGATTCTATGTCACTCCAAACATTTCATCTGCAGATAACCATTTACATTTTCTCTTTGTTGTTTTTATTTAAGCCAAGCCTCTGATTTAATCCTCCAATGTCTGTTTCTTGGGCAACAAACCAGAACTAACCATTTTCCTAGGTAAATATAAATTGATTTGTATCACTTTCTGGATAGAACAAGCAGGTTTTGTGATCTGACACATCTAGTTCAGATTATGATGACGATATAATATTTCTGTGAAGTCCTTGGTATTCTCTGAGCTTGGTTGTTTGCTTGCAGATATTTCATTATCTAACTACCCTGTTTCCCCCCCAGAATAAGACATCCCCTGATAATAAGCCCAATCGGGGTTTTGAGCGCATGGTAATAAGGCCAAGCGCTTATTTCAGGGTAAAAAAAAAAAAGACAGGATCTTATTTTCGGGGAAACACGGTAGGTAACATCAGTATGAGTGAGTGTGGGATTTCCTCTCTGTTTATATACAGCATCTTGCCTGCCAGTTTGGTCGGAGCATGGTTTTCTTCTTGGTAGTTCTTTGCTTAGTACTTCACTTATTTTCAGATACTTTTCTTTTAGATATTGACCATATAAAGGAGGAGGAGGATTATTCCCATTTTTCAGCCTAGCTGGTTCAACAGTAAGAACCATTGTTGGCCTTAATTTTGAGCTGATAGTAGTTTAGTTTAGTAGTTAGGTTACTTTCATTCCTCCCCTCCCCCCATTTCTGACCCTAACTCTAACCCATACCTCCCATGGACCAACGGGCCTGGTGAGTGGCAGCTGGCTCATCAGTATCGACTGAAGGTGGAGACCTCATTGGTCAGAACGGCTTCAGAAGAACAGCACATGGTGTGGTGGCAGCTTCTTGAACAACGGGTATACAGCGGTGTAGAAAGCAAAGGGAAGACTACTACACTATATATTTCCCAGGAAAATCATGTTAATGGCGGCAAAATCTAATAATGGCCCCAAGTACGGGCGGCCTCTTAAATGGGGCAGGAGTGCTAAGAATCTCCCGGTCTGCTAGAAGCATGATAAACCCAAAAGTAGGAATTGGAAATGTGGATTTACAGACAACTGTTACATATAAACTGGGTTAACAAAATCACAAATGAGGAGGTGATAAGCCGCCTGGGAAAGCAAAGGGAAATCGTCAAAGCCATTAAAAACCGAAAGTTAAAGTTGGAATAGAATAGAATAACAGAGTTGGAAGGGACCTTGGAGGTCTTCTAGTCCAACCCTCTGCCCAGGCAGGAAACCCTACACCACTTCAGACAAATGGTTATTCAACATCTTCTTTAAAACTTCCAGCATTGGGGCATTCACAACTTCTGGAGGCAAGTTGTTACACTGATTAATTGTTCTAACGGTCAGGAAATTTCTCCTTAGTTCTAAATTGCTTCTCTCCTTGATTAGTTTCCACTTGTTGCTTCTTGTTCTACCCTCAGATGCTTTGGAGAATAGTTTGATTCCCTCTTCTTTGTGGCAGCCCCTGAGATATTGGAAGACTGCTATCATGTCTCCCCTAGTCCTTCTTTTCATTAAACCAGATATTCCCAGTTCCTGCAACCGTTCTTCGTATGTTTTATCCTCAAGTCCCCTAATCCTCTTTGTTGTTCTTCTCTGCACTCTTTCCAGAGTCTCCACATCTTTTTTTACCTCATGGAGACCAAAACTGGATGCAGGATTCCACGTGTGGCTTTACCAAGGCATTATAAAGTGGTATTAACACTTCATGTGATTTTGATTCTATCCCTCTGTTTATGCAGCCCAGAACTGTGTTGGCTTTTTTGGCAGCTGCTGCACACAGCTGGCTCATATCTAAATGGTTGTCCACTAGGATTCCAAGATCCCTCTCACAGTTACTACTATTAAGTAGTACTACTATTTGGACGTGTGATGCGATACCCAGAAAAATACGGCATCCTTCACTTAATCCTCCAGGGAAAGATTGGAGACAAACGAGGTCCAGGCAGAAGAAGAACATCATGGCTTCAAAACCTAAGGGACTGGTTTGGACAAAACTCAGCCGCACTTTTTCATGCAGCTGTTGACAAAAATAGGATTGACAACATGATCGCCAAAGTCCGATGATGGATATGGCACAAGAAGAAGAAGAAGAAGAAGAAGAAGTAGTAGTTTAGTTTACTTTATTGATTACCCCTTGGGCCCCTATCAAAGTGCAGAGTTCCAAACACAAAGTATTACTAAAATCTGATAAAAACAATTTAAAATGGAGAGCTGATAGTATGTAATGGGATTGGCGTGTGAGAGGGAAGAAGCAGCTATCAATATGGTTGGCAGAAGAAGGGTGCTCACAATTGGTTGCTTTCCAATCAACCTAATAAATTGGGAATCTCTTTTGGAGAACTTTATTATGGGAGAATTAATATTTAATTGGGTATGCAAATTGGGTGTACTGCATTTCATTTTGCATGCACTTTTGAGCTTTGCTACTGTTAGCCTTCCCAGGTAGTCCAAATAGGAAACATCGCCAGATGTGTTAAATCTACTTTATTGTGAGGCTAAGTTAATAGAATCTTGCAAGTCTAAAAGTGCAAATCTCCTGCTGTCTCTTTTATTGCCTGATAAGTTAGGGAGGTTCCTTTATGAGTTTCTTTCGCTGTCTGTTATGCAGCCGCAGTCTCTCTCCCTTCCCCAGTTATCCTTCCCTAGGAAGAATCTCTTCCTCCCTCTCTCAAGGTCATTCCCACATACTAATACAGCTATTGAACATGTTGCTAATGTTTCTAAGATTATGTACACTAAAAACTCACTACTTCAGTTTTTATGCAGTTACCTTGTTAGGCTTTCCTATGCACTCAATGTCTGTACTTGATGAGCTGCAGGGTGAATTTAAAAATAAAAAAATAAACTTATGCTTGGGCTGTTTCAGCTTCGGCATTATGTGTACTTGTTATAATGTTAATATATATGACATTAAGAAATACCAGCATTTATTTATTTTATTTTATTTTATTTTTTGCTACCAGCAGGCACTCTTATATGCAAGCAAAAACAACATACTTGCTTTTGCAAGATTTACATCTCACAAGAAGCTTGTAAAAAGAAAAAAAAGAAAAGAAGAAAATGCTAAATCTGTTGCTTGATCTTGCTAATTAAGTGGAGTATCAGTACCTGCAGAAAAATTAGCCAAGGAGATCATTTCTTCTTCTTTTAATCAAAACATTAAGAGGACTTTATAGAGGAGATGTGCTAATTGAAAACAATGTTAAGGAGATTAGCTGCTTTCTTTGTACTTTAATCTCAGAGAATTTACTTAATGAAACTGAAAAAAAAGGGCTTCTCTCTCTCTGTTCTGTTACTGAAGTGGGGTGTGAAGAATTTTTGCTAACAGATTCTAATCAAAATAGTTGTTTTTCAATGAATGAGGATGCAGCTCAATTCTGCTTCTTTTCTATAGTTTCTTTTAAAAAAAATGTTTTAATGTTTTCAAAAAGGTTTTCAAAATCATTCCCTTGACCAGATTATTTATTTATTTATTTATTCATTCATTCATTCATTTAAATTTGGATGGTAGAGAGACGTCAGTGATGATTAATCTTTAGATCTGGGTTGAGAAGCAAAGGAAGAAAGTTAGTCCCAGGTCCACTTTACTCTTTGGGGATTGGAACCCTAAAAACAATTTGAGTGAAATATGACAGAAACAGGGGTGAAATCCAGAAGGTTCTGGCAG
This sequence comes from Pantherophis guttatus, assembly GCF_059756535.1. Taxonomy (NCBI): domain Eukaryota; kingdom Metazoa; phylum Chordata; class Lepidosauria; order Squamata; family Colubridae; genus Pantherophis; species Pantherophis guttatus. Next base: position 22,630,612 of record NC_142072.1, on the reverse strand, counting down.
GTTCTGGAGAACTGGTAGTTTGAGCAGTTCAGAGAACCAGTAGCGGAAATTTTGAGTAGTCAGGAGAACCGGCAAATGCCACCTCTGGCTGGTCCCAGAATGGGGAGGGAATGGGGATTTTGCAGTATCCTTCCCCTGGAGTGGGGTGGGAATGGAGATTTTGCAGTATCCGTCCCCTGTCAAGCCCACCAAGCCACACCCACCAAGCCACACCCACAGAACCAGTAGTAAAAAAATTTGGATTTCACCACTGGACAGAACGATGTGAAATATCTGACCTTTAGAATAAAATAATATTTTATCAGAATATTTTGTGCGAAATGTGATCTGGGAAGAAAACACGTGTTCTGTTTCACATGCATTCCTGTTTTTAATGAGTGTTCAACCCAAAAAGGTTTTTTAAAAAAACACTTTGGTTTTTAGCCAAGTTTTTATGACTTATTGTGTGTCACCTAGAATTATTATATGAGATAGATAATGCGTGTTCAACTTGGCAGCTTTAAGGCTATGTGGATATTTACTCCCAGAATTCCCCAACAAGGCTGGCTGGGGAATTCTGGGAATTTTGAAATCCACAGATCTTAAAGTTGCAAAGGTTAGACACCCCTGAGATAGTGATATAAGTTCTGTAAGTAAATAAATAAGGCTAGGTAACCTTTCAACCTTTGCAACTTTCACATCTTACAACTTCTATCCAGGGATACTGAAAAGTTGTTGAAAATAGGGACAGTGTTAAACTTTTATAAATTCTCCTGAGCTTTTAAAACCAGCTCCTCTCTCTTCCACAACATCACTTTATGTTTCCTGAAGATTTTATCAGCCTTTTGATGATTGCTTCTGGCATCCTGGTACTTCATACTTTCTTGCTCTAATCTCCTTTCCATTTCTTCCCATCTCCTTTTTTTCTTCCACTCCTTTTGGGGCAATCTCATCTCACTTTGAAAGAAGTCATCTTCTTCCAGTGAGCTGAGCTTTCAGGCAGTCCTGTCAAACTTCTAGAGTTACTTGTTTCCATTTTCCCCTCCCATTAACAATTTCATTGCAATTTTTTAAAAAAATAGGTAGATAGATAGATAGATAGATAGATAGATAGATAGATAGATAGATAGATAGATAGATAGATGGTGGATGGAGATGGATGAAACAGACGGATAGATGATAGATAGGTGGATAGATAGATAGATAGATAGATAGATAGATAGATAGATAGATAGATAGATAGATAGATAGATAGATAGATGATGAATGGAGATGGATGAACAGACGGATAGATAGATGATAGATATATAGATAGATGATAGATAGATAGATAGATAGATAGATAGATAGATAGATAGATATGGATGAACAGACGGATGGATAGATAGATAGATAGATAGATAGATAGATAGATAGATAGATAGATAGATAGATAGATGATGGATGGAGATGGATGAACAGATGGATAGATAGATGATAGATAGATAGATAGATAGATAGATAGATAGATAGATAGATAGATAGATAGATAGATAGATATGGATGAACAGACAGATGGATGGATGGATGGATGGATGGATGGATGGATGGATGGATGGATAGATGATGGATGGAGATGGATGAACAGATGGATAGATAGATGATAGATAGATAGATAGATAGATAGATAGATAGATAGATAGATAGATAGATATAGATATTGATATAGAACACCTATATATATTGCATATTAATTTAATAATAGAGCATTTTCTCCATCCATGTGCTTGTTGAATAAAAGATAATTCTCTTTGGAGTTGAACATGATTTCTGATGATTTCATAGACCTACTTCCATAGTATGAAAAAAATTTTCCTTCCTTCCTTCCTTCCTTCCTTCCTTCCTTCCTTCCTTCCTTCCTTCCTTCCTTCCTAAATAGTAAACAAATCCAAATACAGTACATTCAACTCCTTCTTTTGAAAGGTGCATAAAGCAATGCTTTATGCTGTTTCTTGTTTTAGTCTTATTATAAGCCTTTTATTTAAAGCAAAGGTACATGATAGATATATAGATAGATAGATAGATAGATAGATAGATAGATAGATAGATAGATAGATACTGTATAATGCACCTTTGCTTTAAATACATACATATGTGTATATGTGTATATATGTATATGTATAATTTATAAATGAACAGATTTTTAAGGTTATACAATTATAGGTCAATGTAGCCTTACTAAAAGATACCAAGCAGAGTATAGTCATTTGTTTTTATGATATAAAAATATTACTATATGCACCTGCAACAAAGTTGTATGTGCCAGAATATACCCCCAAATCAAGTTCAATGTATGTGTGGATGGGCTTATCCTTAAGTATATATGGTAATAACATTTTAAAGTACTCATATTTCCCATATATACTTGGTATAAGATCATCATTCATATGAGCCCAAGAATGACGTAGAACAATCCAGCCAAAGTTCAGTTCTTTATTTGCTCACACTGAAAAGACAGAATCTCACCCAACTAAAACAAATGCTACTCTCGCCGTAATGGATATACGCTTGGTGATTGTAGGTTGTGGCTCTCCTGATTCCCTTCCTCTGTCTCTTGTCCAGCACTGGACTATGCTGCCTCTTGTCTCATCCCCTCCTTGGAATGTAGTCCCTCTTTCCTGGAAAGCTGCCTTCACTACACTTCACTTCACTTCATTTTTCACTTCACTTCATATTTACAGACCCCGCATCCTGGACATAAACTGTTTCAACTCCTACCCTCAAAACGACGCTGCAGAGCACTGCACACCAGAACAACTAGACACAAGGACAGTTTTTTCCCGAATGCCATCACTCTGCTAAACAAATAATTCCCTCAACACTGTCAAACTATTTACTAAGTCTGCATTACTATTAATCTTCTCATTGTTCCCATCACCCATCTCCTCCCACTTATGACTGTACGACTGTAACCTTGTTGCTGGTATCCTTAAGATTTATATTGATATTGTTTCCCTATGACTATCATTAAGTGTTGTACCTTATGATTCTTGATGAACGTATCTTTTCTTTTATGTACACTGAGAGCGTATGCACCAAGACAAATTCCTTGTGTGTCCAATCACACTTGGCCAATAAAGAATTCTATTCTATTCTATTCTATTCTATTCTATTCTATTCTATTCTATTCTATTCTATTCTATTCTATTCTATTCCATTCCATTCCATTCCATTCCATTCCCTCCTTGGAATGTGGTCCCTCTTTCCTGGAAAGCTGCCTTCACTTCACTTCACTTCACTGACTCTTCATAGACACCATCTCTCACCATCCTTCTATAAGAAGACACATTTTTTTAACCCAAACATCATGAAAAATGCAGTTAGTAGTGCATTTTGCATGATATTTTGAATTAAAAAAAATTGAGGGCTGTCTTATGTCTATGGAGATTCTCAGTCATCCAGGTCATGGTTGTCCCAAAAGTGCTTTTTTTCAAGAGGCAACTGGACTTTCTGGTTTTCCTTTGAAGAAGTTTCACTTCTCATCCAAGAAGCCATCTTATGTTCACATGGCCTTAGCCATGAGTTTCTAAGGTATCAATTGTTGATCTTAATGCCAAAAGCTCCACTATATATTTTTTATATATATAAATGTTAAAGGAAAAGAAAGAAAGAAAGAAAAATGAATGAATGAAAGAAAGAAAGAAAGAAAGAAAGAAAGAAAGAAAGAAAGAAAGAAAGAAAGAAAGAAAGATCTGTAAAAATAATGTACGCATTTGGTGTGACTTTCTCCGGTCTTTGTACTCCAACTGGTTTGCAATATATTGGTGTAAGCTTTAGCAATCATGCATGTTTATATTTACTTTGCTGCATAGTACGTAATATATGTGGAAGCCATTCTTGCTTAAATTGACTTAAACTATTGTTATGCATATATACTGTTAAGTTTCATCATTGCTGCACATTCACCTGGTTTAAATTCCCAATTTTGCATCATCAGTGTGTTATCTTTTCTCTGGTGTTCAGCAAAGTTTGTCTGGAAGGGGGATTCTGCATGCTGGTAAGCACAAAGACTGGTTGTAAGTCACATTTTACAGTGTTGTTGTAACTTCAAATGGTTGCTAAACAAATGGTCATGAGTCAAGGACTACCTATATCACTATATCTATAATTTAAACATATCAATATCTATAATCTGAATTGGTCTCTCCACACGTCATCCTTAGTGAAACATGCAAACCAGCGTCAAAAGTTGAGGAGAGCACATCTTTCTCCTTCTGTCCTGGCCACTTTTTACAGGGGCACGATTGAGAGCATTTTAACTAACTGCAATCATTGTTTGGTTTAGTGGCAGCAGCACTTCAGATAGAAAGTCCATACAGAGAGTGGTAAGGACAGCAGAGAAGATTATAGAAAACTCGCTCTCAACGCATTGTTAGAGACCCCACACACCCACTTCATGATCTGTTTCTGTTGCTCCCCTCTAGGAGGAGGTTTCAAAGTATTTCTAGCAGGACTACCAGATTCTGTAATAACTTTGTTCCCTATGCCATGCCATCTGGTAAACTCACAAGATTCGTTTTTCTCGCCATGTACATGTAAACATCTGAACTAGACTGTGTTGTTTCTCTGTGTCATAATATATGTGGGTATGTGCATATTTGTTGATTGATTGATTTATTGATTGATTTGTCATATTTATGTAGTGTATATTGGAGGTGGTGATCCAGTGAGAGCTGTATGAATGAAATTTCATTTTAATGTATGCCGATTAGTGTACATTTAAAGTGACAATAAAGTTATTCTATCAGCAGGACTGGGCAATTATGGCCCTTTTATGAACTGTGGACTTCAACTCCCAGAATTCCTGAGCCAGCTGGCTCAGGAATTCTGGGAGTTGAAGTCCACAGTCCACAGTTCATAAAAGGGCCATAATTGCCCAGCCCTGAATTCTATGTCTAGGTCTACAGTACATCCACATCCATATCTATATATCTCTATCCCTATTTCTATTTCTAGCTCTGTCTCACATACACATACACAGAAAGAGAGAGAGAGATACACACAGGGAGATAATGGAAGATCTATTTCAGTAATGCAAGCTAAATTAAGACAGTAAATTTCATATGGGTAAACTATCCCCCAATGTGTGATTTGTAGTACTCACAAATTCATTATAGCTTAACTCCTTCCATCCTAAAAAATAAATGGCAACTGAAAGAGGTTTTTAAAAGAATGGCATTTCTCTGCCCAGCTGTATCATTTTGGGTGGCAGAGAGAGCCCATTATAAGTATGATTTGTTTACTTAGAAGTAGGTGGTCTATTGGCACAGGAGGAAACCCAAAGAAATGCACATGATGCCAGCTGTTGTACAAGCTGGATCAATTTGTTTTCCTAAAGAAGGGAATTATTAACTTAGACACAAAATTTAATAAGGAACAAGAACAAGCTTTGGATAACGGATAACTTTATGCAGAACGTAATGCACCAAAACATAAAGAGAAGCAGTGTGGTGGAGAAAACAGGCATGATTTATGACCATAACTGATCCCAGAATTCAGGAGCAGGTTCCAAATCCCATTGCTACCGGTTTGCTGGTGCACGCAGCGCTTCCGCGCATGCGTGGAAGGGTCTGGGCAGGTGGGCGGAGCCTCCCACCACCACCGCTACCAGTTTGCCTGATCCGGTGTGAACCAGTAGCAACCCACCACTGCCAGAATTATAATCATGACAGTTATTTAGAGAGTCACCCATGTGGCCATTCTCAATTTTATGACCTTCAAGATATTGATGTGAAGTACTTACTGCAATGCACATCTTGTTTTGGCATCACTGTGGATTGCTGTAGAACTGGTATTCTGGAATATGCTGACCAATAGTTCATTGTGTGGCATGGGTTTGGTGGGATCCCATGGCATTTATTGGGGGTAGTAGTGACCTCTTTGTCTTGGCACTCATGATGGGGGAGGGGGGGTTAAATGTCTTTGGATATTCTTAATAATCCAGGTCATAGCTATCTCAAAGTTGCTTTCTCAAAAGGCAACTGGGCTGTTTTTTGAGGAGGAGGAGGAAGAAGATGTTTCACTTCTCATTTGAGAAACTTCATCAGTTGTGATGTAGGTGGGGTAGAAGTCCTTCCCATTTACGTTTTCTGGGGTAGCTTCATTCAAATCTCCTCATGGATTCTTGGTTTGCCTTCTGTACTTCTTCCTTGATGAGAAACTTGATGAAACCATCAACCTCCCCAATAGCTCAGCTTTTCCCTGTTGCTCTAATGACATTATGGTTGTGTTGTGTGATCCCAGATAACACTGGTTTATTCAGGATGTGGCTTCACATACCAGATGAAATTATTATTATTATTTTGCTGTTGAAAAATGGGGTAAATTCTGAAATGCATCCTACCATGACCACTTCTGCTTGTGTGTTTCCTATCCTATAGACGTTATGTGACATGTTTCATTAGATATAGAGACCTGACATGCAGCAATAATTAGACCTCTTGTCAAGCAGCAGCAGCAACAACAAAAATTGCCAGGTAGAAATAATGACTCCCCATGTCTTTTCTTCTGGTAGATGATAAGTGTTAAGTCCGGACACGAAAGAGAGACAGGACGATCATAGAGGAGTAAAACAGCCATTTAGTTCAGGCAACAGGGAACAGCAAGAAATAAGAATGAACTGAGCACACAGCTGCAGCTCCTTTTACCGGGAGCTGTCCAGCCTGTCAGCCACTGACAATTGTTCATTTTCCCGGGGAAAATGAACCAATGAGTGATGTCAGACTTCACTCCTACTTGCATATTCAACAATAAGGGCATTCTTATTGTCAAGCTTTCTAAGCTTCAATTTTTTGTTTTTTGTTTTATTTAATTCATATATATGGTTCCTTATTGCATTCCTTTTGTTATTGTATTTTTGGGTTATAGTGGAATCTCTCCTATGTGTGTGTGTGTATTTATAGCAATAGCACTTAGATTTATATACCATTTCATAGTGTTTTACAGCATTCTCTAAGTGGTTTACAAACTCAACATTGCCCCCCAGCAATCTGGGTCCTCATTTTCCCAACCTCAGGATTTTTCCAACCTCAGAAGGATGGAAGGCTGAGTCAACCTTGAGCCAGTCAGGATTGAACTCATGGCAGTCAGCTGAATTAGCCTGCAGTACTGCATTCTAATCACTGCACTACCATGGCTTCTATTTATTTTAATTTTTTTTGTTTATTTATGCACAATCCAGGTAGCTCTGTGTGTGTGTGTGTATGTGTGTGTGTGTGTAAGAGAGAGAGAGAGAGAGAGAGAGAGAGAGAGAGAGAGAGAGAGAGAGAGAGAGAGAGAGAGAGAGAGAGAGAGAGAGATTGTTCATTATGAAGTCTCATTTATTCACTCTATTAGAGAGCCAGTTTGGTCTAATGGTTAAGGCAGTAGGTTAAAAACCAGGAAACTGGAAGTTCTAGTCCCACCTGAGCCTTGAAATCCAGCTGGGTGAGCTTGGGTTAATTCTCTCTCAGATCAATTCACTTGTAGAGTTGTTGCTATAGGGAAAATAGGAAGAGGAAGGAGTTTTAGATATGTTTGCCACCTTGAGTTGTTTATAAAAGAAATAATATAGCCAGGTAGTATTGTGGCCCGCCAGCAGCCTGCACAGATCGTGGCTGATCCTGACGAGGAGGAGGCTGGTGTTGGGTTCCACCAGCAGCCGTCGCAGCCGTCACTCACATCAGACAGCGAGGAGGCTGAAGAGGATGTGGTGCCAGAGGCAGAGACTCAGCCAGGGCCTTCAGAACCTCCAGAGGCTCCTTCCAGTGGAGAGAGAGCGAAGTGGAGGAGCCTCTCCTCAATGCTCGAGCATGCAGGGCTGCCAAAAGGCAGGAGTGGCTACTCAGGAGGAGGAGGTCTACTTGAGAGTAGGGCTTGAGGATAATTGGCCATTCCCTTAGCCTATTTAAATTGCATGCAGCTAGTGCTTTCTTGCTGGAAACAACTCGTATTATTATCAGAGAATTTTGGTTTATCATACCATTTATCATATCTTGTTTATTCTTGATACTTAATAAATTTGATAAGGACTGTTGGTGTGTGTCAAAATCCTCGGAAATAGATAGATATTATGCATAGATATTATGCATATTGTGTTTGTGTGTTTATATGTATGAAACGTACATATACGCACACATGATTGTAATAAAGTCTTACTTCTGCCGGGCCCTTAAAACCCACTTTTTCCAGCAAGCCGGGCTGGCTTAAGAAGAAATTTTTAAATTTTTTAAAATGTTTTAATTGGTTTGTGATTTTTAAATTTTTGGGCCAAATTTATATATATTTTAATTGTTCTTAATATTTGTAGTTCATGTTCTTAATTCTGGCTGTGCACCGCCCTGAGTCCTTAGGGAGAAGGGCGGTATATAAATTGATAAATAAATAAACAAACAAACAAACAAACTTATGCACAATCCACTTAGGGATAGTAACTCTGCCTGCTTAGGCTTCATTGCCGTTTTACATCAATGGAGAATGAGTTTCTTGCAGCAGGAGATCAATGGTGAAAGACAAGCTAGATAACGATTTGTCTGAAGTGGTGTAGGGTTTCCTGCCTAAGCAGGGGGTTGGACTAGAAGACCTCCAAGTTCCCTTCCAACTCTGTCTTTCTATTCTATTCTATTCTATTCTATTCTATTCTATTCTATTCTATTCTATTCTATTCTATTCTATTCTATTCTATTCTATTCTATTCTATTCTATTCTATTCTATATTGAAGAGAAGCCGGCCTGCCATAATTGATTTTCTCACTTAGGAAATTGGCAAGATCATGAGGAACAGTGAAATCAGCTAGAATGTTCTGAAAACTAATGATTAAGGAGACACATTTTAGACCCTTTCCATTATACCACATTATTACAGACTGCATGAATGAGATGACATGATTAAACCAAGTGTCCCTTCCGTGTGAAGAATGTCTGTGTAAAGAAAACTATCAACATAAGAGGAAGACCTACTTTTCCTCTGACATGCCATTTTTCTACTTACATCAATATTCACACTGGCAATTATTTATTTGTGCCCGACAACAAGGCATTGCATTATTTTGTTTCCCGTTATTTGTTGTAACATACCAAGGGCTGTAATATATTAGGATGCATTTCAGTGGTAGGAGACTGCAGAAGATTAAGACAAAAGCCTAGATGCAAATGCATAAATCAAATTTAAGGGATGGTGACAGCAAAGATAGAGAAATTTGTGGAGTTGAAGAGGTTCCTAAATGCTGAAAAATAAGATAGGGACAAGATCAACCTACGAGCCAATGCAGGAAAGAATAAGTGAGCGCAGACTAAAACTGATGAAGGGATCATGAAAAATACAGTGGAGAGGGGCTACATATGGCAGATACAATAAAGGGAGAGAATAATGTCTCTAAATAACGAACATCTGGATGCGTTGCTTGAGTGTTTGATGATCGAGTGGCTATTATGATGCTTTCATGAGCATGTGTCTCAATTGTGTAGGCTCCTGTCCGAATGAATGTGGGGAACAAGGCCTCCCTCCTTGTGTATGTATTGTAAACCAGAGGCACATGGTCATTAACATTGATCTGAATGGTTGCCATGAAACTGGGGAACAATGTACAAATGTTTCCTCTTTGTTCTTCATCTTTGCCATAAAAACACCATTTTAATAAACTGGAAGAATGCAAGTCACCAGGGAATTTCTGTCTCATTGACGATTCCCAGTTTCTTCCGTGCTTTGCAACTACAGTATTAATGGGGATGATTCAAATTAATTGAGAAACGTCAAACATATTGAATCTAGTAGGATGCTCTGGGATTGGGGCTGAAGTTTCGTTTATATATATTATAAAAAAAACATCAGTATCTTCCTCTCTCTTTTCTCTCTCTCTCTTTCGTGTAACAATAGGAGCATAAGTATATAGACAACTGTTGTGAAATAATGTATGATTGATGATGTTTATGTACTAAAGAGTCAGTGTTGACTTTTAGAAGCCACTTTTAGATTTTCCCTAGGAGGATCTGTCCCCAATCTGGTCCTTCAGTTCTTCCAAACAAAGCACTCATTATCAGTGAGTCCATCTCCTTGCTGAAGAAGTGATCTTCTCTTTCCTTTCAACTTTTCCAGCATCAGAGCCATCTCTAGAGAGTTGGGTCTTTGCATAATGTATCTGAAGTAGGATGATTTGAATTGTGGATTGTGCCTCATTTGAGAACTCTGGATTGATTTGTCCAATGATCCATTGGTGTGGTGTTTTTTTTTTGTTTGTTTTTTTTGGATGTCTATTGTATTTTCAGGAATCTTCCACACCAAAGTTCAAAGCTCTTCACCTTCTGCTTCTTCAAAGTCCAACTTTTCTTCCATGGAGTGTTACGAGGAACTATCCCTTGCACAGCTCTGATCTCTCTAGGTATAAACACATCATGACATCTGTACATCTTTTCCTTCATTGCTACTTGACCCAGTGAAGGTCTGTAACATATTTCTTGACTCCTTGTTCCTTTACTATTGATGGTTGCTCCTAAAAGGCAGGAGCTCATCACCACTTCAATATCATAATTGTCAGTTTAAGGCTGATTGATGCATCTGTTGTTATTAGTAGTCTTCTTGAGATCTCATTTTTTCCACTGTGGTCCTTGACTTTCACTACCAGAAATTGCAGGCCCTTTGCACTTTTTGCTATGAGTGTAACTTTATTAGGATAGTGCAGGTAATTGATGTTTCTTCTTCCCATTTTAAAATTATGCTCATCTTTTTCCAATATAGCTTCCCTATATTGGAAGCAAGGCAGAGGTGGGTTTCAGCAGGTTCTGACCAGTTCTGGAGAACCGGTAGTGGAAATTTTGAGTAGTTCAGAGAACCGGTAGTAAAAATTCTGAATGGCCCCGCCCCCATCTATTCTCTGCCTCCCGAGTCCCAGCTGATCGGGAGGAAATAGGGATTTTGCAGTAACCTTCCCCTGGAATGGGTTGGGAATGGAGATTTTACAGTATCCTTCCCCTGCCATGCCCACCAAGTCATGCCACACCCACCAAGCCACACCCACAGAACTAAAAAAATAATTTAATAGTAATAAAAAAAATTGAAACCCACCACTGAAGCAAGGGTTTGTCATGAGGATGAGGAGATTCCCATTTTGCTAAGGACATTCCATAACTTGACATGATTGACACAATCAAAGGCCATTCTTTGGTGTGTTTGACTGGATCAATAAACTGCCTTTTGATGATCCCATAAAACAGCACTCTCCCTCCTGTTGACCTTCTTAAACGTGTGAAAAGGAACAATTTGGTGACAAGCTCATCATTTAAATCATCTGTTATTCCTTGTGGACCATCATTTGAAAAGGCCATTGCTGAACAATTCTTATTCTGAATTTGAGAGCACTCATATACACGCTAGTGGCTGAATTACACAAATGCAAAAATTCATTTAAAAATGACAAATTATACTCAATACATTTTTGAGTCCAAGTCCTCTGTGTCCATTAGTGTTATTTTATGTGAACCAGAAAACTTCTCAGCTAAACTTTATGACTACATACCCGCACCCATTCCTACACTCATACACAGTGTATTTATTATCTATCCATAGTAGGCATTTACAATCTTTTTGGACTGTTGCCTTCTGGCAGAAGATACAGAACAATTAAAACTTGGACCACACGTTTTCTGAATAGGTTTTATCCCAGAGCTATAATTGCACTCAACAATGAACTAAAGGGCCACCATCAGTGAGCTGTTGGACAGCATTACTTGGTCTGTTGTGTGGATGTTTGGGTGGTTTAGGGGTGGAGAATTGTGGTGGGTTTATTTATTTTATTTTTATTTAATTTGATTTATATGCCGCCCTTCTCCGGAGACTCAGGGCGGCTTACAGTGCGTTAAGCAATAAGCAATAGCCTTCATACATTTGTATATTTATACAAAGTCAGCTTATTGCCCCCACAAACTGGGTCCTCATTTAACCTACCTTAGAAAGGATGGAAGGCTGAGTCAACCTTGAGCCTTGGAGAGATTCGAACCAGCAGTAAATTGCAGGCAGCTGTGTTAATAACAGGGTGCTTTAAACCACTGTAGTACCAAGGCTCTGGGTACTACACTGTAGTACACACTCTGGGTTGGAGTGTGTTTGGGGATTGTTATGTGTGTTGGATCTGGGTGTTGGGTGTTAGGTGAATTTCGTTGTATGGGTATACTGTGTATACACGTACAATGACAATAAAGTAGTAGTAGTAGTAGTAGTAGTAGTAGTAGTAGTAGTAGTTGTTATTATTATTATTATTATTATTATTATTATTATTATTATTATTATTATTATTATTATTATTAACATGTTCCTTGCTCCATTATCTCTAGAAAAGACTCTAATGCTGAGAAAGGTGGAGGAGAAGAGGACAAGTAGTAGGAAGGTGGATTAAAGTAGCAACAGGTTTAGTTAAAGTAGCAACGGGTTCACTATTGTAAGACCTGAAGGACCAGGTTAGAGATAGAACCTCCTGGAGAAAAATCCATCCATATGGTCACTAAGAGTTGACATGGACTTGATGGCACACAATCACTCAATTAATTCCCCATTTTTACAGTCTGGATGTGAATCACTACTAGACATGAATTCTACTTTGTTTTCCTTTTGTTTGGAAAAGAGTGATAGATTTCTTTCACATTTTTCACCCACATACAACTCTACTTTCAAGGCTATCTCTGTAATCTATTTCCCAGTCGGAATTAAACTTCTCTTACAAGAGAAGCTGGTGTCTAACAGTAATCTGCTTATTTCTCCTGGGCTTATTTTCATAGGGAGAAAACAAACACGCCCTGAAGTATATCCTAGAACCAAACTTGATTTTAGTCCATTCCGGGTAAGTTCCTACTTAACAAGTAAATGACGCTTCTAGAAAACACAGTTAAGAATTTGCTAGGAAATGGAAACTTTGCAGCAAATAATCAACTGAAATGAGAGGGCAAGGGCCCTCTCCTTAATATTCTTGTCTCCCTCGTTGCACAAAATGGATTGTAAGGGTACGTAAAATATTTATGTTGAATTTATTTGGAAGGCACTTTGGAAGTGCATTCTCGGTAAACCCAGTTCAGCCGCTGAGCACTTCAAAAAGCATTTGGATCCTTCTGTGGGGAAAATGTCTTACAGGCAGAGGCCTCATTCTGTTTGTTTTGTTCCCCCAGTTTTATTTGATAAAACTATCATCACAAAGCAGTAGGAGAGAGAGAGAGAGAGAGGGAGGGAGGGAGGGAGAGAGAGAGAGAGAGGGAGGGAGGGAGGGAGGGAGAGGGAAGTTAATTTCAAAGAGATGGCTTTGGAAATTCAACACAATGTCTTATTCTGAGTTTCCTTTGCAGGCAAGGGCTGAACCTCAGAGCATCCAATTAGACTTGCTTCTGAGTAAATGTATCTGGGAAAAGGCAAGATAACCTCTGCTTAGCAGAAGTTCAAATATGAAATAAGTAAAACGGCAAAATGCTGAGACCTTGGGATGCTTGTTTTCCATTTGTACATTTGCCAGTCTCCCCATAAAAATGCTTTCTCCGTTGCCCTCCTATTTGCTATAATGTTCTTTCTCTTAAATTTCGTTGGCCTCAGCCATGTCATTCTTTAGGGGAAAAAAATTACAAACTGGCTTTTCAAACAGAGCTCAGAGCAAACTTTTTCCTGCATTAGCTCAATTGTTTTATCAGAAAGTCTTCTTTACCCAATGTCAGTAAAACAACAGAGGCACAATTGAGAGTGTTTTAACAAACTGCATCACTATTTGGTTTGGTGGCAGTGGTGCCTCAGATAGAAAGTCCATACAGAGAGTGGTGAGGATGGTGGAGAAAATTATAGGAAGCTCCAGGCATGGGTTCTAACATTTTTTACTACCGGTTCTGTGGGCATGGCTTATTTTGTGGGCGTAGCTTGGTGGGGGTAATGTGCCTAGGTGGCCGTGGCCAACTTTTTTTTTTTTACTTTTAAAAGAATTTTTTTCTACAACCTTAAGAGGTTTCAGAAAATAATGCTTTGAAAAGCCTCTGCCATCAGGCAACTCAGCTGAGATCGTCAGAGGCTTTTCAAAGCATTTTTTTTACCACCTCTTCGGAAGAGGTGGTAGAAAAAATGCTTTGAAAAGCCTCTGACGATCTCAGCTGAGCCGCGGGATCATCAGAGGCTTTTTTTTTTTACTTTTAAAAGCATTTTTTCTGCTGAAGAGGTTGTAGAAAAAATGCTTTTAAAAGTTAAAAAAAAAGCCTCTGATGAGGTGGGCGGGGTAAGCGAGTGGCGACCAGGCTGGGGACCGGTTTGGGGGCATGGCCAGCCAATGTTATTACCGATTCTCCGAACTACTACAAATTTTTACTACCGGTTCTTGCGAACCGGTACGAACCAGGATCAACCCACCACTGGGAAGCTCACTTCCCATTATTCAGGATACTGCTTATAATCACGATGTGCTTAGAGGTCAAAGCATTGTTAGGACCCCACACACCCACTTTACAGTCTGTTTCTGTTGCTCCCTTCTGGGAGGAGGTTTAATATATGTGGTATATGCATATTTATTTATTTATTTATTTATTTATTTATTTATTTATTTATTTATTTATTTATGATAATGTACATTGGAGGTGGTGACCCTTTGAGAGCTGCATGCCACAAAATTTCATTTTAATGTATGCCAGTTAGTGTACATTCAAAGTGACAAAGTTATTCTATTCCATTCCATTCCATTCTGTTTATACCTGCCCAGTTGTTTTCAATTCTAGGAGGCAACATTCACCTCCGTTTCCTAGCCGAAGGAGACAGTGTTGACCAAGACATTTCTGCGATCATGAATGAAGCCAAGTCAGCCCAATGGAATTAAAGTGCCTAATCCAAATCAATATAGTTAAGGTTGGAGGGAAAGGCAGATGCTACTAAATTCCTGTTAATCTCATAGTAAAGTAACACTGGCTCATTAATTTATACTACTATACAAGGAGAGTGAATTAAAGTTGGGCTTGGATACAACTGTCAATATCAGATTCCTATTTCTGCAAATATATGGAATGTACTCCATTGAACGTGATTGTCTGGTTTGCCCTAAAATTTATACATCTTTTGGTATGCTCTACTCCAAATGTATGCATTCTTATTTGTAGCTCAGCTTAATGTGTGCAGTTCTTGCAAACAAATTTCCCTGATACAATACCATTCGGTATATTGTTTTCTTGAATATATGAATCTTGGTATACAATTTACGCTACTCTAATTTTATTGTTTTTCTTTGTGAACTGCAACACAAAATTCAGAGCATGGAAGGATAACTAAGTTAGGCTTATGAAACTTTGTTAAAAAGTCAGATATTAAAAAGGTTCCATATAGTTGCAAAATAAATACATTTCTCATTTGTTTCTAGTGGAATCCATGCCATAGGATAACCTGAGCTGCCTTTACAGCAGTGAATACAAAATATATAGGGTTTCATCAGCAGCCAAATATGGATGTTGAGATCAGGCTTATGTGCCCCCCTAAAAACAAAGGGGTAGAATCATTCTGACTCCAACATTTTAATTTTTAAAGCAATTTAGGAGTCAAGGTGCTTAGAACAAAAAATGTAGAAACAAATCTACATGTACATGTAGCCCAGAGGTGGGTTTCAGCAGGTTCTGACCAGTTCTGGAGAAGAACTGGTAGCAGAACTGGTAGCAGAAATTCTGAGTAGTTCAGAGAACCGGTAAATACCATCTCTGACTGGCCCCGTCCCCATCTATTCTCTGCCTCCCGAGTCCCAGCTGATCGGGAGGAAATGGGGATTTTGCAATAACCCCCTGGAGTAAGGAGGGAATGGAGATTTTACAATACCTTTCCCCTGCCATGCCCACCAAGCCACGCCCACCAAGCCATGCCACGCCCACCAAGCCACACCCACAGAACCGGTAGTAAAAAAATTTGAAACCCACCACTGATGTAGCCCATAATGTTCTATGTCAATATGAACAAGCAGAATAGTTCAAGACTCTCTCAAGTGCTCTTTTAACATTTTCATAAATTATTTAGGTAATAGGATGGAAGGGATACTTATCAAATCTTGTAGGACTGCTAATCTCAGAAGATAGGCTCAAGGTTCAAATGATCTTGATAGACTTGAACATTAGGTCTTATACAAGAAAGTGGAATTGAACCATGAGAAAAGTGGGGTTCTACATTTAGGTAGGATAAACCAGATTTAAAGTAGATGGGCAATATCTCACTTGGCAGTACTACTTGTGAGAAGGATCTGGATGTCTTGGTAGAACAGTTATTAAGCATGATACCAGGAGCAACATGCTTCAGATGTCAAAAGTGTCTGTACAATCTTGAGCCTCATCAACAAAGGTAGAGTGTTAAGATCAGAGGAAGTTCTGCTCTTTTCTGCATCGGTCAGACCACTCTGAAAAGTTGTGTCCAGTTGTAGTCACTGCAACATTAGAAGGACATTGATCTGACAAAAGAGCTGAGAAAAATAGTGAAGATGGTGAGGAACCTAAATACCAAATCTTATGAAAAATAGTTAAAGGCACTGGATATACTTAGCCTAAAGAAAAGAGAACTAAGAGGAGACATGATAGAGTCCACAGATAAGAGCTTCATAACTCCGACAAATATGACAAGATCTGTTGGGTGAAAGCTTTACAGAGGAAGACCCAAACTTGAAATAGGGATGGTGAGTGCTATTAAGCAGTGTAGTCAGTAAATTTACTGTTGTAACCACAGGGCATAATGTGTAATGTACCATCAAATAACAATGGAATAGTAGGCTTGTAAAATGAAATAATAAAAATAATATTAGATGTAAGAAGGTGAAAGCGAGATAAAGCAAGAGACACAACTAAGAACTTAAACGTTTCTTTCTACGTTCAAATAACAGAAGAGCAAAAGTAGAAATCAGTTTTCCAGCAGTTGGAAACACATCTGCAAGAAGACAGTTCAGTTGTTTGAGTTCCAAGCCCTTGAATTCATCTACCATTGACAGTTGCTTCCTAACTTCATTGTAAATGTGACCATGGAAGATATGAAGATTCCTGCCCTGGCCAAGAGGTTGGACTAGAAGACCTCCAAGATGCCTTTCAACTTGATGATTCTATGATTCTGTAGTTAGTGGTTGAGGATTGGGGGGTGGGGGGGAATAAAATCTCAAATAGCATGGAACATAGCATGGAATCTTTTCCCCATCTTTCAAAAGATTGAAATCCAGAATAAGGACTTGATAAAATTAGGAAATGCCTTGCATGATTAAATAATAGGTTTTGCTTCAATTCAGGATAGCTACTGATTTAGATAGAGTTAGACAACTTAATGGCAATCAGCACTAGAAACTGATGGGTGCCAGAACCAATATCCTCATGTTCCAAATACCAGATTTTAGAAAACATTCATGGAAATTGCTCTTGACTCCCTGCTTGTAAGCTTCCCCTCACCCCATTTGAGTTGGCCATAGCAAGTTGGCTGTGACGAGTAGACTGTGTCAAGTCTGGTGGCTCAGCAGACTAAAAAGCATTGTGATTAACACCAGCTGTCTGCAATTACTGTAAGTTCGAATCTCACCAGGCTCAAGGTTGACTCAGCCTTCCATCCTTTCTAAGGTAGGTAAAATGAGGACCCAGTTTGTGGGGGCAATAAGCTGACTTTGTATAAAATATACAAAAGTATGAAGGTTATTGCTTAACGCATTGTAAGCCGCCCTGAGTCTCCGGAGAAGGGCGGCATATAAATCAAATTAAAAAAAAAACGTTGTCGTACACCCATGGTCAACAAAATCAAGGTAGATTTTATTTGATTATCCCCTCTTTATTGTCTACGGCACTGGTGTCAAACTCAATTGCGTCACATGACGTATCATGACGTATTGTGATATCTCTTGCTTTTGCAGAGCTGGGGTGGACATGGCCTGTGTGTGACACATCTGGCCTGGAGGCTGCCAGTTTGACAGGCCTGGTCTACAGCATAGGGCCTGTTTAATTGAGGGACCAATTGTCTCCCATAGCATTTGCCCAGCCAAATCAATCTGGCAGGATTGGTCCCCTCCAGGAACCTTTGATTAAAGAATGTCATCTTTGGAGACAATTGGTCTCTCAAGTAAATGGACCCTGCGCCATAGATAATAAAGAGGGAGAATCCAAATGAAATTTACCTTAGCTTCATTGACCATAATCAAGTCTTTGACAGTATCATGGCAGAATCTGGAATCTATTGAGCCTAAATAGTTTTATTATGAATTATTTTACTGAAGAAAATTTGCAACAAATTTGTATTGGAGTGGTTGGAATGGCTATGAGACAAGAATGTGATTGTCCCCGTATCCTTTTAAGTTATTATAAAGTACAAGAATGTCCAGACTGGAAAACATAGTATCTGGAATCAAAACAGGAGGAGAAAACATTTTGAGATATGCAGATGACACCACTTAAAGGAAAGGAAAGAAGGCATAGAATAGTGAATGAAATGGGGGGAAAAAATGAAAATCCTGTTTAATATTAAATACAAAGAAGACAAAGATAATGTCAACCAACTTATAATGGACCACAAACAAGTATAGAACAGCTAAAGAAAAACAATAGCAATAGCACTTAGACTTATATACCGCTTCATAGTGCTTTTACAGCCCTCTCTAAGTGGTTTACAGAATCAGCCTATTGCCCCCAACAATCTGGGTCCTCATTTTACCCACTTCAGAAGGATGGAAGGCTGCGTGAACCTGCAGCTGGTCAGGATCTAATTGTTGGCAGTGGGCAGAGGGGGGGAAGGAAGGAAGGAAGGAAGGAAGGAAGGAAGGAAGGAAGGAAGGAAGGAAGGAAGGAAGGAATAGCACTTAGACTTATATACCGCTTCACAGTGCTTTTACAGCCCTCTCTAAGTGGTTTACAGCCTATTGCCCCCAACAATCTGAGTCCTCATTTTACTCACCTCGGAAGGATGGAAGGCTGAGTCACCCTTGAGACAGTGAGATCCGAACTGCCGAACTGCAGCTAGCAGTCAGCTGAAGTAGCCTGTAGTACTGCACTCTAACCACTGCGCCACCTCAGCTAGAAGAAGGTTGCTGTAGAAATAAAAAGAAAATTAATTTGAAGGAAGAAGGCAATGTCAAACATGAAGAAGGACATTTCTATGACAGCCATGAAAATAATTAAAGCAACATTTATATATATACAAATAAAGATAGATTGTCCCTTGAGGTGATGATCAATAGGCAGAAGCTCGTATCCTTTGGACACGTCATGCAAGCAGATGAAGCACTAGAAAAAAATAGCATTATGCTTGGCAAGCAAAGGAACGGGAACACAACAAATAGGATGGGTTGATGGATGGGACCAAAATAATTACTGGTATGTCCTTGAAATAATTACCGGTTGCTATTGGATATTAATTGAAATGGTGAGCATTTGTCCATATGGTCACCAATTTTGTCTGAGAAAAATGGTTCTGAAAGACTGAGATGGAGATTTGCAATGCTATATTCTGCACACAGTTTTTACAATTACTTCTCCAGAAGCCTACCTGAAGCCAACCCCTCTGACCTTATCAATCTTTATCAATATTGCTTAGCTTGCATCTTCACTGTTTAGCAGCAATCAGCACATTTGCCTCTAATTTCCAGTAACAATTAGTACATTATGCCATTATTAGTACATTGCTCCCCCATTTCTCTTTTCCCAAGCTGTTGCCTTTTGACAAATCTGTAAACTCTCTCTCTGTGTGTGTAGATAGATGATAGATAGATAGATAGATGATAGATAGATAGATAGATGATAGATAGATAGATAGATGATAGATAGATAGATAGATATGGATGGATGGACGGACAGACAGAGATAGAGAAATAGATGGTTGTAGATAGATGATTGAGATAGATAGATAGATAGATAGATAGATAGATAGATAGATAGATAGATAGATAGATGATAGATAGATAGATAGATATGGATGGATGGACGGACAGACAGAGATAGAGAAATAGATGATTGTAGATAGATGATTGAGATAGATAGATGACAGATAGATAGATAGATAGATAGATAGATAGATAGATAGATAGATGATAGATAGATAGATAGATAGATAGATAGATAGATAGATAGATAGATAGATAGATGATAGATAGATATGGATGGATGGACGGACAGACAGAGATAGAGAAATAGATGGTTGTAGATAGATGATTGAGATAGATAGATAGATAGATAGATAGATAGATAGATAGAAGATAGATAGATAGATAGATAGATAGATAGATAGATAGATAGATAGATAGATGATAGATAGATATGGATGGATGGACGGACAGACAGAGATAGAGAAATAGATGGTTGTAGATAGATGATTGAGATAGATAGATAGATAGATAGATAGATAGATAGATAGATAGATAGATAGAAGAAAGATAGATAGATAGATAGATAGATAGATGAATAGATAGATAGATAGATAGATAGATAGATAGATAGATAGATGATAGATAGATAGATATGGATGGATGGACGGACAGACAGAGATAGAGAAATAGATGGTTGTAGATAGATGATTGAGATAGAGATAGATAGATAGATAGATAGATAGATAGATAGATAGATGATAGATAGATAGATAGATAGATAGATAGATAGATAGATAGATAGATAGATAGATGATAGATAGATAGATA